>NW_006159529.1:1583273-1599581 GCF_000334495.1 Tupaia belangeri chinensis | reverse complement strand
CCTCTATTTCAAGGTTCGAGAATGCTAATGTTTCCCATAATCCTATTGGTGGTAAGAAGGTAGTGGAGTTACTTTTAATTCACCCCACACTGAAAATCTAGCTCATGGGACCCTGGTTTTATTAAAGTCTCTTATTTGACACCCTATTTCTGAGTGGACCTTGTACTTGGTCTCTGGTGCCCTGTGAGGCTGTGAAAAATCTAAGCTCAATATACCTGGTTTTGCAAATGCCCCTAGGGTGAAAGCTGTTCAATTTTCTGCCTACTTCTTGGGTTTACACTTTCATTTTTTTTTTTTTTTACCTTAGTGTTTCTTATTTTCTTGCCAGCTCATCAATGTACTTCAGAAGGTGTTTACAACTTTTTTGCCAGCATTTTTAGCTATTTTCAGTGGGAAACTTGGTCAAGGTACCTAATATGTTATTTTGCTGGTAATGGATATTGCGTTGCCTGTTTCTCTGTTCCCAGTTACAAACCAATTAGTTTATGGGCAGGCCATTTAAAACTCTTCCTGTTTTATCCTCAATACATGACTGGCCTGAATTTCTTAGGTCAATGTTTTACATGAGTTGCAGATGGAAGAAATAAACCAGAAGCACTATTAGATTGCTGTTTTCACAGACCTTTCCTTCGCCTTTGACTCTCTGGCTGGAACCAATTATAGGCCAACATGTGTGAACTTAATGTAGTTCCCTGGTTTTTGAGACTTGCACAGGGATACTCCTGAGTAAATCACTGTCTCAGCACAAATGGCTGCTAGGCTGATCAGTTAATAATTTCCAGAATTGAGGAAACAATTTCTGGCACGCACATCTTTCTAACTTATTCCTCAGTGATTGGGTGCCACTTCCGAATGAGCCTGGAGTGTATCTACCTGCAATGAAGAATAGGAAAATATGCCAGGTAGATAGACTGCTGTCACTGGCTGGGAATGGCCAGAAATGACAGCAGTAATGATCACAGTGAGCATGATAACAATAATGGGGTGTCTACTCTGCACTATGCACTCTGCTCAGGACTTACCTGGATTAATCAATTTAGATAGTCTCATCCAATTAATCTAGTGAACAGCTGACCCTATTACTTAATTATTGCCAGAATCAAAACTCATTAATAACTTCTTTGTAGCTAATAAGCCACTTCAGCAGCTCACCTCATTTGATCCCCCTGGCATTAAGTTGGACCAACAGTTCATGTAGGTGGAACCATCAGCATTATACTCCATGGGGCTCTCAATGGTATTTTTTTATAGTTTTATTACTGTAAAATCACCCTAAAATAAAATTACTACGGTTACTCTGTAGAATATGAAACTTTCAGGTATAACCCCTATTTTTCTGTAATAGAAGATATTTTAGGGCATATTCTAAAAATGCCTTGACTCTGATATGTCTTGGGGTCACCTCTGAGTGAAGATGGAATGCCTTCCTCTTCTACATTCAGGGCCTCATTATGCAGCTCATCCATTTACTATAGCAATGATTTTCAGACATTTTGTGAAACAACCTCAAACCTATCATAAACTTTGGCAAATACACTGTGAATAATGTTTCTGTCCTGAAGACTTAAGAATAAACTGCCCACATGAATACCCCATCACCCACTGATAAATATTGTTGTGCATTTTCTAAACGTAAGGATGCTTTTATTATTAATACAATACAGCCAACAAAATGTGGAAATTTATGTTGTTATTACTACTTAATCCTCAAGTTTTATTCAATTTTGCGAACTGTCCCAGTAATGTTTTTTATGCAAAAAGATCTCTTTCAAGATTGCATGTTATATTTTGTTATTCTTTTTAGTGTTGGTTTTCTTAGTCTTTCCTTAACTGTTGTAACTGTCTTGATCTATCTGTGCTACCATAAAAAAATCTGGATAATTTACAAAAAATAAAACCTAGAAATTTCTTTATTACAGTTCCAGAGAGTATAAAGCCTTAGCTCCAAGTGCTTGCATCTGGATCTGGTAAAGACATTCTGGCTTCATCCTCCAAAAGTGAGGACTCTATCCTCATGTGGCAAAAGAACTGAAGAGTGATCCCATTCCCACAAGCTCTTTTTGTTTGTACAATTTTGTCAGAGGGCACATGTGCTTGTCAGAAAGAAGCAGAGAAGTAGAGAGGGAGAAGGAGAAAGCATCCCTTTGGGGAATGGTCATGCCACAATCCTTTTTCTTCTATCTCTCTACCCTGTCAAGACTTTGGACACACACACACACACACACACACACACACACACACCAGACATGCTCATCCCCCAAGCCACCAGGTCCTACCAAAACATGGGTTCAGTCACATGGGATCTAGCTGCCCCAATCACTAGGCCATGGAACCAGCCCAAAAGCCATTTTGATAGCAGCGTTAGTCCGTTCAAGACTGCAATCTTCATGACCTAAACACCTCCAATATGTCTCACCTCCCAGTACTGCTGCAGGAAGACAAGTCTCTAACTATGACTTTAGGGGACACATTCAGACCATTGTAATGATCATGCCATTTCTGAAAATTGGCAAGGCAGAATATTTTGTAGAATTTTTCTCAACTTGAATTTGTTTGATGTTTTCTCATTCGACTTGGACTATGCATCTTTGGAAAGAAAGTCACAGAAGCGAGCACAAGCTCCTCCCATGCTTCCTTTGGGTGGCACACAATGTTGATCTGTCCCATTTTTAACGAGGTTCATTTTAATCACGGGATTAAGGCGGCATCTGTCAGGCTTTTCCACTGTAAATTAATCCCCCACCCTTTACCTTGTAATTAGTGAGTATTCTATGAGGATGTTCTTTGAGACTATGTAGATATATCATTTCTCATTCAACTTGCAGTTTATTTATTCATTTAGTTATTAAACATTGGCCCATGGTTTCCTATTTTAGTACTATTTATATATGTGGATCTTCATATTTTCCCAGATGTACTCAGAGGTTGTCTGTCTTCTCTCTATTTGTTTATTTATTTTTTTGAGAGGTTTTTGCTATAAGACGTGTGCGCTCACCAGAGAGTCAGAAAGTGAGAAATCACCTCCCCAGGGGGATGGCCACATCACAATTCCTTCTCCTCCATTCTCCTCTCAGGATCTTGGGCATGCACACACACGCACCTGATGTGAGTTTAAGCCACCAGGTCCAGGACTCGAACTGCAGTCGACTACATGGGAGTCCAGCCCTGTAGCCATTATGCCATCAGCTGCTCCCATGTTGACTTTTCATTTGACAAGTCTTCATTCATTCTTTGAGTATTTCCTTAATTTTGACACAATAAAATATTCCAGGCTCATTTTGTCTCAAGTTCCTTCCCCAAGGAGCCCTGGTTCTTTTTAGTAGCAAATGATATTTCAAAACCAAGATCTGGTCAGCAGGAGTGTTCACTACTATTAGGATACAGCTATTCCTAGGCCTTCTCATGGACAGGGTAGAGGGTTCTAAGCATGCATAATACAGACCCACATATTTACATTCACATTTATTTCAATATCCTCAACTCTCTTGAGCACAGATGCCCCATGCCAGGCCACCTTTGCACACAGAAGACCCTTGCCCTTCTCTGTTGTTGGTGCCCATGCCAGGTCACCTCCCTTGCCCCTTGGATTCCAATACTGTGCAGAAGGCCATCCCCAGTGTGTACGTCCCCCTTACTCCAGTTGGTGTCTGATTCTCTGCTCATGTCTGGGACTACTGTGGCTCCCCCCAGTATTGGTATGGTCACCTACCTTCCTCAGTCTCCTCTAATGTCTTTTGGACTAAATTATTGGTGATGGGAAAGGACAGCTTAAAAATGTTACAGCTGTAGAATCTTTTCTTCAAATAAAATCTTACATTGACCATCAATATAAAAGAGATTCACATAGCATTTTAATGTATTACATAATTATTCTGTTGACTATAACATGCTTTTATAAAATTAATACATGAAAACAATGAGATGGTTTTTTAGAATTTTAAGCTTTTTTCTTATGAAATAATCTGAGATTTGCAGAAGAGTAGCAGAGTACAGAGAATACTCTTTACCCAGTTCCTCTAATGTTGATATCTTATGAAACGGTAGTACGTTTTGCGAAACTTTGCAAGCAATTAGAATACCCTGCAGACTTTATTTAAATTTCACCAACTTTTCCACTCATGTACCTTCTCTATTCCAAGACCCACAAACCACACTGCATTTAGACATCACATCTCCTAAGTCAGAGTTTAATGACTCTCTGACTGACACCGGGAGTTGTGGAGGACTGCTGCAGTCTGACATTTACCTTCTCATCTAATTTGTGACTATGTTAGGTTTTGTTTCTGTGGGTTTGAGAGTGTCCTGATTCACACAGATAAGAGGGGATAGTTAAGAGATATTCATTTCTTCAACAGCTTACCTCACTATCTCAGAAGATTTTTCAATTAAGTCAGTACAGCAAAGGCTTTATTATCAGGACAGTAACAGAACACATCAACCCAGAAGCATGATTCAATCCTGTAGCTTCCAAAACGTTAGAATTTATTATACATTTGAGGGGAGTTTATATATATATAGAATCTGTTATACAATACATTTGAGGGGAATTCAAGTATATATAATATTTAAAATATATTAAAAGTAAAATTCTAAATAAACATTTGCAGAACTCCTGAGACACTCCTGCTAAAACCTATGATTTGACCATCACTATGCAAGGTACCCTAAAATCTGTATTATTTCAGGCCATTATTGAGTAAAAGTCTTGGACTTAATTGGATGGCTCATTAGGACTGTGTTTCCTGGGGCAGGATGGTGGTACAGTGATAAAATGCAATACTCTGTAAGGCTGACCCACATGGGAAGGTTCTAGGGTTGCACCCAGACCTACTAATGTATGCTGAGCGTGTTAGTACCCATGATCTGGGGCTGGATATGTTGGGATCCTGTTGGGGGTGCCATCTCTCTGTCTCTCTCTTCTTTTGGTACTGTAGGAAATAAACTTCACGGGGGGAGGGGGTGCGGATGTGTTTTCTGAACAACCTATAAAGGGTGATGCCTTTGGTCTGGGTCCGTAAGAGAATCCCACAAGAGCCGTGACTGATTTACTGTAGGGATGTTGTTGAGGACATTGATCATTCCTACATCACTGACAGTCATCTTTATGAGACACTCTGGCACAAATCCTTCCCCTTCAGAGTTTCAGGAACAGTTGTACTCTTTCTAAGAAGCTGGTTTCTCTTGATCTCAGGAGTGCCCTCAGTCAGTGTATGTGCAATTAGTGTTCCTTTCATTACTGTTGCCAGCCACGACTGACTTTATGTCCTAGCTGAAAGCGGTCAGGACTTGTATGGCACATGTGCTGGGTCCCAGGCTTGTTTCACTTTGTTTCTTCTTCCTCACCTTCTGCAAGTTTGCATCTGAAATGATAGGGAAGCTGCCCATATCATTTGGGGGAATAGGCAAGCATTAAGTAAATAAATAAGGAAGGCCGATGGATTGATAAGCGAGATGGGAAAGTAACTAGAAGAGAACGCAGTGCCTCCTGAGTGCCTGCGCCAGGCTGTGCTGAATACTTAGAGCCTGACTCTCTTTCTTTCTTTCTTTCTTTCTTTCTTTCTTTCTTTCTTTCTTTCTTTTTTTTTTTTTTTTTTTTTTTAGGGGTTTTTCCCTATAGGGCACGGTGCGCTATAGGGCACGTGCGCTCGCCAGACAGACAGAGAGAGACATAGAGACAGAAAGTGAGAAATCACCCCCCAGGGGAGATGGTCACGCTGCAATCCCTTCTCCTCCATTCTCCTCTCGGGATTTTCGGCACGCACGCACATGCGCCCGGCGTGAGTTCTAAGCCACCAGGTCTGGGAGGCAAACCACGGTCGACTACGTGGGAATCCAGCGACATAGCCATTACACTAACTGCTGGTTCCCTAGCCTGACTCTCAAGAGTCACCCAGCGATTCTCACTGGGAGCAAAGCTTTCATTTCCTTGGTAGTCCTTATTAAATCTGTTCAGGTAATAGATTGGTACTTTTTTCTTTCATTTACCAGAGGGCACAAGCTCTCAGTAGAGAAAGAAAGGAGAAAGCAGCCCTTAGGGGGCATGGTCACTCTTCTCTCCCTTCTTTCTTTCTCCATTCTTTTGGGATTTGGGCATGCACACATGCACTCGGCATGTTTTCCAAGCTGCTGGGTCCGAGACGCAAACAGTGTCGTTGGCTATGTGGGATCCAGCTGCCTTAACTACCAGGCTATGAGCTGGCCCAGTACATTGTTTTTTAAAGCAGAATGTGATTTTTTTTTTTATTGTATAGACTATTTGTTCCATATTGAACATTTAAATTTTTAGAAAGTAGGAAGATCACTCACGGTCCTGCCACCAGAAGGACCTACTATTACTGCCGTGTCGACCATCTTAATGCTGTGCCACTTCTGGAGATTTCTGAGGTTGACAAGCCTACCAGATTGTGGGGTTGTGAGCTGGGCAGTCTTCTCACTCTGAGAAATGTGAATCTACCTGGGCCTTGCTGGTGCACCTGCCTCAAACAGGCCCCTAGCAGCACTTAGCAAAATTCTTGGTACACAGTTCATGCTCAGAAATTAGATGTTAATTCCGGTTTCCACTGCTGGAAGCCAGTGGTCATTTCCAGCATAGTCTGTAGGGGGTGAACTCTCACTCACTTGAGTCACGCTTTCCTGTGACCTCAGCCAGAGAGGGTTGCAATCCCCACCTCACAGCCAGTCCCATTCTGGACTTTTGGCAATGGACCATCTCAGTTTCTCTCTCTCTCCTCAGAAGCGTGTTCCTTGGAGCTATTTGCAGGTTGCCATCCATTATTTATTTATTTATTTATTTATTTTTTGAGAGGTTTTTGCTATAGGGCGCGTGCACTTGCCCAACAGACAGAGAGACAGAAAGCAAGAAATCACCTCCCAGGGGTGGTGGCCATGCCACAGTCCCTTCTCCTCCATTCTCCTCTCAGGATCTTGGGCATGCATGCACCTGCGCCCGGCATAAGTTTTAAGCCACCGGGTCCGGGACTCGAACCGCAGTCGACTACATGGGAGTCTAGCGACATAGCCATTACGCTAACTGCTGGTCCCCCACCTCATTATTTTTGTCTGTGTGTTGGCACCACCTTGTCTTCAATCATAAATTGGTTTTGCCTCCTGCATACGTAAAGATGGAGGAAAAACTTAATGAGATAAAGGCCAGATGACACAAGTCTTGCCAAGAACAAGTGAATGGCCCTGTCTGAGAGGAATGCAGACGGTAGCATGTGCTAGCTGTGGCGTGACTCTTACACGGATCTGCGCAAACCCCTGATGAGCCTTCAGATGGCATCCCAGGGGCAGGGACACGTAATCCTGGTCGTGAGGTCTGAACCTTGCTAGTGAGGAGCTCGATGGGAACCTCTTAGAAGACTCAGAGCTTCACACAAACGTATACAAAGGTTAAGGAGAAATAAAACTTACCTTAGGTTACTCAGAGTAATAAGGCATTTGGAAAGTAAAAAATGACTTCTCTTTTCTTTCTTCCTTTTTTTTTTTTTTTTTTTTTTGCCAGATTTTATATTCTTTACCTTTTAGTTTGACTTTTTGGACTCTTTTCATCTCTTCTTGTGTTTAGACAACCTGCCTCTCCTTGCAAGAGGGGTGAGCCCAAGCCAGGGCAGGCTTTGACAAGTGTTTGAACAGCCCAGCTGTGCTGCTGTAAATTAGCATAACTGGCAGGGCCCATCTGCTCAGGTTGCCCTGTGTAACTGAGGCCGCTTTTCTTTTTGTTATTTAATCTTTTTTTTTTTTTTTGGAGAGGTTTTCGCTATAGGGCGCGTGCGCTCGCCAGACAGACAGAGAGAGACATAGAGACAGAAAGCGAGAAATCACCCCCCAGGGGGGATGGTCATGCCGCAATCCCTTCTCCTCCATTCTCCTCTCGGGATCTTGGGCACGCACACACACGTGCCCGGCATGAGTTTTAAGCCACCGGGTCCAGGACGCAAACCGTGGTCGACTACGTGGGAGTCCAGCGACATAGCCATTAAGCTAACTGCTGGTTCCCCCCATTATTTAATTCTTAAGACAGTTTCTGGTCCTATCTATGTTATCATGGAATCTCACTTTATTTATTTATTTTTTTAATTAATTAATTTACATTCATTCACTGAGCATTGTCACAGCAGAATCTCACTTTCTAACAAACTCACTTAGGAGTGAGATGTGTTTCTTGGCCTCGTCTGTAAAATGGGAGCATCATTGTGCCTTCCTTGTGCGTGGTCCAGAGGAGTGAACGAGACAGCATTTAAAGTGCTTTGCCGGTGTCTGGCAGGTGGTAGGGCTCAGTGAGCTGTTGATGGTGGCACCTGAGCTCAGTAAAATTTCTCTGCCAGGTGGGCATGGCAGCTGCCCAGACCTCCCAGGGCTGGAAATAGGTGTGTGTCACCCCAGTATAGTACTCGGCACAGAGCTGGCATCCAAGTCCTTGTCAGCCTCACTCCAACTGATTGACTTCTAGAACAAGGCAACCAAGGCAACAACATTGCCTTCTAGAACAAGGTACCTGGCTACAGGTGATTCCAAAATCTTGAATATTCCACATACACCCCCCACTCTTTTTTTTTTTTTTTTTTTGAGAGAGAGAGAGAGATTTTTGCTTGAGGGCACATGCGCTCTCCATAGAGACAGAGAGATAAAAAGTGAGAACTCACTCCCCAGGGGATGGCCACACCTTAATCCCTTCTCCTCTATTCTCTCAGGATCTTGAGCACACACACGCGCGCTTGGTGTGAGTTTTAAACTGCCAGGCCTGGGATTCGAACCGAGGTTGACTACGTGGGAGTCCAGCGATGTAACCATTACAGTCTGTTAGTCTCCCCTGCCCCTACAACCATCAACTTGTCTCCTGAGCTGGATCCAGGTGGACTTTCTTACCAGACCCTGGCCAGACATCCAACTTACCCTCACTGCCCACACCTGATCCCATTCTGGAAGTGCCTCTGAGCTTGCACGTTCACCTTTGTCCTTTTTCTCGCTTGATCTAAGTCAGAGACTTTTCAGGCATTTTACACCATGCCAACATCTTCCTATAGCTGATATGTAAATGAGAATGGAGGGTGCAGTGTCAGGGGGTGACAGGAGGAGGGACCCTGACTAACCCCTCACCTTAGCATTGACAGTGGGACATACCTCATAGCCTCCAGGCTTTGGGGGCCAGTCTGAACAGCACTGGCCTGGACAACTGGCATTGCCTCCCAAAGGGTTAGCCTGGCTCTGCCCCAATGACTGCTACACACTGCTGTGACCTGAAACGTTGGTCAGTCTTCTCCTTGTGTTCTTCCCCTCCCTGACACATCCACTCACTGCCTAATGCCTGCCCCACAGAGCTTGCTGCCTGCTTGGCATTGCCACTTGCTGGCTGTGTGATGTTGGCTGAGTGCATTTTTCTGTAAATCAATTTCCACATCTGTAAAATGGGATCATAGTTTCCACATCTGTAAAATGGGATCATAGTGAGGCCAGATCCTACAGTGCATATAAAATAATCAACTCTGTGCTTGGTGCATTATAAATAAGTGTTCAGGAATTCTTAGAGGATGATATAGTTATTAGTTACGAACATGTTGCCATGTTTTTTTGTTTTTTGTTTTTTGTTTTTCTGTTTTTGGAGAGGTTTTTGCTATAGGGCATGTGTGCTCTCCAGAAAGACAGAGAGAGACAGAGATAGAAAGCGAGAAATCATTCCCCTCCAGGGGGGATGGCCACGCCGCAATCCCTTCTCCTACATTCTCCTCCCGGGATCTTGGGCACGCATGCACATGCGCCTGGTGTGAGTTCAAGCCACCGGGTCCAGGACTCGAACCATGGTCGACTACATGGGAGTTCAGCGACATAGCCGTTATGTTAACTGCTGGTCCCAACATGTTGCCATGTTTGAATGCATCCCTCCCCGCTCCAGATTCATGTAGTGAGCCATAGTAATGAGATTAAGAAAAGCTGAACCCATTATGGCATCAGAAGGTGGAACTATGGGGAGGAGATCAGTGATTGGGAGGTCAGGGGAGGGCCCCTATGATTCTGTCCTGGTATGTTTATAAGAAAAGGCCATGAGGCAGGCAGAAGCCACCATGCTCTGTTCTGCTCAAAGTCCTGCCATTTTATGATGTCATTGGACCTTCCACATGATCAGAATTGTCAGTCAATAAACCTGTATTTCTTTCTTTTTCTGGGGGGGGAGAGATTTTTACTATAGGGCACGTGCGCTCGCCAGACAGACAGAGACATAGAGACAGAAAGCGAGAAATCACCCCCCCGGGGGGATGGCCACTCTGCAATCCCTTCTCCTCCATCCTCCTCTCGGGATCTTGAATACCCACGCACACGCGCCCGGCGTGAGTTTTAAGCCACCGGGTCCAGGACACGAACCGCAGTCGACTATGTGGGAGTCCAGTGACATAGCCATTACGCTAACTGCTGGTTCCCAATAAACCTGTATTTCTTTATAAACCCTCCAGACTCAGATATTTCTGTTAGAAATGCAGTAACATTCCTTTCTCTACTGTAAACCTATGTAGAGAATGTACAGTCTTGAGACCAGCAGATGGTGTAATGGTTACGTTGCTGGACTCCCATGTAATCGACTGTAGTTCAAGTCCTGGACTCAGCAGCTCAAGACTCATGCCAGGCACATGTGCATGCATGCCCAAGATTCCAAGATCAGAATGGAGGAGAAGGGCCTGCAGTGTGGCCATACCCCTGGGGAGGGATTTCCCACTTTCTGTCTCTCCAGAAACTGCATGTATCCTATAGCAAAAAGAAATCTTTTTCAAAAAAAAAAAAAAAAGAAAGGAAGAAAGAAAGAAAAAAATTTACCATCTTGTATGTTTATATGAGACCTGCCACGCGTTTGCTTAGTGAGCTATATAGCTTTGTGGAATTGTGTTTTGGGGCTTCTAGATTATTATTTCTAAAAGCATGAACCAGAGACCACTTATATCAGAATAATCCTGTGTATATAAGAACACCTGGGCCCTATTCCAGACCTACAGAATAAAGATTTTGGGAAGCAAGGCCCAGGAATATGAATTTTAACATGATCCTCTAGGGATTCTTAAGTGTCCTGCAGAAGTCCCCAGTGTGAGTGCTAAAACCTATCCCAAGCTCTCAGAGTCTCTCTCAGCCTTGAGACAGTACCTCTTTGGTGCCATTCCTTCCTATCAATCCATCTGCCATCAACATTTAACTTTCTCTCAAAGCCTCCTCTTTTCCCATGCTGTCATGCAATCAGCCCCATGCCAGAAAAATTAACTTCTACCCAAAACCTTCTTGCAAATTATTTCTCCTCTGGCTTAAGTCAGAGTGTCATTTTTGAGAGATCAGGTCTTTCCGAGTACCCAGATCTCACTATCTGACAGTTCCCTAATATCAACAAAAGGCTCTTCACTTTTTATTCATTCATTTCATGGTGCAGGCTTCTTTCGGTTCCGTAGCAGGAACTAATTAATTATTTGCCATTCTTTTGTATTTTTACCAACACTAAACCAAATTTACATTGTGGAACAAGCCATCCGTACAATATATGTCACAATTACTGTTTTGCAATTTCACACTAGCAAAAATTTATTAAAACTTCATGACTCATTAATAGTAAGTGATCATAATCGCTTAATAGAAAAGGAAACGGCAGTAATGACGGCAGCTTTGATGAACGTATTTGACCTTAAGTCATGAAGTCGAGTGGAATTAATATCGCCGAGTGTTGAACATAAGGTTATTTACAGTGCACATCATTTCAATCATCATAAAAAGCAAATAAACTAGTTTTGGGGTTTGACTGGATTTGAAAGGCTTTTAACTCTTCACAACAAATTAAGGGAATGTTAATGAACTCTTATACAATGACAATGAAGTGACAGGATGTGAGTAGACACAGAAATGGCTCTTTTCTCTAAAGTGCTGGAACAATGTCATTCAAACGCCTGGGTAAACATGCAGAAGAATTACTGGGATAGAAACTTATCACAAAAGATCTCGGTATATGGTAGCAGGGATGTGGCGATCGTTGGAAGCTTTCAGCCTCTCCAAATACAGTAGGTAGATGAGGGTTTATAAGGCATTGTAACCCCAAAGAAACTTGATCTCATATATAAAGACCAGCTGTTGGGGGAGGCAGCAGATGGCTCGGTGGATAAGGCACTGGATTCCCACAGGGCCCACCACGGTTTGAGTCCCAGACCCGGTGGCTTGAAAATCACCCTGGGCATGTGTGCTTGTGTGCTCAAAATCCCCAGGGGAGAATGGGAGAGAAGGGATTGCAGCATGGCCATCCCCCTCGGATGGTGATTTCTTACTTTCTCTCTCTGTTGAGCGCATGTATCTTATGGTAAAAACCAAAAAATAAAAAAAGTGTTGGGCCAGTAGGTAATATGAAGGGTAAGGCAACCGGATCCCACATGACCGAGTCAGTGTGAATGTTAGAGTTTGAGGCTGGTGGCTGGGGGGGGTCACAGGTACCCCTAACTTACTAGAGAAGTGGAGACCTCTTTCTCTCCATCCTCCAGGAAACGGCTGCTCCCTCAGGGTCCCTCTCCTCTGCCAAGGGGCCACCGTGCACCTCGCTGCTTAAGCCCCACCTGGGACATACTCTTGTAGACCCTCCACCTCCAGGCATCATGAGTCCCTGTCAGCTCTACCCCCACCTCCTCCCACTGAGATGACCCCTATGTGAGCACCCCAGAGTGAGCCCACCTTCTCTCACACGGGCCATTGCCCCAGTCCCGTTGTCTGCCCGGCCTCCTTGCCTGCCAAGTGGGAATGGTGTGCTTTCTGCCTAGGGTGCGGCACTGTCTCCTGAAGATAGAGCCCTGCTTTCTCTGCAGCCCATCCTGTCTCTCTCCCCGGGCGCTCTGTGCCAGCTGCGTTGGCCAGACTGGTTTTTTTCTCAACACGCCATGCCCCTTCTCACCACTGTTCCTGCATGGAGAGCTCTCTCCCCACCCCAGCACCTTCTAGTTTTCATATCCCAACACCTCCTCAGAGAGCCTCTCTGGCCGCCTCCACTCAAGCCACCTCCCATCCCTCTCCTCACAGCACCCTATTATTTCCCCCTAAGACCACCTTCCGCAGCTCATAGAGTACAGGTCCAGGTGCCCACACGGAGCACACCCCGCCTGTTCTCTCACCTCATCCTCAGGCTCACCCAGCAGCACTGGTGCCGTTGACATCCTTAGTTTACAGGCGAGGAAACTGACGGCACTTGTCATCGTCCCGTTCTTTTCTTATTTACCGATGATCATAAATGCCCCTCCCACTGCTGGGTAAGCTCGGTGAGAACAACAAACCTGTTCTCTTTCATCCTGCACAGTATCCCCGTGCCGTGTTCGCACTCGCTGGCAGAGTAGGCCATACGCGTTAGGAAAGCTGAGGGTAGCTGCGGGCAGGTGAGGGCAATGTTGCCTGTCGGGACAGGCTGGTTTGAGGAGGTGACAGGTTCTTGGGAATCCTGGAAACACCGAGAGCTGAGTGCAGCCACACGAAGGTGGCACAGACTCGCCTGTTCAGATGGCAGCTGAAGCGGGGGCCTTGAGATGAACGAGCCCTCCAAAGGGGACAGGACAGCAAGAAAGGGACAGAGGGACAGGATTGCCCCTTCCAGGACAGGGAGCTGTGTGTGAAGATGTGCAGGCCGAGGCTGGAGTCAGAACTCATTAAAATGTTGCCAATGAAATGAATGCCTAAAGGGTAGTCTGGTTTCACTTTCACTAAATCCCAAATTAAGGGGAAAAAATTCAAATATACACATTGGTTATTCATAGTACTGTGGGTTTATCAATGTAAAGCCTCTGGTTTTCTTAAAGATCTAATCCCTTTGTGGCTTTGAAAAATAATGTAATTTGCAGGAAGCCTCTTGTGGAGCCAGGCTGTGGTGGGATAACGCTGAGGTTGCAATGCAGACTTCCGGATCAGGCTGCCTAGGTTCAAATTCTGGGAACCCTGTTGACCCGTGGGACTGCATCACGTTACTTAATCTCTAAGTATGTTTCCTCATGGGCAAGCTAGAGGTAGTAACGCCTGCAGCCGAGGGCTGCTGTGCATGTCCCCAGGGTCTTCAGTGCTACTTAGACGAGTGACTTGGTGAAAGGAGGAGCACTCAGGAAATATGTCTTGGACTCCATTGCAAAGATATAGAGACCAGGCAGAGACACGAACAGAAAAGCCTTGATGGTGTGGACTGGGGCATATCTGGAGGTCCCACACAGTGCCTGTGCAATCCAGGCTTTGCAGGCTCTGGGCTGGTCCTGCACAGCTGGATGTGAGAGCCCCTTGCTCACCTCTACCGGGAGGTAATGGGTCCACCAGGAGGCAGGACTGGCACCCCTTGCTGTCTGGGCCCCAAACTTTGGCTTGCAACCTTGAGGCATTATAGTGTGCAGCAAGGAAACCACCATCCCATCCCTCATTTCCAACTGCTGATTCACCCAGGGCTGAGGCACACCGCGATCCCTGACAGTCCCATGCTATGGACCCGGAGTTGGCTGTCCCGAGAGAAAGCAGGAGTTATTCAAAGACTACTTAACACCCTGGGAAAATTGTCTTTAAAAGCTCAGTGTATAAAAAAAGAGAGCGTATAGGTATGCTTGGCAAAAGCAGATAATATATTTAAATAGTTCAGAATTCCCTCACGAGTAGAAAGGTGCCAGAAAAGGTGTATAAGAAGCTAGAGATCACTATGAAGAGGCTGCATAGCAGATGCTATGCTGCTAAGTTGCAGGGTCTCCTATGCCACTGACCAGAGGCAGTCCAGGTCTTTCTGCATCCATAGAATGAGGATGATCAACTAGCTTCCCACCCACCAGTGCGAACATCTAGGGAGGACATGGGTGTGAGGGCTTTGCAAACTATAAAGCACTCCCGGTTTAAAGATACGTTGTCTGAGTGTCTGGTAGATCGTCCTGGGACAGAAATGTTTTGGAAGAATGGACACAAAACAGCGTTGTAACAGAGCAAGGTTGCTTTCCTGTTCTGCTACTGGTTATTCATGTGACAGTGGGTGGAGGCAGGGATGAACTTGCAGACGGCTGGAAGGGGAAGCAAGATGAGAACCACATATCACAGGGGTCATCTTTTCCTTCTTGCCTGGTTTGCATTTTATTTGCAGTTTGCATAACATTTTTGGAAGATCCTTTTCTCATTTTCAAGGAATTGAAATCCTAACAAATCAAGGAACAAAACCCACCTTTTATTATCGACCTCGGTCTGCCCTCTTCAAAGAGAGCTGCTCCGATCCTGAGATAGTAAGATGAGGAAAGTGCTTCTGCTGTGTTTTAGTCCATTTTTCTATGGCTAATAATAGAACATCATAGACTGGGTAATTTATAAAGCATAAAGGGTTATTGAACTTATGGTTTTGGAGGTCCAAGGTGAAGAGGCCGCATCTGGCAAGGGTTTCCTTGCTAGTGGGAGCTCTTTGCAGAGTTCTGAGGCAGGCCAGGGCATCACATGTGATGGGGCAGGAGCTTATGTCCCTGTCCCTGTGTCCCTGCCTGCTCTCACTTCCTCTTCTATGAAGCCAGGGAGATTCACTCATGGAGCTCCACCCAGACCTGATGACCTTATCTAAATCTAATTGCCTTCCAAAGGCCCCAGTCTTTATATTACAATTGGATTAAATTCCTACCCAGTTAATACCCATGGACTTTTGAGGGGACACAGCCAAACCATAGTGAGCTGTTTGGTGGGAGTCCTAAAGGTCTGGAATGTCTAAGCCATCATGTTCTCTCTTGTCCCCAAGTTGTCTAGGTGTGAGGCATAAATGGGAGAGGTCAAAATCAGGGCAGATGGACTGGCAGATTTTCCTGAGCCACTCTGCCAGGGTCACAGATCCAAGCCTGCCCTATAACACTCGCCTGTCTGTTGTCCTCATGCTGAACAGAGAACAGGCAAAGGGGTGGCAATGGGCCCCCTAAAAAGTCAGGGCTGGGTCAAACACCTCCGAAGTTGTATTGGAGCAGGCCAGCTGTTTTTCAGGGCAGTCTGTGGGTAAATGAGATCTTTAAAACACTTAGGCAGGCTTTGTCACTTGGTGTTAACTGTGTACGTTGCAACTACTTTAATTGGTTTCATGTCTGGAATGAGGGACTGAAATGGAAGTGTGACTCTCAGGGGAGCAGTCCTGGCACTCAGATGGCTTGTCATATTTCTTTTTAAATCTGCTGTTCTTTTCCTTAAGGCAAGGGAGGTAATCTAATTATCTTTTGAAGACAGCTCTTGCCGCAATCTGCTGATTTGGGTTGCTCTCAGAACATGGCCCGAGTGTGGGTGGAAGGAAACGTGGTGGGGAAATGAGGATGTGGGTGTGCCGGAGAGCTTTCCTGC
>NW_006159529.1:1575927-1583087 GCF_000334495.1 Tupaia belangeri chinensis | reverse complement strand
CTGCTGAGAAGCCAGGAGACCAGAGCTCCTCCCCACAAGGCCTGAGAGTGGAGTAGAAAAATTCAGATGGGTGTTGGCATCAGAAGACAGAATCCGAGTCCGGCCCTGGCTGTGTGGTAGGTATTATTTACTGGCCCTCGCCGAACCTCAGTCTCCTCAGTTGCAAAATGAAATTAACTCCATTCAGAGTTGCTGTGAGGACACATCCATCCCCGTGCTGGCGTGGTAAGGCTCCGATAAGCCACAGCCCTTATTATTATGAGCCTTTGGAGGGCACGGTAGGCAGAGAAGGTCCATTCTTGGAAGAGCTGACCCAGCCTTCCCTTGGGCTGGAAAGGCCCTGTGTGAAGATGACTCACCCCATGTTGCCGACCACAGTGTGAGGAATTATTTAAAAACCCTTCTATGCACACAGGGCACAGTAGGTGCCCGGAAGGTGCCTCTTCCCCAAATTGGTGCAATTAATCTTGCAGGAGGTTCTGGTGGAGGTGGCCACTCACTGCCTCTTAGGCTGCACCGGGCTCTGCTGGCTGCAGGGAGGAACTCAAGCCCTGGCAGTAATCTGAGCCAGGACTGCCTCCATAAAGTCACACTCAGAATCTGAGCTGGCTTCTAGAAGTTGCAGAGCTTGCACTTCGTTTACATTTTGTTATCTAGAAACAATTGGTAAAGATAATATAGGACACAGTAAAAACTGTGTATCCAGGGGACAGTCATCTACCGACGTCTAGCAATCATCTAGCTATCCATCTATTTATCATCTATCGATATCTGTATTTGCCTATGATCTGTCGATCCGTTTACATCATCTATATCTATGTATCTGCCATCTACTATCTATTTATCATCTGTTGATAATATCTACCACTTACATTTATCTATTCATTTCTATCACCTACCTCATTACCATGGAACTATCATCAATTTACCTATCAAATATCTCTCTATATATCTAACACCTATTGTCTATCTTACCATCTATCATCTATTTGTCTTTCATCTATATCTGTCATCTCTATTTATCTTGTATCTATCATGTAGCTACTATTTACCCATCTTTATATCTGTCATATATCTCTATCTTTTCTACCCTTCTTTATCAATCTATCACTTGTCTTTCTCTTTCTTTTTTCTTTTTGGAGAGGTTTTTGCTATAGGGCACGTGCGCTCACCAGAAAGAGAGAGACAGAGAGACAGAAAGCGAGAAATCACCCCCCCAGAGGGGATGGCCCCGCCACAATCCCTTCTCCTCCATTCCCGCACGCACACACATGCGCCCGGCGTGAGTTTAAGCCACCGGGTCCAGGACTCGAACCGTGGTTGACTACGTGGGAGTCCAGCGACATAGTCATTACACTAACTGCCGGTCCCATATCACTTGTCTTTCTGAGCTGTCTACATGTAGGACTATAGTTTTTCTTGTCCTGTATCTTGCCTTTTCATCGAATACACTACAGATTACTTTGGGTTTAAGTAGCTGTACGTCTACTTCTTTTTTTTTTTTTTTTTTTTTTAAATTTTGCCAAAGGGCATGTGCACTCACTGGAGAGAGACAAAGAGAAAGAGAGAAAGTGAGAGTAGTCATGCCACAATCTCTTCTCCTTTTTCCCTTTTTGGGCTTTGTGGGCACGTGAAAAAGACGTGCCTGGCACATTTCTCAAGCTACGGGTTCCGAACTTGAAGTTTGCAGTGATCACATGGGATCCAGCCACCTAAACCACCACACCGCAGGCTGGCCCTCGTCATCGGTTCTTGAACCAATTTACTGTTGAGGGACATTTAAGTTGTTGCGAGTAGTCTGCCATTGCAAACGATGCTGTAATGAAAAGACTTCTGTATGAATCACAGCACGCTGTGTAACGATGCAGAGAAAATTCATCGCGATGGAATTATCAGCTCAAAGGGGATGTGGATTTTAAATTATGATACATATTGTCCAATAATTTTCTGAACAGATCGTCCCGATTCTCATATATCCACCCAAAGTATTCTCAGGCCAAAAGCACAACTTATCTTTTAAACATGGTGAGTTCTTTGTCTACCAGCCCGGATAAGAGAAATCTTCATGAGGATAAAACCCATCAGTGCAGCCAGCACTGCCAGTTTATGTGACTTTTATGGATACTCCCGCTCATATCTTTCACATCACTGTGTTTTCGTTTATGCTTTATTTATATCACCAAACACAAGCAGCCTTGTATCTTGTTTCTGTCACAGATTTTATTCACTTTCTTGGCATTTCTCTCAGGGTTTTATTAGTCATTTCTTGTTCAGGCTCCTAAAATTTCTATCACCTGCATCCTGGGGATTTGGTTGTATTCAGAAGATGACTAGAATATGAACCCACGGTGCGGGAGGACCCTCGAGGTTCCCAGAAGGCCACTGCAGCTGCTCCCTCTGTTTCTGCTCCATGAGGCGGGGGCTGTCCTGGGCCTGCGTAGGGGTGGGGGCCTTTTTTTTTAGTCCTGCTTGTGCTGACACAGCAGGGGTTCACTTTTTCACTGAGGAACTTGGAGCTTTCTGCAGAGGCTGCCAGGAGAAGCCCAGGGCCCAGAGCCAGGTGAGCTACTGAGACCTGGACTTCTGTTACACCATCAAAACACCCAGGCCCTCCCAGGTCCAAAAGTTCACAAATTTTTTATCCAAGGGAAGTGGAGGGAATGGGAGGGAAGAGAAAGGAAAGGAATTCTGTGTAGTCGAACCAAGATCATTCTAAACGTGGACATTTGAAGGCAGACAACAAGGCAGTAAGGCAGCCCACCTGAATGAAAACTCACAGCGAACAGAACTATGTCCTGCAGAATCCCAAGTGAAAGGCAGGCTTGTCTTTCACGGAGTAAGCAAGGTCTTCTTGTTGTTCGGGAACTGTGAGTGGCATACTAAAGCAAACAACAGTGGTGAAGCTAATGACTCTGTTCTTTTGTTTCAATATTTTGCTTTAAAAAGTCCTGGTGGTGATAAGGATGCCAGAAATGATAACCTCAAGGATGTGATGGAGTCCTCGTTTGAGCAGCTACCATCATGGCCTAATTTAGGGCGGTAAAATCTGGCCTCATGCAATGATAAGTGATTCTTCTTGGCCAGGCACTAAGCTCAATGCTGGAAATAAAAATAAACAAAAACAAACAAACAAAAACACACCCCATTCCGTCTCTATCTTTTATCAAAATAGTATTTGTAAGCTTATACAAATCATTCAATACAAATATGACAACTAGAAAACCCATCAGCTCTGTCCTCTATTCATGAAATCACATTTTTGAAGAATTATTTAATTTTTATTATCAGGACCAGCAGTTGGCATAATGGCTATGTTGCTGAACTCCCATGTAGTCAACCGTGGCCCAAGTCCTGGACCCGGTGGTTTAAACTCACGCCGGGCACGTGTGCATGCATGCCCAAGATCCCAAGAGGAGAATGGAGGAGAAGGGATTGTGGCGTGGCCATCCCCCCTGGGGGGGGATTTCTCACTTTGTCTCTCTGTCTCTATCTTTCTGGAGAGTGCATGTGCCCTATAGCAAAAAAAAATTATTACCATTGTTTTTTAAATTTGTTATAGGGCACATGAACTCACCAGAGAGAGACAGAGACAGAGGGAGAAAGAGAGAGGAAGTGAGAAAGCAAGCCACCAGGACCAGGACTTGAACCATGGTCAGCTATGTAAAAGTCCAGTGCCTTAGCCACCACCCCACCTACTGGCCCCATGAAATTGTATTTTGAGGACATAAAACATGCTTCTACACTACAGCCTTGTTCCCTTTAGTACTCATGAGTGATCTGTTATGTTGGGTCTCAGTGGCTCTTAACCAGAAGTGACTTTGCCCCTGCCCAGGAGGCACCCAGCAACTAAAGATATGTTTGGTTATAACTGGCAACTGGGGCCACCCAGAGATTTTGCTAAATATTGACAGCACAGTATATAGGACTCGACAAACCCCCACCTCCAACAGCGAATGAGCTAGTCCTAAACGACAACAGTGCCCCGATCGAAGAGCTTATGTGTCAGCCACTCAGTCTTTGTGGTCTGCTGCCCAAAGACCCCAATATCTCGACACTGGGGATAACTATCCATTTGTAGATATCATGCTTATTTTCCCAATGAATTATCATAAAAGAAAAGGACACCACGATATTAGTCTTTTTTTTTTTTTTAAAAAAAGAAAACAATGTTTATTAGGATATTCTGGGATGGGGGAATGGCCAAAGGGATTACGTACATTTGGTAGTGCTTGAGCAATAGGCTAACAGAAAAGTCAAACATCACAAAACCACTTCCAGAGTCCAAACAGCAAAACTTGTACTTCTACATGTGGGTGTTCTTCCATGGGTGTTGGCAGTAACGCAGGTCGCAAAACAGCTTTGCAAGGGAGCCGCGAGGGGGTGACCCCAGGAGAATGTACAGGTGTCCTCGGGGAAGCAGACACTCAGGATGGTGAGAGAAATATATCATCTTCTACAACTGAAGACACAGAAAGCACACAAGACACCGTGGAGATCTGAAGGAACGTTGCGAAGCTCATTTTACTCACTCCAGCTCCAAAGAGACTGGGTATCGGAACTTCTTGCTCAGGACAGAATTCTAAAAATATCCTAAAAACCAGAAGCCGCCTGCTAGTCTACCTGTACGGTTTGCCTGCACGAAATAGAATGAACATAAACTGAGACATACCCTCGGGTTCAGAGTAAAAAATGCAACACCATCGAAAAGAGTACAAGAAAAAATCCCACATCCTAAATCTCACACAGCTTCTCAGCAGGAGTTGGATTAAACAGAGAAAATAATTTCAATATCAAGGGATAATGTGCACAAAATGGGAAAACTCTTTAAAGCAAACTCCGTGGTGAAAAGTGTTTCCCCACTCCCTTGGGTGAAAGAAGGGAGCAGAAGAAAACAGATGGATAATTAGGAGAACTGTAAGGCCCTGGATTTCAGGTTTCTGAAGTTTTTTTTTTTTTTTTCAACCCTCTGAGGACAATCAGCTATTTCTGAATCCAGAAAAGCACATCAGAAATGTCTGATTACAGTAAGATCCCAGCCAAATACGGCAAGGCAATCTGTGATGTGGTTCGACAGCTTCCTTTCTTTTTTTCCCCCCACATTTCAGAAATGCCTTGAGCTAAAACTAAAAAATAAGAACCCAAATTCTAGATCAAGTATGCTTTGCATGCCAGGAAGATAATGCGGAATCATACAGCCCTGCAGCAGTTTGAACAGAGAAAGAGCGCGAGTGCGCCTGCTCGTGCCCGATGGAGCCTTACAGGACAGTGCACCGAGAAGGCCCGAGGGCCCCTCACCTGTACCTGCAGCCGTTGCCCAGCCTGGCCCCTGGTGACCACCTTTACTGATTTCTAACAGCCCCAGGGTTCCTATACCCACAGCATCCACTGCATTTCCCTGTTCTGCGCCCTACTTCCCTCTAGTTTGCACGACCTCTGTTATGTTTAGCGTGCAGCAGGGTCGGCATGCACTAAGTTTTGCTCCTTCGAATGACCACTGTCGACTGCGCTTCCTCAGCTAAAGCTGCTCTGGTCCTCTAATCTCCACCTGCACCGTGGCAGGCACCTGGCAGCTCTGACCGCTCCACTATGTCTGTCTGGCTGAGCTTGTGGCCCTCGGAGGCCCAGAGGAGTCCTCGGTGACCTTCCAGGCTCAGGCTGAGCGAGGGCACTTGCCTTCTCCGTTCCAGGTGAGCTGACGTTGCTGCTGACCACACGTATATTGGGGCTTACCTCTTGGAGACAGGGTCTGAAAACCTATGGACTATTTAAAGGAGACTTGAGAGTCTCTGAAGGAGTCACACTGAGGGATCCTGCCAATCCAAAAAAGGAGGGTTTCCCTGCACTGGGTCAGAGGGCCCTGTATTCTGGAGTTATTGGAGGGGAGGCTACGGCTCCGAATGCTGACTCACTCGGACATGGTCCTGGTGCAGTGAGGGTGCTGAACTGATGGGCATCTGACTTCACATCTCAGGATGCTGACGGACAGGCTGCCAGCCCTGGGATTGGGCTAGGGCTGGTAAAGTGGTCCATTTGTCTTGCCAGCATCCCACTCTTGAGACAGATTAACATTTCAGCAGATTCACTGGCTGATTTCCCACACACTGCCCCATTCTGGGTCCTGGCCTTTCTGGCAGATGAGGTGAGCCTCTGGGACTGTGTGGTCATGGTCAGCTCCTCCTGGGACGAGGCCTAGTTTCTCTTCTCTCAGCAGGGGAAACACAAGGGGCAGATTTACAGTTGCTTTGATCCAAAAGGTTTTTCAGGACCTTTCTCCCAGGTCACCCTCACTAATCTCAGGAGGACACATGCAGCAGCATCAATACAGCTCAATGCCAGGAAGCCAAGGCAAAGGGCCAGTTCCTGCTACTGTCTGACAGGATGAAGCCATCCCGTGTCCCGACGTTTCTCATTTACTCAGCGGTGTTTTCGTACCTTGTATGGGTCATACTTTCTTCTAGGAAAACCTGGGTGAGCAAGAACGGATGTCAGAACAAAAGAATAGGCTGATGATGTTGGCCAGTCTCCTGGCATTTTCTAGAAAACACGACTGGGGATTGGTAAGTAAGCCGAGCCTGAGAGAAGAGAAGAAAATCAGAGAAACCCTTCTATTGGTGCTGGTGCTGGGTTTGGCAGCTGCCCTTGAGCAAAAATAAACTCCCCATGGCAGTGGGACAAGATGCTGATATTGGCACCTGCCAGAGGCAGACAGCCGAAGTCGCAGCTGTGCTGGTCAAATGAGTTTGGAGACCTTAGGGGGCTGAGGCCTCGGCGACTATTAGCAGGCTGTAGTTCTCTGCAGGCAGTTTATTGGAATAGGGTTTGTGTGCCTTCCCCACCCCTCTGGGCTGGGTCTCAGAACAATCAGAGTGCAGGTGGCACATGTCACTGAACAGCCACCCCCATGTGGTCTCTGGGAGGGAGGGGCAGCTCATCGGAGAGCACCAGGAACAGCAAAGGGGCTCCTGGTGGGGCTGGAGCAGACAAGACAACTCCAAAGCCAGGAAGAGGATGCTCAGGGAGGGTTGGGTAGATTAACTTCCTCCTTGGGGCTTAGGATCCTCTTCAGATCATCTGGCTCTGTCTTCCAGAACCAAGCATCTGATGGAATAAGAATTAATTTGGGTCAGACTATATTTATTGGGTCGTAAGGAAAGCCATGA
>NW_006159529.1:1567102-1575631 GCF_000334495.1 Tupaia belangeri chinensis | reverse complement strand
AGGGAAAGTCATGATGTATTTTGGCATAGAAAAACATAGGAAAATACATCATGACTTTCTCAATAACCTGATGGTTATTGGATGAAGAGCTGATGGGAAGGGACCCTGTTAAATACTTAGGCGATTAAGAAAGGTGGGGGTGGGGGAGGCATTAATAATCAATTTAAAAGAGAATTGAATCAGTCAATACCCAAAGTCAACCATCCCTGTGAAATGAAACACCCTACAGAATAATCCCAGAACAAAGACAGTGACAAAAACCACAGCTTTAAGGCCTCTGCAGTGAGAATATTTTTTGGAGGAATCGTCCTCACAAAGAATTCTAGACAACAGACTTAAGTGGTTGCTTGTCAAAGTCAAGACATGTCAGCTACACACACGAGATACCTATCTTAGGAATAAGAGAACCATAGCTTCTAAGGGCATCCAACCAGATCGCCAGCTGTTTCATTTTAGGATTTCTAACAAGCCGTTCCCTCCTTCATCATTCCGACATTAATTCTGGCTTCCTTTCTAAAAAGGAGCTGCTGCCTAATTCGAGGAACTCTGGCTGTTTTGGTGGGAGTTTCCTCTTCAGCTTGGTAATGAACACCAGCAGACTGCTCGATCTTCTCGCCATGGTGGGTGGCCTAGGGCGGCACCTTGATACTGCTTCTTCTCTTCAAACTCTCAAAGCTCATTGTAAAGGGGCCTTTCTGCTGTCTCTGTGCCCGGGGGCCATGGTAATTCACTCCCGGATGTTGCCATTGCTTTTAGGTCTTTCTTGAGAAGATGGGTCTCACATGATCTCACTTGTTTTATCAGAGAGCAGAAGAGCATCAAAGATCATGGGGGGTATGAGTCCAGGAGCTCAAGATCGGCCCGGAGAGACTTACTGGAGTCATGTAAGCAGCCCTCTTCTGGCCCACAGTTTATTGACTTGAGTAAGTCGTGCATGTTTAACTACATGAATGAAAACTTATTTTACAAAAGACAGCTCCTCCGAGGCCACTATTTTGTAAATAATAACAACAGAAATACATTTATGCTGGATTCCAAGAAAAGAATTTGCTAATTATATAAACTCCCACTGCTCTTACATCTCTTTTCCCAAACACTTTACACTGACTCAAAAATGCTTCTGTTCTCCCACTTTTCTAATTCAGCAGATGGAGTGTTTGGGAGCGTCTGATTTAGAGACAAGGAGGCATGAAGGAGAGAGGCTATAGCTGGAAGCAGCCCATCCTCGGCTTACACACGAGATAGCAACGGTCTCAATACAGACCAAATCAAAGCCCACAGCAGCTCTGGAGGAGCCCTGTCCTGTGTTCTATGGACTCAAAGACACCACTTGGAGGGCACTGTTTTTACTACAGAATAAAGAATCGTTTAAAAGAAAATGGAATGGACGCCACAATCCTATCACACTCTGGATACAGTGTGCTATCCTTAAAGATAACCTACATAATTTTCAGCTTATTCTTTTTCTCTTAGAGGCTTGGGAAAAAATCTGATATGGAAAAATAAATATTCAGTTGGCATTCTGAATTCTCTATATTGTGCACTTCCTCCTTCATGTGCTCTATTAAAAAGATACTCAAACATATATATGGGTCAAAGAGATTCAACATCAAAGTGGATGAATGTGCTTCTAATCGGTTTGGCATTATTGCCTTGTTTCTCCTCTCTCTGAAATAAATAGAGCATGGCAAGACTGAACCTGGGCATCATGGTCAGCATGAACCTAAGTTACTGTTTTTGTTTCATCGAAATCAACGACAATGATTTGCTTCCCGAGAGAGGACCAAACCTCAGCAGATAGCCCCAGTTTGGGGTGGCCCCCTAAATGCAGGGACTTTTAAGCATACCAAGAGGAATTCCAATTTAGGGATTGTCTGCTGCAGTCCTGGGGTAAAGGATGGTGTTTTAGGGTCCCTGTTAAACTGAGATCCCACTAAGTGGCAGAAACATTTGTTCTGCTTGGTTTTGTAAGAATCTCTCTCCTCCCTGTTTATTTGAATCAGCAACTTATTTTCACGCTGAGGACGTGGTAACGAATATGCTTTTATCTCTGAAGAAAATGAGATCTTTATTGGTGAGAGATGAGGCTTTTCGAAATGTAATTTATGTGTTGCATGTCCATGCATTCTTCAATGAAGGCTGCCCTTGTTAGCAGGAGAAATCCCACTTCCTCTTTGGTCATCTGAAGCTAATTAGAGCTGCTGTTTACTGCAGAAGTAATCAATAGCTTTCTCCAGTGGATCACATAGAATCAGACCCATATGCAATTAGTCCAGTGTAGATACACAGAGATACCTTAATTAAACCAAAATATGCTCTGTAAGAGATACACTCTCATAGATGACTGGCATTCCAAATATTTTGACACATTTAATGTGTTTATTCAAAGTAAGAGTCTTTACGGAACTTTTCACTAATCAAATACAGTCGGGTGTTTGATGAATTTCCCTTGAAAACATTTTGAAGTGGAAAAAGTCGGTACTGAGTATAATACATTTGTGTTTTTATTAACATTTGGATATAAATGTACTTCAAACACTGTAGAGCTAAAAGACTATACTTTTATCTTGGATTTCATAGATTTCCCCCCACCCCCATTAATTCGATTAATCTTACAAGGCAAACATCAGCGGGCAAAGGGGATCAGTATGAAATGTGCACCGTGGGTGTTCTCCTCCAGCTTCTCTATCAATGAGGGAAGAGAGCTAATGCTCCCGGCACTCTATTAAGGTAGAATCTCCTTGTCTGAATTCAGTTTTGGAGAAACATGGCCACTAGAACTTGATCACGGTCGATTCTAAATCTCCCCATCTAAACTAGACTTCAAAAGTGCACTTTCGGGTCTATCTGCGTAAAGGAGAAGAACAGGAGATGATGGCTAGTTAACGAAGTCAGGTCCCTTTCTGTTCTGTTCATCATGAGAGCCCTTTTCTGTTCTGTTTATCTGTGCCAAGCTACGCATCTCATCAATCTCAATGTTGAGTCCGGACCCACAAACCTCCTCCTCCTTCTTTTTGAATAGTCAGTCGCACTCTGTCACAGAGGACATAAAACAAGATGTAAGCAGGTGCTTGGTGACCTTCAGAACAAACTGCCCTACACAGCGGCCAAGACGTGAGTCAGGAGTGAAGACAAGCCTTAGGAAAGGACTGTGTATGCTGGCCTGGACCTGCTGCAAAGAAAGGGCAACATGGCTGGTCTCCTGTCCCAATCAAAGTTGCCTTGGTCAGCATGAAACCAAGGTACAGGTCTATGTCAACTGCCAAGGTCCCACTAGACATTGCAGAACATTCAAGCGGCCACTGGGTTCCTCACAGTGTGTAAATTTGCATCTCAAGCAATGAGAAAAGACAATGCTTGACTGCTCTGTTTCCTCCTGCCTGTCCACAGTAACGTGATGGAGAGGTTTCTGTAAAGCACGGGGCTCTTCCGGGTCTGCTTTCGAAGAGCTGTATTTGTGAAGCTAACATCGGAGCTAACCTTACTTATGACAGGAAAACAAGCTCCACGTATTTTGTATTAAACCATCAGTAAAAAATGAAGACAATATCATTACTTTCAAAATATAGAAAGCCAATAGTGGAAATCATTTAGTAGTAAAATCTCTTTCTACATATAACCTCATAAATGTGAAGAGTATTAGAATGATGCCTCGGCTATATTTGACTCTTGTTAGTTTAAGGGCTTCTCACTCGGGTAAGGCTTAGGAGCGTGTAGATCAGTGGTCGAGGTACGTGAAGTTTCACACTCACTCCTTGACTAATAGGCTCGTACTACATTTGGATGTGACGGGTGTTTTATGTTTTGTCGGAGAGTGCAGAAAACTGTACACGGCACATCAACAGTGGCATGGAAAACGCTAGAACACACAGAAAGGTGAACAAGCTTCTTCGCACAAGTCTGCTCTGGATGAGAATCTGCTTTGTGGCAAAAAACTTGGCATCCAGGTTAAGCTGCAGGTTGTGTTACTGAAAATCAAACTGTGACATGAGAGATGGAAGAGCTTTTTAGAAATATAAATGCCTTCTCTAGCTAGTAAGGGCCAGTGTTAAAACTGTTAAGATCATCCTCAACATCATCGCGAAAAACATGGCCCCAGTTTGCTTTACAGCCAGATTTACAAACTGTTCCTTTAAAACACAGCATGTCCCAAAGCCTGTCCAGTGTGGAATGTGGCACTGCATCAGGTTCTCCACAGAAGCCCCTAAGGATCACAAGAAGCTTTCTTAAAAAAAAAATAATAATAATAATAAAGTTCCAGTTGGATGGAACTGTTTCTCAACTGAGCTCTCAAAAGTGGGATTTCAGATATACAAGAGGACAGGAAACAGATAACTTGGTTTTTGTCTTTGTACATGTCCATGTTGTGTTTTCAATGCAGCTATGATGTTTCTGCCAGAGGTAAAGATAAGAGGGTAGACAGGGCGGTTATCACCAGGGCCAGCAGTGGGCTCCGACCACAGCTTAGAGGGACCGCCATCGATTTTGTGGTTATGTGGCTGGAAGCACCAGTGAGACCATCCTTTTCATAATCACGCTGTAAGAAAGAATGTTTCCATTATCAACGACTGTGTGCGTTCACTCTATCGCAGCGTATTTTAACCCACCCTCTTTTCCTCCCCCACTCCCAACTTGCTGACCCACTCACCTAAGTGGGCTGACCCCAAATTTTACCACTAAGACTTCAGTTCACTGACTTGTGGTTTGATGGGAAGGAATCATGAACTTGGGTGAGAACCAAATGTTTTTGATACACGATCTGACCAATGCTTACTGCTTGCTCTTTCATTTTGGATTATTAAAATCCATTACAAGGGAGAATATTAGAGCTCAGGCACCCCTCCCCCAGGTCCCACTGTAGTTATACAACATGGAACCTTCGTCCTTCTGAGTGCCACTGGCTGAGGGGCAATGCTGTCTCTCGCTCCTGGGAAGAAGGCAGGAAGAAGAATCAGCTCAGAAAATGTGCCCACTGGGACCAGCAGTTAGCATAATGGCTATGTCGCTGGACTCCCACGTAGTCGACCGCGGTTTGCGTCTCGAACCCGGTGGCTTAAAACTCATGCCGGGCACGTGTGCGTGCGTGCCCAAGATCCCAACAGTAGAATGGAGGAGAAGAGATTGCAGCATGGTCATCCCCCTTGGGGGTTGATTTTTCGCTTTCTATCTCTCTGTCTGTCTCTGTCTGTCTGGCAAGTGCACGCACCCTATAGCAAAAATTTCTCCAAAAAAAGAAAAAAAAAAAAAAAAGAAAATGTGCCCACTCAAGTGATGGTCCATATAGCATCAAAGGCATTGCAGGCCCCCTATAGCAAAAACTTCTCCAAAAAAAAAAAAAAAAAAAAAAAAAGAAAATGTGCCCACTCAAGTGATGGTCCATATAGCATCAAAGGCAGGCAAAGCAGGCATAGTGTTTTTTTCTTATCAACTAGTTCAATCCTAGATTTTATAGGCGAGGAGTCAGAGCAAAAACTAGCCTGCTTATCAGTTACAGAGCCCAACCCAGACCCAAGCTTCTCGACCCCAGCTAGCACAGCTGCCCTTTCCAAGATCAACTTCTCCATCCCCATTAGCAGCACCCCCTCGATGTCAATGAACTAGGATGAGCATGCAATGAAACTGCACGCTCTCCACTGTGAACTGTAATGGGACCTGACCTATCTACCCCTGCTCGTGGAGGCCAGAGGAAGTGCAGATGGAGAACATTTGGAGAGGAGTGGAGAGCAATTATGTTTCTTCTCTGTGCAAGATCATTTTCCAAGGGTGTACTCATGGCACTGGAGTAAAGACATTAGTACTGGTGCCTAGTTCTCAGATGAAGATCCTGGGTCCCACACTAACTATGTACCCTGGGATCTAAACTGCTGCACCTCGCTCAAAGAGCAGATGCACACGGAGAGTGAGTTAAATCTTCTCTGAACCTGAAAACCTTTGAAGTACTTGTATCATACCCTTCCCCAAGGGCCCAAAGGCTATGTCTCTCTATATATGCAAGCAGACCCAAAAAGAAACATAACTTACATCTGAAAGACAGAGATGTGTACTGCCCGACACATTGGACTTCAACTTCTGTGCCTAGGGACAGACAAGGAAAAAAAAAAAAAAACTCAAACACAATACAGAAGAGTAATTACTAATGATCCAATTAATCTGCCATCTAGGGGAATGCCATCCAACAAAAGTGTGAGCCCCATATATAATTCACAATTTTCTAGTAGTCACATGATAAAAAGGTAACAGGTGAAATTTTTAATAACGTATTTTACTTAACCCAGTATATTACCGTTTTAATAGTAATCAATATAAAAAGTATTAATGAGCTAGCTGACATTCTTTATTTTTTCTTGTTTCATACTAAGTCTTCAAAATCTGGTGTGTCTGACCTGGGACATCTTAATTCAGACCTTCTCAGCTTCCAAGGCTCGGTACCTACCTGTGGTTACTGCAGTGGCAGTAGGACAAGGTTACTGAAGAACAAGTCTGAAGTCATCTTGTGCATTTCTGAATGCTAATTTTGGGGAAACATCTCTCTCTAGGTAAAAATACTATAATAAAAGTTTCCACTAATTAGTAATATAAAAAGTTCTTTCTGAAGCTTGTTTGCATGTTTATTTGCTTCTTCATTGTGCTAGTCCACAAACACTTACTTGAGTACTTAATATTTTCCAGTGCTGGGGTATGATGGTGAGCCAAAAGGACGTAGTGCCTGGGCTTGTGGGCTCCCTTCTGGTGAGTAAACCACTCATTCACTATGTAGGGCCTAAGGCACAGGGCGGGGGGTGTTTCAGATGAGTAACCTTGAGGAAACATGCAAGGCATTGCAGGTCCCTGGCCCAGTCATTTTAGAACTGCTTCCACAGTAGCTAAGAGGAGGGGTGGGGTGAGCTATGAAGACTTGAAGTTCCCTACTACTCTTCAAGTGGATCAACTCTTCCTTGGGCTTCTACCTGACGATGGAGTTGAAGGAAAGATTCCATCGCTCAATTACCATGAAAACACTTGTCAAAGCTACTGGCCCCAGTACAACCTTCTCATTTTACAAAGGCAAATGGAGCCCAGAGAAGTGATGTGACTTATCCAAGGTCACACAGCCACTTATTTGCAGAGTCAGGATGCAGACTAGGTCTTCTCCACTCTTGTATGGAAATGTGCTCCCTCCTGTATCAGAATGGTTCTCTTCAGTTCTATCCTCCCCCAAATCTGCAGAAAGAAGTCCTCCTTGATGTTTCCTCCCTGCACCCAGAGATAGGAGCCCTTTGGCACCAACAGAGAGAGAGCTTATTTGCCAACAGGATATGCTCTGGGTAAGTATCACATCCAAATCAAGGAATATCTGTGCAACCAGATCTGTGTGTATGGTACCAGCAGGCTCCCGGTTACAAGACTTTTGCAATTTGTTGAAGACATGCTAGGCTGAAATGATAGCATGTTCGCCCAATGAGTAATTTATTGACCATAATGCTACTTAGGAGGCATCATAATCTTTACCTATATTTGCATATGCCAGCTGTGAATATGAAATAGAAACCTTTAAACAGGCATCAAGAATAAGACACTGTGAAGCATCCCCGGGCTCTTCAAAGGTCACTAAATGTTATGTATAAGAAGATCAGAGGGGAAATTGGAAGAGGAATTGAACCTGACTTAAAAACCTACTTTTAATCTATATTAATAGCAAATCTGGTCCACTGCATTGTTACCTAGAGAGAATAATGTGTAGAACTTTACGTGTTTTATTTCTGTTCAAGATTGGCATTGTGCCCAGACACCAAAATGGCCCTAAAACATCACATTCTGTCTTCTTTTCTAGGCCATAATCTACAAAAGACATAAACCCTTGCTAAGGGCCTCTGCATAACTAATAAGTTCACTAAAATGCACAGAGAAGGCAGCATGACGTCCCATCTGGGACTCATTATGCCCTCGAGTTGTTTCTGTGCTTGTGGTCACAGCCAAGTTGCACCTCCTCTCCTAGATCACAGCAGCTTCTAAAGCTCTAAGGGTTGTGCAGCCTTTCCTCTGCCCCGGTCTGTAAGATTAGCACCAGCAGGCAGAGTTTTACTCATTATATACACAATCTATGACGCTCACTAGCTATACTTCAAGAGCGAAGTTCGATCCCACCATTATTAAGTGACTGTAAAGGGACTTCCATCAGTGGACTAGAAAAGGCCTCTCTGTATCTTAACAGATTTTCTATAGTGGACTCACATATCTGCATAGGTGTATTTCTGACCTTGATTAGTCATTAAAGGTTTCACACAGCATGAAAAATTCAGAAGTCTTCCACCAGGTCGATGTGCATGGTTGTAAATTTCCAGACTCTTGCTTTCCATCTGGGTATGGCTAGGATATCTAATTTATCACAAAAGAAAATCCATTTAGACCTGCTTCAAGTCTGTGAGGTCTCTGGGCTCCTGTTGGCCCAAAGCAGGTATCTGGTCGGCTTCTATATAAAGGGGATGGTCAACCTCTGGCCTTGTCTCCTTTAGCGCTACTCCCACTGACTTGACTAAAGATGGAAGCGGC
>NW_006159529.1:1565386-1567071 GCF_000334495.1 Tupaia belangeri chinensis | reverse complement strand
GCATTCCTAGGATCATCTTGTTTGGAGGGTTATCCTGGTTAGCATAACTAGATGAGATGCTGAGTCCAAGCAAGAGTTTGCAGTCGGGCCCCTGCTGTTGTTCTCTCCTGTTTAAAACCTTCCCAGCTCACAGCAGCAGTCTGGAGTGCAGAGGTTTAGCAGTCCATATGTGTATGCCTCTAAAACACTTTGCTTATATATTAACAAGCTTCCTGCAGAGAAAGATGCCCCCCAAAGCTGCCACAACAACAGAGACAGAGCAAAGAAGCCTTAGAGTTCCACGTAAACCTAGCGAGGACCACCATCAGGTCTGTGGGACCGATGAGAAGGTGAGGGGCAAGTGTTGGCAGGTGGCACATGGTAACAGAACCGAAGGCTCACACATAAATGTGAGATCTCTTTAAATTTCTCATCAAAGGCGACGTGGGCCAGAGCGGGTGTGCTGCCTCGTCTGGCTGGTGTAAATTACAGACAGAACATTGTCAAGCTGGGCATCCGACGCCTCGAACAATGTGCAAGCCACAGATGGAGGGGCAGGGCCTGGGATTCAGCCCCAAGCATGTCTGGCTGGAGGCTCTGTGAACTTCCAGTGACCACCAAGGGATAGAAACTTACCTACACAGATCCAGAGTCCACTTAAGAAAAATCTGGGTCTTCGAGCCCACTTTAGGAGCCTGAGAAACCTGTTATTTCCACATTTTAAAGGCTTTTATCCTCAGCATTTTTGAAAACATCAAGTTATCACTGTCTTGTTAGTCAGGTATAATAAATGCGAGCAGATAAAATTACAGGGCGTTTCCTCCACTTTCAACTACTGCAAAGAGTACTTACATCCTTTAAATGTCTCAGTTACTGAAAATTGGAATGAACCCAGGAAAATTAAAAAATAAAAACCTTCTGAGATTTTGTAATGTATAAGGTAAGTTAGAAACAGGAAGAACACCTTTCGTTCCCGAGTTAGGCACTGATAAAACCTATACTCCGACAGGAGTTTTGGCGTGGTGCTCAACGGCTTTCCTGAGAACCCGGTAGCTCTTCGAACTGTGGGGCGGCTTTCCTGAGAACCCGGTAGCTCTTTGAACTGTGGGATATGAGGGCCCCAGCACAGAGCTTAGCCAGCCTGTACCTACCTAAACACCAAACCTTATAGTTTGTGGTTTTCTAGCATGGTATGTCTTTTAGAAAGAGATAAAGAAGAGATTGTATAGTTGACCTTTCATGAACAACACAAGTTTGAATTGCATGTAGAACTACTTACGTGTGGATTTAAAAAAAAAATAATAAATCCTATAATGTATTTTCTCTTTCTTGTGATTTTCTTAATTCTTTTTCTTTCCTCTAGCTTACTTTATTGTAAGAATACATATTAAAATACAAAATATGTGTTCATCGACTGTGTTAGCGGCAAGACATCTGGTCAACATTGGGTGATGAGTTGTTTAAGTTTTGGAGGAGTCAAAAGTTAGCAAATTTGGACTGTGTGGAAGGTTGGTGCCCCTGACTCCTGTAATGTTCAAGGGTCAACTGTATTTCATTTTTCTAAAAGTTCATTTGAACCTTCTTTACAGAATTTTAAAAATTAACTATGTAATGTCCTTTAGGAAAGAGGATTTCCTAACGCTAGTTTATCGTTACATGGTTTAGAAGACGCCTGCCTCTGAGTTGCGGCGGGGGCACCACCACCA
>NW_006159529.1:1544899-1565103 GCF_000334495.1 Tupaia belangeri chinensis | reverse complement strand
GTTTAGAAGATGCCTGCCTCTGAGATGTGGCGGGGACACCACCACCAGGACACAGAACCTTGAGGGATTCATTGTGAGAATGGGAAGATGGCAGGCATACCGGAGAAGCCTGTCCCCAAAGCAGAAGCCTTCCCCACATTCTGGAAAACCTGGGATATATGTTCTTTAGGTACTTCATAAGCCTTGTCCCTCCAGCAGCTGTTCCTCTCGTGTTATAAAATTGTCGCTGGCATTAATCCGCAAGTCCAGGCACGTCACATAATAGAATTTCCAGGGCACTGTAATTGCGAGGCCAGACCTCGCCAGTCCCCGGCACCAGAGGGTTAATAAATGCATTAGATGCTGTTAACCTCTGCTACCTGGAGTCAGAGCGGCGACTCTTCTGCTCTTTACCCCAGTGGCTAGCATTTGGAAAGCTGTCTTGGTGCCAGAGACTTTCCTGTGCGGAACACAAGGAAGCACGCAATTTACAGTTCTCAGTTGAGTCCCCACACGGGTTCTGTTCACAGTAGGCTCCCCTTGTCGCCTTGGGGACCGGTCAGCTTGTGAGCGGCATGCTTGCTCTGTTTATGGAATTGGAGGTGTAAAAGTGCACCCGCTCAGAGCTTAGCCTTTGTGGCTCAGGACCCCATTTCTGTAGAGAAGCCAGTGTTTAATCTCGGGTTGTTAGGCAGCTGTCAGCCAGCAGGCTATGGAACATTTCTCTGCTCTTCTCCATGCATAAGAAAAGCCAGTTTCTGCTCTACCTCCAGAAAATAAAACCAGAGGAAGTTGCCCAGTCCAATAGCAACAGACTGTCCAGGCTGTAGCCAAATAGTCATAATTAATGATGCTCTGGTTCTTCTCTCCCTTGCTTTACTGATTAGAGAGATTTGCTATATTAGGAACCTGTTTGCTTAATGACAGAACACAAGCAATAAACAGAGAAATACACAGACTGTAAAATGCAATCTACTTTGCTCTCCAGCACTAAGTACCTAGCTGCATCTATCACACTTGTCATACCGGTTTATTAGCATACGTGTCTCTTTCGCAGCATCAACTGGACCTTCGCTAGGGAAAGCCATAGCATGAGTTCTTCCCCAAATAGTCCAGAAGTGAAACTCCAGAACTCAAAGCTTTTCTCGATTTAAATCTACCTATCTTATGACTCATTGTAAGACAAAACAGAGGAAGAAGGGTGTGCACCTAATAATCTATATTCTTCACATTGTATTTTCATCCAACAGACTCACCTGACTATAGACTTTTTTGGGGTAGTACTTACAATATAACAATTCTACTGTGTACTTGACATGTATTTGGCGAAGTGAATTTCTGTCCATAAAATAAACACGGAAGAAAGAAGCTGGTGAACATAAGCTAAGTGGTGGTGGTCATCTGCCCACTGTTCTAGAGCCTCCGATTCTTATTCAGCTTTTCAGATTCTGCCTATTGCCTTCTGGGAAAGCCAGGAGAGGTTTGATGGCTGGTCTGGTCACGAGCAGTTGGCCAGTCTTTCTAAAATCCTTGCCACTGTCTATTTGGAAACTCACCTGGTGATTAGCTTTTCCTACAAAGTTGGTAACAACTGCTTGCAACCACGGTTCTGAATAATGTGCAGTAAAGTCAACTGTGTAAAACAAGTGGACACATAAATAAGGCCTGCTCTGAGCGCCTGGGCCTGGGTGTTTGTCTTTCAGAGCCTGAGCTAGGCAGGGAAGAGATCCATTTATTCCAAGCTGAATTTTGCCATGCTCATGGATGCTGGCACAAGGCAGAGAGAGAATAAAGAGCTGTGAGAAGAGACAGGGTGAGCCAGGCAAGTGTCCTTCCGAGAAAAGCTGGCTACAGTCCCGGGGTGACTTCTCTACCATTGAACCTGGGACTGTCTGCTCTCCCGTACTTCTCCCCAAAGATATTTTGTCTCTGTGTCACCTGAACCTCAGCCAAAAGGCTTTCATTACATTAAGCCCTAAGAAGGATGTGAAAAGATGTTTCACTCAGCGCAGATTTCATGAGTGCTCAGGGGGGCCAAGTTTAGTTAGTCTGGGTAGATTGAGCCTGGTCATAAAATTGGGAGCCTATGGTCATGCTTCCTTACCCAAAGGAAGCATGGATCAAACCCAGGTTGGGCTATGTTGAGATGGGTCCCAACAATGCATGTACAGTGAACTGAAACAAAGCCAGATTGGGTATGTGTATGTGTGTGTGTGTGTGTGGGGGGGGTGGGAGGTACAGAGCTGTCAGCCTTGAAGGTAATGTAGAGCCACACTCTCAGCCAGAAGGTCTTAGATACCTGGCACCTATGGGGCAGTTGCAGTTTGTACAATTAAATCTGAGTTTGGTGCAAGCCTAGAGCAGGGTTTCTGTTGCTTCCTTGACCAGACTGGAGATTGGGCCCACAGGTGGTCAATTAAAATATTAAGTGAAAGAGCAAAATCACTTAAAGATGACACGTGTATACAACTTTAATTTAAAACCTAAATACCTTTCATTTACTGATCTCTGGGTCCGAGACCAAGAGCACCATTATTAAAAGAACTTCTACTGAGTGGAGTTTCCTGGCTTGTGTTTTGCATGAGCTGAACCTGTGTTTCCGTCTACGAGTCCTGGTTTTGGTTTCTCTAAAACGGGAGTGACATTTGCTTGACACCCGCAGTGAAATCTCAGTGCAGAATCTTTCTCCATTTTTATAATTTTGCTCAGTCTTTTACAGTTGTCTTGCCCACACCTAATCCAAAGGCATTTTTTCCCTTAAGACTTTGCCTTTTCTAATGGATTCAACTTAGTTTACACTGAAAAGAACGATTCCTCTTTCTATGTTCTGAATAAATCATTCATATACTATTTAATTAAATGATGTAAGCAAAATACCTAATACAATCAACACAAAAGAGTGTGAGAACAAATAACCCTGGCCTTCTGTAAGCCTGCCTGCATCTCACCTGGAGAGAGTAACAGGCACAAGTGGGCAGAGGGGAGACGCCCGTGTGCTGGGGGAACCCAGGTGCTTGGTGCCTTAGCCAGTGGGTTTTCAGGGCGGGCACAGGTTGGCTTCTGTGGGGAGTTGGTTAGATGAGGGTTTGTTAAGAGAGCTTCTACTATGATGTAGAACTTGTTTCTATTGGTGCTGGCTCAACTGATAATGGTATGACAAGGAGAACACAGGTTAGGAAAGTTTTAGGCCAGGCTTTCCTTATTCCTATTTATTTATTCCTTGATTTTGAGAGCGATTTTCACTATAGGGCATGTACACTTGCTGGAGAGACAGAGAGACAAAAAAGCAAGAAATCACTCCCCAAGGGTGATGGCCATGCCACAATCCCTTCTCCTCCATTCTCCTCTCAGGATCTTGTGCACATACACACATGTGCCCAGTATGAGTTTCAGGCCACTGGGTCCAGGACCCTAACTGCAATCGGCCACATAGGAGTCCAGTGCCTTGATCACTACGCCACCTGCTGGCCCCTCATTATTTTTATTATTATTATTATTATTAGGTCCATGAGCAAGAGACACACAGGGAGAGAGAGGCATTCATTCCCAGTAGGCTCTTCATGCCACGATCTACTCCCAGACTCTGCAGCATGGATGACAGGCACATGTACATGCTTCCAGGGCACTCAGGGAGGTCTCCGGCTGTGAACCCACAACCCTCCCTGTGCAGGTCCAGTAGTGACACCATTGTACCACCACCTGGCCCCTAGACATGGCTTTTCAACCATCAGCTATGACTCTAATCATTTCTGCCTTCTGTTAAAAACCATGGCATTGTCGTGAGAATCAAATATGATACTTCAGATAGAAGTTCTTTTAAAATCCAAGTTGCTGTTGATAAAATTTTAGTCTCTTTGCCATCTCTGGTCATTCTGCGATTAGGGCAAGGGTATAAAAAGCACAAAACTGCAGGCTACTTTGGCTTGTGAACAGGGTGCTGAAAAGAACTGGCTCCTGATCTTCTGTGATTCCTTAGATTTAAAAATGTATGCAATGAAAGAGACACAGCCCAGTGAGATACATCAACCGCCCTCCATTAGCTAAGCAGTCCCTTGGGCTCCTCTGTCCGTCTCGGGCACACCATAAAAGGACACCTACAACCCTGCACTTGCCATCAAACACTAATGGCAGGACAGCGACGCGGCTGTGCAGGCTGTCTCCAGTGTGGAGCTTTTCCGGGTGCCCTCGCCAGGCTTCCTTCTTCTTCTCATAACTTTGTGGGAGCCTCTTACGTCTGTTTTGCTTTTCCCCACATTGGGGCAAACACAGGTTACAAAATACATCAGAGAACCGTGTGTTTTCATTCATGGTTCACTTGCCTGATTAGTAAAATATTCAGACAAGAAGCAATTATGAGCTGTATTTTAGAAAATTATGCCCAATTAACAATAAGATGATGCCAAACAGTGTGTAAAAGACGTTTTGGTTTGGGGAGGGGGATGGAGCGTTCTGTAGCACCAACATTCGGCTACGATGGTGTAAAGAGGCAACTTGGAGAGACGGCCTTAAAATGAAACATGTGTTTCCTCAAAACGTGCAGTCAGAAATGCACATGTGCAAGAGCAACAGAAAAGATTCATCGTCGTCCCTGATGAGAAGTGCACGAAGCCTGTCTCATCAGACACGTGTCCTCATCACCATCAGATAATATTTATTAAGCCTCTCGTTCTCCTGTGCATTTATGCGCAGCTGCACGCGGCCCCGTAATGGCCCTGTGACTTATGGTGGTGACTAAGGTTTGCTATAAAATGCCACGGTCTGGAGTCATAACGGACCATGGGCTTTTGTTCACCCTCTGGTGCAGAAGATGGAGCATTCCTGGTGCAGCAAAACACAAGGTAAAAGCAAACCACTTTGTAAAAATGTTTAAAAGAATACGTGCTCTTAGTAGACAGGTACAGTTTTCTAGAAAATCTAAGAAAACCAAGTAGAATGATGGTGATGATGAACTATCACTAATAGCCTGCACTGATAACGATCCCATCTGCATTTTACCAAATGCTCCCAAGGACTCAACTGCCTTTCTGAGGGGGAGACTTCCCATTGGCACATCTAGGGAACAGGGGTTCAGAGAGGTCGTGGCTTGCCCAAGTTTCCCCAGCGTGGAGTGCCCGGGTTGAATTTGAATCCATTCTCTCTGACGCCAAACACCACACACATTTACTCTGTGCCAGACATTCTCCTCCTCATTTCATCTAATCGTTACATCTAAAATGCCTTGGCAATGGGTCTTGCTATCCTCCTGACAGCAAAGGAAGGTTCCAAGATGTGCAGAAATAAGCCCAGGGTCACCCAGTCAGCCTGGACAGAGCTACCCAGACAGCCAAGAATCAACAGAGTGGCTGACAAGGGGTACACAGCACAAAGAGACCTCCTCAGGGCCTCGCTCCAAAAACCAGGAGCAACTGCTTCAAACGCAGCTTCTGTTGGAAATCAGAGGGCCAGCCAGGCCAGCTGGTTTCTGCTCCCCTGAGCACCATGGAGGTGAGCACTTCTCATCATACCTGAGGTCCCAGCAACTGAGGGGCAGGCAGAGGACAGCCACTCGGAGAAAACTCCTTGGGTGTCTCCCCAGTGCCCTACATCCCGAGGTTCCTCTCTAGACATTGTCATCTAAATTGTTATTTATTTATTTATTTTTTGGAGAGGTATTTTTTGCTATAGGGCGCGTGCGCTCGCCAGACAGAGAGACAGAAAGCGAGAAATCACCCCCCAGGGGGGATGGTCACGCCGCAATCCCTTTTCCTCCATTCTCCTCTCGGGATCTTGGGCACGCACGCACATGTGCCCAGCGTGAGTTTTAAGCCACCGGGTCCGGGATGCGAACCGCGGTCGACTACGTGGGAGTCCAGCGACATAGCCATTATGCTAACTGCTGGTTCCCTAGACATTGTCATCTAGATGTGGCATTTCCCTGGGCCTGAAATAAGAGAGGCAAAGGGAAGGAAAGGAAGCTCTTGGTTGAATTGTACCTCACAAAAGAACGACAGCTGTTTTCCTCCAAATAAGTCAGTCCTATGGTTGAAGCACAAGGAAGAGCCTTTATTCAGGGGAAGCATGGTTGGTTAGAAGTCCTGAGGATAAAAGGCCAGTGGGGGATACAAGAAATTGGATTTATTTATACTATATGATCTAAGTGTGCTCAGAGGTATTCTCATAAGTTACCCAGAACAAGAGAGCATATTTATAGCCAAGATGGTACAGGCGTCCTGTTCCTTTTTATTAAGCATGTTTATTACCCAGCAATTGGGTTAAGCAATTGGCCAATGGCTGAATTACTGTCCTGCTGATGGGCTGGCCTCACCGCCCTCTGGACCACAGGTGCAGGTGCCTAATGGCTCTTTGCAGAATGCACTGAGGGCAGCCTGGTCTTCCCATCTCTATCTTTAAGTCTTTTTCTCATTTTTTGAGGAAAGCGATAGGAGAAGGCAAAATAAATGAGTGGTCATAAACAACAAGTTCAACCTGAGGCCTGCAAGGTGACACAGCCCATATGATGGCCAAGTTCATTTCCCAGATGAATGTGAGGGTAGAAGTCACCAAATGCCCTCTCCGCAGAGGCGCCTCCTAGCTCATGGCCAGCAAAGACTACCCAGAAGGATAAAATGATGACAAAAATAAGTTATTGAGGTGGTAGATTTGATTTGCTTAATTATTATAACCCTCCTAAGCCAGTCATGCTCGCCGTTCTCACACCACGGATGAAAAATTCAAGAATCACAGAGACTAAATGACTCTCTTGGTCCACGGGGCAGGGGTGTGTGTTGGGGGAGGGGGGAAGAAGAGTGATTTTGTTGTAGCCAGAAGCCTCACCTCCATATCTTCTGCTCCTAAGACAACTCTTAAGCCTACCTGCACACAACAGCCTGCTCTTATGAAAGCAACTCTGAAAACAATCCTTTGGCCACTAGCCTGATTCTTTGCATGATCCCTTGTCAAGCACCAGGTCAGTCAATGCTCATTTTGCTTGAGCCCTATTATATTTTCTTTTATTATTATTAATAGAGATTTTTGGGACCAGCTGTTGGTGTAATGGTTGTGTCGCTGGACTCCCATGTAGTTCACCATGGTTCAAGTCCCGGACTCATTGGCTTGAACTCATGCCAGGCGCATGTGCGTGAATGCCCAAGATCCCAAGATGAGAATGGAGGAAAAGGGAGTGCGGCACGGCCATTCCCCCAGGGAGTGATTTCTCATTTTCTGTCTCTCTGTCTTTCTGGCAAGCGCACATTCCCTATAGCAAAAAACCTCTCCTGGGATCAGCAGTTAGCGTAATGAATATGTCGCTGGACTCCCACGTAGTCGACTGCGGTTAGAGTCCCAGACCCAGTGGCTTAAACTCACACTGGGTGCGTGTGCATGCGTGCCCAAGATCCTGAGAGGAGAATGGAGGAGAAGGGATTGTGGCGTGGCCATCCCCCTGGGAGGTGATTTCCTGCTTTCTGTCTCTCTGTCTCGACACACGCGCCCTATAGAAAAAACCTTTCAAAAAAGAGAAAAAATAAAAAAACTCTCCAAAAAAAAAAAAAAAAGAGAGAGATATTTTCACTGTAGGTTGTGTGTGCTCGCTGGAGAGACAGAAAGTGAGGAAACACTTCCCTGGAGGAATGGCACACTGCAATCCCTTCTCTTCTCAGAATCTTGGGCACACATGCACATGCACCCAGCATGAGTTTCAAGCCTCTAGATCTGGGACATAAAGTGCAGTTGGCCATGTGGGAGTCCATGACATAACCATTACACCATCTGCTGATTCCAGAGCTCTATTATCTTAAAGTGAGCTTCGTACTGGAGTAAACCAGTGATACTGCTGCCTCCCCGCTCCATGGGATCATAGAATCTCTAAGTGCTGCCCCTCATCCCTGTTAGAATGTAGGGGTGCCATGTGCTGGGGTAACAAATAAGAGGAGGTGACATGGCTGCCTTCTAGCTGTGGCATCACTGTGGAGACGACTGTGACCTGCCCAAAGATACCCAAATGGTAGGCATGCACAGCCTTAAATTGTCCCCAGGCAATACCAGATTCAACCAGAAATACCCTGAAGCCAAGCTGACAAAGATGGGTGAGGCACTCAGATATCACAGAGACAGAGAAAGGGGGGGCTGTGTCATTTCTGGGAGATGGGAGAGAGGATTCTAGCTACTGCAGGGGACCTTGCCCCAGTGTACGTGGCAGGTGGCTTGTTTAGAGTTAGCCTGTCCACCACTCACAGAAAGGGCACCGCTGTTTCTAACACAGAGTGGTAACAGGTTGCGAACCTCAGGTGCTCAGGGAAAAAAGAGCCTGGTCACGTGGGGCTTCCAGACTATGCCTTTCTGAGTAAGGGAAGCAGGGCTCAGAGCCAGAGCTGTCTGCCCACGAAGCACACTGTGCTCGAGGGACCTGGTACTGAACTCCGTGGTGTGTTCCATGAGTCCTTGGTAATCCTGTTTGTGTGCCCACCCCAGGGCCACTTTTACAATCACTTTAGCTGCCAAACAGTGCACCCTGGAAAATCCTAGAAATGTAATGGCATGAGCTGTAATTCCAACCGTAACATGAGAGCATGCCTTCTCCCAGATGTGGCAAGCTAACACTTTTATTACTCCTAATGATAGTATGTAACTTAATTATAACACAGGGCTCCCCTTTTTGCCACTCACTTCACAGAATGGATACTGTGAATTATTTGGAGGCATTAGAAAGAGACTTTATTAGAATTAGGAGCTTGGGTTATGGCAGTGTGTTCAGGGACCGTCTATAAAACGAAAAACCTTCTCAAGGGAGAATCAACTTAACTTCTTGTCTAAGCTGAAGCTTGTCTGGCCTTGCCTTATGCCTGGTGAGCATTCTGTGGATGCTCCCCCGTGCCTGGCACATAAGCTTATTCTAGGTATGTGAGATTAGGAAGAAAAGGGGGGAAAAGAAGGAAGTTATCATTTGGAGATAACTGTGTGTGCTTAATTTAGAGGGGATCTGGCTGCACTGTGGTTGAGAAAAATAGATCCCACGCCCTGTCTTTGTTGAAAAGGTGACATCTGGGTTCATTAAAGGTATGCAGTAGATTTTGATAAAAGCTGTTTTTCTAAGTCATTAAATTGGTTTTTGGGAACTTTACACTCCCCTTCATTTGAACAATTATTAAACTATAAAATAGAATTGCACAATTGCTAAAACCGTAATCTGAAATTTTACAGCCAGCTATAAAATGCTATATTATTAAACTATACTGATGATGCTCAAGCCCATTACAACTTTTTAAATGAATTATAAAATCCTTTACTGCTGATAAAATAATCTTAAATTACAGTATTATGTATTCTAACAATATGTTGAACCAAAGTTTGCTACAATGCAAACATGCCAATCACAAAGACATCATTACTCGAATTAAGTTTGCAGAAGCCGGCAATCTGATAACAGCTGTGGCGGCCAGGCAGCCCAGCACCTGTCTGCAGGCTGGTGGCGGGGGCTGTCCTCCACGGAGGCACCTTTCCCTTACCCCTTCAACCACAGAACTCACTAGGAATTGGACCCACCTAGGTTTAAAAGCTGAACAAGTGACGCTTAGTAGGACCATGGGGATTATAAAAGATTTGTAGTGACAGCAATATTTTTCCCTTCATTATCTCCCCATCAGGGAGGTGGGTTTTTTGTTTGTTTGTATGTTTTTTTAAGTCAAATGTTGGGTCAGCTGGCAGCGTGGTGGTTAGGACAACGGAATCTACATGGCCAATACTGTGGTTAAAGTACTAGACCCAGAGGCTTGGGAAACACATCTGGTACATGTGTGGTGTACCCAAAATCCCAAGAGGAGGGACCATCAGTTGGCGTAATGACTATGTCTCTGGACTCCCATGTAGTTGACTGCGGTTCAAGTACTGGACCCTGTGGCTTAAACTCACACCGGGCGCGTGCATGTGTGTGTGTGTGCGTGCCCAAGACCCTGGGGGGTGATTTCTCACTTTCTGTCTCTCTGTCTCTCTCTGTCTGTCTGGCGAGTGCACGTGCCCTATAGCAAAAACCGCTCCAAAAAAAATAAAAATCCCAAGAGGAGAATGGAGGACTGTGGTGTGACCATCCTCCTCTGCGGGGGGTGAGGGGGGGTGGGGCTTTCTTGCTTTCTCTCTCTCTGTCTGTCTCTCCAGCAAATACATGTATGCTACAGAGGGACCATCCTCCTCTGCGGGGGGTGAGGGGGGTGGTGCTTTCTTGCTTTCTCTCTCTCTATCTGTCTCTCCAGCAAATGCATGTATGCTACAGAGAAAAAAAAAAAAAGTCAAATGTTTAGTTGCTGAGTAGCTGCCACTTCCACGTATGAAACCCATGATGCAGGATGGTGCACATACCACCTACCGTCAAATCTGGTCCCCAAAGTTCAATTCCTGTTTTTTGTAACAGTCATACCCTACACACTTCTGTATCTAATCAAGTTGAATACACAGCGGAAAACGCATTTCGGCATGCTGGATTGTACGACAGCCTGAACAGAGTAACAGCCAATTTCGAGCTCTGAATTCAAGTACTCTCCTAGCTAAAGGGCTTAGAAAATGCTCTGTAAGCAGTTATTTCAAAAAGGGTTTTTACAATGGCCTCTTTGCTCCCACGGCTGACATGGGTGGATACTGGGATGCAGCTTCCCTCTGAGCTCTTCTTCTAGCACTGGGTGGAGTAAAATCACCCAAGGAGGCCATGGGTAGCCTCTCTGGTCAGGGAGCCTGGCCCACTACACAGAGCCCCAGGGCCACTTGGCAGGTCTACTGTGAGCTTCCAGGAAGGCCCAGAGGAGCCTGAGGGGGGGCCTGTGGCTTAGCACTTTTGCTAAGGGAAGACCGCCCCCATCCCAGCTCATTTCTTCCAGAGCAGGGAAATCAGCTCACTCTAAGAGGAGACCATGATGACAAGAAAGCACTAGGTGTAGCCTGGACTTGTTTTTTGTTTTGTTTTGTTTTGTTTTTCCGCGAGCCAAAAAAGCATCAATAGGTGCTAGAAACACTCTATAACACAGAACTGATGAAACTTTCACAAAGACTATAAACCAAATACCACAAATAAGATGCAGCCCCAGGCAATGGTACCCAGGTTGCCACGTCACATCAATTGACCAAGTGCAGTAAGGGCTCAGCATTGACAGGCCCGGCTCTGGCCTTTTGCTTCCACTAGATCCCACTCTTCACAGAGTCCTCATCCTCAGATACACGTCTGAGGAACCCACTGTGATCTGGTATAAACACTTCCTCCACTGTGGTCTTTGAGAAAAAGTCTCCTCTGAGATATTACCTACAGGGTGCTTTCCGAAGGAGCTGGACAGCTAGAAACATCATCGGAAGGTGAGGGTATGAGGCCCTGGGAGGCTGCAGACTCCTGCAGGTCCCTGATGATGAAAAATAGCTCAAGAGCATGTTACCATCACATATCATACCTCCATAGATGCTACTCTGAGATGAGTGCTGCCTTGGGAAATGTAAAACTCCCCACGGTGGGTAGTTAGTGGTGTTATCAACTGAGTTTGTGTCCCTTCCCCAATTCAATGGTGAAGCCCTACTTCCTAATGTGATAGTATTAGGAGGTGGGGCCTTTGGGAGGTAATTAGGCTTAGTGAGGTCACAAGGGTAGAGGCCCCATGAGGGGACTCCTGTCTGTGTGAAAGAAAGAGACACCAGAACTCTCTCTCTTCGAAGAGAGGATACATTCAGAAAGTGGCCCATTTGCAATGGAAAAAAGGCTCTCACCAGCAACACCGTCTGCTCACACCTGAGTTGTGCACTTTAAGTCTCCAGAACTATTTGAAATAAATTTCTGTTGTGTAAGTCTCCCGGTCTACAGTATTTTGCTACTGTTTTGTTTTGACAGCCAAAGTGGACTAAGATAAGAAGTAACTACAGCCCCCGTTCATTGTTCGTGCTTGCACTACCTAGAAAAGATTTGCTCCGATGTTCAAATCGGTCTTCCATCTCCTCTCACTCCTTACTGTGTAAAGAAGGAAGAAATGTTGGAAGATTCTCAAAGACCTCCACTGGAAGAAAAAGGAGGTCTCTGAAGCAGTCTTGGCTTTGGGCAGTGATCCTTAACTAGGAGAAATTTTGCCTCCCAGGGGACATCTGTCAATATCTGGGGACATTTTTGGTTGTCACAATGGGGAGGTGCTACTGGTATCTAGAGAGCATTTATTTATTAGCTGCTGAATATCCTCAAATGTACCTTACAGGGACAAGCAGTTGGCGTAATGGCTATGTCGCTGCACTCCCACGTAGTCGACCGCGGTTCGCGTCCCGGACCCAGCGGCTTAAACTCACACCGGGCGCGTGTGCGTGCGTGCCCAAGATCCCAAGAGGAGAATGGAGAAGGGATTGCGGCGTGGCCATCCCCCCCAGGGGGTGATTTCTTGCTTTCTATCTCTCTGTCTCTCTCTCTGTCTTTTTGGCGAGCGCACGCACCCTACAGCGAAAATCTCTCAAAAAAAAAATAATAATAATGTACATTACAGTCCCTATAACAAACCAAAAAGGCAACTGTGGTAAGGCTGAATATGCCTGACCTGAGTTCAATTCATGGCCAAAAAGTTACTAAACAGTTCTCATTTAAATGGCCAAGGTTGACATGAGGCCGAGTAGCAAAAATGCCAGGAGATACAAGTGACTTTTCATGGAGAAGCACCTGGCTCTAAACTACACTTCAAAACCGAGTCCTCACCAACATTTCTTGTTCAAATCAAGCCTACTCTACACAAGCCAAAGTCCATGGAGCACCAATACCAGAAAACTCCCAAGAATACCAGGCCTTAAACCAGTGCATGACTCAGCCTGGATTCTCAGAGCACTTCTTGCTACTGAAGGTGACAAATGGGCCAGTGACATCCAAGTCTGAAAGCCCCTTAATGCTGGCATCCGATAAGACCTTGCATAGTACCCTCTCTGAGCATGCTTTGCATGCAGGAACACATTTAAACTTCATGACACCCTGGGGGCTCCTCCAGTGCTATTTGCATTTTACAGATAACAAAGTTGTGGCAGAGAGGACAAGTAATTTGGCCAAAGTTTCATGGTGAGTAAATGGTAAAGTGAGCCCATGCTCAAAATCTCAACTGCTACTTCCTTATGAAAAGTTTCACATTGTTGTCTCTAGAATTTAAATTACATTTTGAAATAATCAACGTTGATAAGACATGGTTGAATAATAATAGCTGGGTTTTGTTCCTGGTTCTAGAGAGATAACTTCTAAATCCTTGGAGTTTTGTGAGTGATAGAAGTGTCTTGGTTAGTCATGAGCCCTGTGGGTCATACCTGAATGCATGACAATGAAATGACTCAGGAGAGAAGATGGTTACCAAAAAACCAGCCATCCAATCATGGGTCCCATGGTTGGGGCTCTAAACCAAGGAGGTCAGCCTAACTTCCTGATCTCCAGGGAGTAGAGAGGAGAGCTCGATGGTATTCAGTCACACAGCCAAGAGTTCAACCAATCATGTCAAAAAAAAAAAAAAATGCGGCCCCAGTAAAAACCTTGGACAATGAGCATGTGGAGCTTCCTGGTTGGTGAACACATCCATGTAAAGAGAGCACAGAAGCTTTCCAACTGAATCCTCCCAGACCTCGTTCTGTGCATCTCTTCATCTGGCTGGTCCTGATTTGTATTCTTTTTGTTTGTTTTTGTTTCTAGAGGTTTTTGCTATAGGGCACATGAGCTCGCCAGAAAGACAGAGAGAGAGAGAGAGACAGAAAGTGAGAAATTGCCCCCTGGGGGGATGGCCATGCTGCAGTCCCTTCTCCTCCATTCTCCTCTCGGGATCTTGGGCATGCATGCACATGCGCCCGGCGTGAGTTTAAGCCACCAGGTCCGGGACTCAAACCACAGTTGACTACGTAGGAGTTCAGCGACATAGCCATTATGCCAACTGCTGGTCCCCCTGGTTTGTATTCTTTATAATAAATCTGAAATCGTAAACATAGTGCTTTCCCAAGTTCTGTGATTTGTTCTCAGAAATTGAGGGGGTTGTGGAAACCTTTGACTTCATAACCACTTGGTCAGAAGTGCGGATGGTCTGCGACCCCCGAAGTGTGACTGGAAGCTGAACTGACAGCAGTCTTTCTGAGGACCATGCACTTAACCTGTGGAGTCTGACACTAACTGCAGGTGGTCAGAATGGAGCTGCACCACGGTGTATACCAGTTGGTGACAGAATAGGCTTCATTACTTTTCTTTATGCTAGTTTATGAATCAGTCTGACACTTCAATCTGCCAGATGTTCAACATGAATTTAGGGACTGATTTAATCTATAGTGATGAATAATGTCATCTAGAAACAAAACATTCAAAGTCTCTGATTTAGGTAATACGGGGTAGCCATTTCAAATGCACGGTTGTGGGGGCAGTGGGGAATGTCATTTTGGTATTTTTCCTCTCCAGATCAAGTCTCTCTTTGCCTCAGGTCTCTGGTCTAAAAAATGGGAATAATAATAGTCCTGACCTCGTGAGGTTACTGTGAGGATTACTCATGGGAAGTGCTGTATGTGCATCTGCCTTATTAATACCAAGCCATAAAAAGTGAAAAGGAATGAAGTTATTGAAGCAAACTGTTCTGAGATCTGTCATAGGGTTCAACTGTTCATCTTGTTTCCCAAAATGGGGTTTGGGGACCACTGGTGGTATACAACATTACTTTAGGTGTTTATAAACATTTTTCTTATTTACACTTTAATATGTATGTACTGATTTTAATACAGAGAGAACTAGCACATGGGACCCATATGATTTCACATATTATTTAATTAATTTATTTAGTCTTTAGAGAGATTTTTGTTATAGGGCACGTGTGCTTGCCGGAGAGACAGAGATTGAGAGAGAAAGAGAGACATCAAATGAGAAACTATACCCCAGAGGGCATGGCCAATTGCAATTCCTTTTCCTCCATTCTCCTCTCAGGATTTTAGGTACGCTCGGACATGGACCCCGTGTGAGTTTCAAGCCTCTGGGTCCATGACTTGAACCGCCATCGGCCATGTGGGAGTCCAGTAACACAACCATTATGCCATCTGCTGGTCCCTGAGCTGACATATTATTAACAACTTCTAATGAGTCTAACAGGCTGCAGTGTGTTTAAGAGGGGCCTTCCAAAAGTTCATGGAAAAATTAAAGTTTGAGTTTATGTTGGTGCAAGGTGTTTTGAAATCTACATTTTTGAATCTATATTTTTCCTAATATGAACTTACGTGCACTTTTTGAAGACCCCCGAATATAATGAGTGTATCTTGTAATTGAATTAATAGGTAAATATTAGCAAATAAAAGGACCCATGGAATGCAGAAATGGAAAAGATCGCAAAGTCCTGGTCTTTGGGGCAAAGAGGCAGAGTAAATGCTCAAACTCCATCATTTTTATAGCTAGGAGGCTCCTAAACCCAGAGAGATGGAAGTTTGGACCATTCTAATCTCTCAAGACCTGGCCCTTTCTTTATTGTCTTGGGTTTCCTTCTCTTCCCTCTTGGCCTGGTTTCCGAAGAGGATCTCACCCCTTTCCCTCCTTCTGTGAGACTTTCTACAAATGGCCATATCATAGAGATGGCAGGACACCATTTGGTTCAAACTCTTCTTACAAATTAAGAAAGCAAAATCAAAGGGCCAGCTTCATGGTAGAGTGGTAACAAGCTGGTCAAGAGAAGCTGGATCCCATATGGCAACCATGGTTCAAATCCCCAGTTCTGTCAGTCTGTGACATGCTGGGCACATGAGCGAGTGCTCAAGATCCAATGGGCCAGAGGACGGGAGGAAGGGGATTGCAGCATGACCAAACCCTGCAGAGGATCACTCTCTCACACACACATATACACATAAATGTGTGTGTACATGCTCTGTCACAAATGAAGGAAAAAAAATGTTTTTAAAGAAAGCAAAGGGGCCTGACAGATGGTGTAGTGGTTAAGGCACTGGAATCCCACATGGCTAATCACAGTTCAAGTCCCAGCCCTGGTGGCTTGTTTTCTCACTTTCTTTCTCTCTCATCAAATAATAATAATAATAATAATAACAACGAATCAAATGAAGTAAGTAATTACTTTTTAAAAAAAGAAAGCAAAGTGTAAAAAGCTGTGTTTTCCTTCCCTTACAAACCCTAGTCCTTGGGAACAGCCCTTTACGGCCCTGTGTCTTCAGTTCAGCCCTCACGCATCTCATTAATCATGGTAAAAGGGAGTGAGGGCCACTTCCCAAGTGTGCAGGGTTGGCCAGTCATTGCGTTATGCCCTTTATGAACTTACACTGTTCTTTAATCCTTGCAGGAAACCCACAAGATCGGTGGCGCTTACAACAGATTCAGAGAGAGTAAGAACTGTGGTCAGGTCCCAGAGCAATAGAAGAGGAGGCAGGATTCTCACTTTAGTCCAGCTTTTGCGCTTCCCAGCAAACTAACTCCACAGACTAAAAGAAAAGCAGTGGGGCCCAGCCTGTGGTGTGGTGATTAAGGCAGCCAGAATACCCATGGGTGACTGTGCAATTTGAGTCCTGGACCTAGAAGCTTGAGATACATGCCAGATGTGTGTGTATGCATGCCCAAAATCCCCAAAGGAGGGAAAATAGAGGAGGAGTTGTCCCTCATGAAGGGTGCTTTCTTCCTTTCCCTTTGTCTCTCTGCAGTAAGTCTATGTACCTTCTGGCACAAATGTTAAAAGAATAAAAAGCATTGGAGAAGTACCTCCGGGTAGTTTTGCCCTGCTGGGAGGGTGGAGGAAGTCCAGAGGAGAACCTTCCTTCCACTCCCTGGCACCTGGGGTGGAAATAAGCACCTCTCCCCTACCAGTATATCTCCCGAGGGCCAACCCTCCCACCAGCTATCCTGTGCACAAATCCCACCACCATGGCTTTCCTCTCAAGCACCTCTTCTCTGGTGGAAGATTAACGGGACGCCAAAGCACCCCATTGCTCTGCTAGCATAAATTGCAAGAAAAACATTTAGAATATTGATTAAGTGCTTCATGCTAGAAGATTTAAATTTACCTCCTGTATTTCCAGGATTAGCTGACATAATGGGGTCAGTCTGCTGGCACAAATGATTTACAGAACACCCATTGGCAGCTTTCCTTTTAAAACCAACACTTAAAATTTCCACTTGGTCATAGTCAGTGGAGTCCTGGGTGTTCATCAGGTTTGGATAATAGCCTTCTTACCACATCTAGGCTTTGGGGGTTGGGGCCACAGGAGGAGTTTTGAAATAATCTCTGGCCTGGTCTGGTTCTATCTGGAACAAATGGTCTTTGAATCTAATGGCACTAGGACAGTGGGGGGAGGAGGTGATAATCTAAGTATAGATTTTTAGTATTCTAATGTAGAATATGTAAGAGTTAGATGGATTATGCCTGCCTTCCACCTCTCCTACCAAGGTGTGATCATCATGCTGCATCCTACAAGCATCCAGGCTGCTTTGGTAAGCTTGACTATCCTACTCTAGGCAGAGAAGGGAGAGTGCTGGAAGGCTGAGAAGGTGTGGATCTAGGCTGAAAGCATTGTGTGTTGCAGATTTTCTGCTCCAGGAAGATGCCCACCCAAGGTTACTGTGTCCTGGGTGTGAACCCCTCAGGACTAGCAGGTTTGACCATGGGAGAGACGATGCACCCATGGCTGGGTGCTGGGGAAGACCACTTGACCTCTGCATTGTTGATTTTAGTGGGAAGCATTTCTGCAAGGGCTAACCATGTGGACTCTACTCGTGGTTCTTATATGACTGAGCAAGCCACTTCATTGGTTCCCTTTTGGAATGTTGTCTTAGAAGTCCCACCAGGATGAGAGGAGAAGACCCAGACCTAAGATCTACCACTGACAACTCACTACGTCTCACCCATAGGTGTGCTTTCTTTGACTCATGAAAGAATGAACTTTGAATGCAGTTTGCATGGTTGACCAGAGCCCCCACCAAGTACTACAGTAATCCTACAGCCATGCTGCAGGTCTTAGTTCTCAGCGTGAGCCCCCACAGTCCCTACCACCACATTTGGATCTAGCACATCACTCTCTGGAGACAGAAGAGCCAGAGGCAGAGGCAGTGACACTTTCTCAGGGGTCCTGAGCATAGACCCAAGGTCATCGTTTTCAGTCTCTGTTACTCTGTATGACCACAGAAATCAGAGGTCTACAAATCCCACATCCAGAGGTCTTTCCTGCGGCCACCAGAGTTAAGAATAAATGACACAAAACAGAAATGTTTTCAATGCTGACTTACATCTCAAAGATATTTACTTTAAATAAACGACATGTACAGTCCATTCGGTTTAAAGATCCTGAGCTTTTTCAAGCTACCAAACCACTCAAGTGCACAGAAGATGAAGTAATTGGTAGAATTATTCATGTTTCTTTGTTTTCCATGTGACCACTTTGTACAAGTCAAAGGAATAGGCCAACAATAGCACAGCCTGCGTCACGCTTGTTACTAATATGGCTGCCAATTAATCCTGACATGAGAGCTTGGCAGGTTACCCAAAACCTGGTATTTTATCACCTCGGGGGGTGAGCACTTGGACATTTCTATGACATTTCATACTAATCAATCAACTTTCCTTTTTTAAAGCAGAGCCTTTCATAGGAACCACAGACGTGTCCCATAATCACCACACATTCAGGGCCACCTATTTCCCCAAACAGAGTTGCATTTGGTTGGTTGATCATGACACTTCAAAGCAGACTTTTAAAAATATTTACTCTTACTTCTTCCCTTCCAAGGGGGAAATCGATCTCAAATGTTAAGACAGACAATCAAGTACCTGAGCGTTTGCTCATATTCTTGTATATTTTAAAATACTATAAGAGGGTGTGTCTCAAGGGAAGCGAACTTTAGAGCTGCCACAGATAGTTGACTTTCTCCAAATCTGTTACCAAATGATCCCAAGCTGGTTCAAGTCAGTTCTATTCTAAGTAATGACACATGCGGCTGGGACAAACGCCATTCTAAGATATTTCTAGGACCCCCCCTCCTCGGCAAATGGTAATTCATCTGGAGACAGCAAGGCAAGCATGGGAAGGACAGATGGGAACATGAGTCTCCAGGGAGCCCTATGCTGAGACAAGAGTCCCAAATCAGCTAAAGGGACCACTCTTTGCACGAAGGCCCTTCACTCATCCTTCTCTCATCCCCTCTCACACTCTGGCCTCAAAATAATCCTTTCTACATTCTTTAGATAGGTCTCTCCACAAAAAGTTTAATTAAGCGGAAAAAGTTTTACTGGCAAACTTTCCGTCCTTCCCCTATACTGTCTTCTGGAATTGAGGCATGAAGAAATCTAATGTAAAGGGTGAGCTCTGTATTTGTCCCTTTCGTTAATGTCATTGAACTTCAGGAAGAACTAGGCTCCCTCACAACCAGCTTTATAGAGATGAACGTGATGCAGTAGAAAAACACAATACCCTGAGAGGTTGACCCACATGGGAGCATTCTGGGTTTGTGTCTGGAGACCTCCCCCAGTATGAGGGGCACGTGCATGCCCATGATCCAGGGCCAGCTGAAGCTGGGAGTGAATTGCTATCTTGAACCCCTGGGGACGGTGCTGTTTCTGCTGTCTCTTTGTGTGTCTTCTATCTCTCTTGCTCATGGAAAAAAAATAAAGCTTTAAAAAAAAAAAAATACAGGGACCAGCAGTTAGCGTAATGACTATGTCACTGGACTCTCACGTAGTTGGCCGCAGTTCGCATCCCAGACCTGGTGGCTTAAACTCATGCCGGGCGCGTGTGCGTGCATGCCCAAGATCCCGAGAGGAGAACGGAGGAGAAGGGATTGCAGCGTGCCCATCCCCCCTAGGGGGTGATTTCTTGCTTTCTGTCTCTCTGTCTCCCTCTGTCTGTCTGGCGAGTGCACACGCCCTATAGCGAAAACCTCTCCAAAAAAAAGCAGCTTCTCCCTTCTTTGTTCCCTATTTGTTTTGTTTGTTTGTTTTAGGTTTCTGCTATAGGGCCTGTGCACTTGTCAGAGAAAGAGACGGAAAGTGAGAAATCACTCCCCAAGGGAGATGGCCATGCCTCAATCCCTTCTCTTCCATTCTCCTCTAGGGATCTTGGGCATGCATGCACATGTGCCTGTGTCATTTTCAATGTGCCAGGTCCAGGACTCAAACTGATGTTGGCCATGTGGGAGTCCAGCACCTTAACCACCACACCACCTGCTGGCCCTTTGCTATTTTTAACTTCTACCTTTCTGACTATTTTATTCAGCTATATTTCTTTTCTTTTTTCTTTTTTCTTTCTTTTTTTTTTTTTTTTTTTTTTTTTAG
>NW_006159529.1:1518640-1544868 GCF_000334495.1 Tupaia belangeri chinensis | reverse complement strand
ATAGGGTGCGTGCACTCGCCAGAAAGACAGAGAGAGACAGAGAGACAGAAAGCGAGAAATTACCTCCCAGAGGGGATGGCCACGCCACAATCCCTTCTCCTCCATTCTCCTGTCAGGATCTTGGGCACGCACGCACACACACCTGGCATGAGTTTAAACCACTGGGTCTGGGATTTGAACCGTAGTCGACTACGTGGGAGACCAGTGACATAGCCATTATGCTAACTGCTGGTCTCACGAGCTATATTTCTAATAACAGAAATACTTGAGTCTACATAGTTCATAAAGAACAGAAGTTTATTTTGCTCACAATTTTTGAAGTCTTAAAGTCAAAGGGCTCCATCTGGTGAGGGTCTTCTGGCTGGTGAGGACTCTGCAGAGTCCTGACACAGAGAGGTCACCACATACCAAGACTGAGTAAGAGAGTACCCATCTGCCAATTCCTACGAAGATTCAATCTCTGGGCGTCCCACCCTGATGACCTTAATCTTAATTACCTCCCCCAAACCTAATCTCTTAATCTCACAGTTGGATAGGTTTCACCCTCTCAATCCCATCACAGCTAAATTTCATCACATGAATTTTTGGAGAGGTTTTTGCTAAAGGGGATGTGTGCTCACCAGAAAGACAGACAGAGTCAGAGAGACAGAAAGCGAGAAATCCCCCCCCCAGGGGGGGGCCAGCCACACCGCAATCCCTTCTCCTCCATTCTCCTCTCAGGATCTTGGGCACGCACGCACACACGCCTGGAGTGAGTTTAAGCCACCTGGTCTGGGACTCGAACTGCGGTCGACTACATAGGAGTCCAGTGACATAGCCATTACACTAACTGCTGGTCCCTCACATGAATTTTTGAAGGAGACACCTTTAAACCTAGCATTGTCTATTCCTAACACAAAGAAAGAGCCTTGATTGTCCAAGAGTCATGAAACAAGGCAAATTATCCTGGCCTTGAAATTCAAATTCCTAGACCACTGGAGAGTTACTGTTATTTCAGTTGAGTCACCTGTCTGTTCCTGCCTCAGTTGTCTTACATGTGGAAAGGAAGGATGTCTGCCACTCCTGATTCATGGGGTTGCTGTGAGGAATAAAAGGGACAAGGCATGTTTTAAAAAATAAAACAAACTATACACGTGTCTGTGCTAACTCACACTAGTGTTCCCTAGCACACCTCAGCACTCTACCCTCAAGCAAGGTGAAGCATCACCACCCATCTATTTAAAGGGACCAACTGGCCAAGCTTGACTTAGAGACAAGCCTCACAGGTCACATTCTAAGGTGCCATTCTGCAATGTTTACTGCTGCATCTAATCCTCTCAAGTCTAGCAGCAAGGTCATACCCAGGACTCAATTGTAGACAAGGGAGCTGCAGCTTGGAGAAAGTGGTACATGTGCTGGGGCCATGATGATAGTGAGGACAAGATTAGGGGTGGGTGAGCAAAGGCTTGACTGTGTAGCCCATGCCCTTATCTCCTGTCTCACAGGTGCAAAAACAGACTCAGCAGGTAATAATCCTAGGAGTCAAGGTAAGGTTCAGTGGCATCCTTAAGGCTCCTTGGAACAGAAATGTTGTTTAGCTGCAAGTTATGTAGATACTGTGTGCACCACAGGGAAGGGAGGTGTGGCCACCCTTTATTCCTGGCCAGTCCTGCACCTCCATCCTCCTGTGCCAAGAAGTTAAATGGCAGCCATACGATAAATGCTCATACTTTCATGTTACTCTGCCCTTCTGTGTGTGAAGCAGTTCCTATCACTACCATAGGGAAAAGAAAGGCATGACTTCTTGGTAATAAAGCTTGTGGGGTCCTTGCTGTTGCCAGGGTAACCTGCAGTGGTACACAAAGACCTCCTTGCAAGGGGAGGTGGTGGGCAGGTCTGTGTCAGAGGAGAAGCAGTGGCTGTGTGGCCAGGTTGTGCACTGTGCCATGGCCTGCCCATCAGGAGCTAGGGTGGGAGGCTGTGGCAGGGCAGGGAACTATGGCAGGGGCTGTGGAAATCAGTAACACCTCCTATGGCTGACAGGCCCCTACCCAGCTCATGGTAACAACTCTCATTTTGTAGAGTTTTCAATGATTCCTGTTCTGAGGTGTCCCTAGTCATGTAGTCTGAGCTTCCAAAATTCCCTTACCTACTGAGTTCACTGAGGAGAGAATTTTTGTTTTTAGTTTTGAATGTCTATCCTTATGAAGTTTCCAAAAACACAGAAGGGACTTAGACAGGCTGAATGTTCTTTCTGCCACACCCTCTGTGCACGTAGAAATGTGCAGAAAAGAAGCTGGTCTTGGCGTGGTCAGGGCTGAACTTTTCAGAAACCATCACTGGCCTACCTCTGTCACCTTAAGATTACAGGGTCCTGTCTCTCATCTGGCTACTTGTCTTTACTGACACTGGAATGTGAGTGAACCCAAAGAACACAGAAGGCCAACCCAGGAAAAAGCAGGTCACTGAGAAAAAGCACCAGTCCAAGATGAAGAAGAGACTGCAGTCCTCATCTGACATTCGATCTGCCTCCCACTGACTGGGGGACTTTGCGCAAGTCCCTTCCCTTCTCTGCAACTCAGGGCCTTGCTGCAGGATAGGGAAGTTAGAGGCCATGGTATCCCCCAAACCTCCTCTTGGTCTGGCATCTCTGGACAGGGCAGAGATGTGAAGGCTCGGGAGGATGAGGAACAGTATGAGGAACAGCTGGTAGACCTGGGCTGTGTGGTGCCCCTATGTCCCTTTCCCTCAGTGTGCACCGTGTGAGTGTGTCTAAGAGTCTGTGTTGTGGATGGAGAACCAGGACAGAGACCAAAGCTCAGATGAGTGACATGTAGGTATCTGAGAGGAAAAGGGAAGACAAGAGGAGGGTTGAGGAGATATCTGGCAAACTGGAAGTAGAAAAAACGACCCTGACACTTTCCAAGGAACACAGTGGCTTCTAGTGAGCATTCCAGGGAGGATGATATGTGGTAGAGGTTGGGGAGGCTGTACCCCAGTGACACAAGTGAGGTGACAGCATGGTGCATGGCAGGTAGGCCAAGCTAACATCCTTCTCCAGTATGGCAGAAGGCGGAAGTCAACAGGTAGGTCACCCCTACTCAAAAGATACAGGGAAAACCCTGATAAGATTGAGGCTCTAGTGTTCCAGCCTTGGCTCTGTGACCCACTAACTCGACAGACTGGAGGGACAGCGGTCTCTCTCTGAGCCCCTCTGTCCTCAAGCAAAAGAACAAGGCTGCAATACAACAGGCACAGCATCTCTTCCGCAGCTGTCAGGAGGATAACACGCACCGAATGAAGTGTGGGAGAATACTTTGTGAACACACGGATATGTAATGTCTTGCCAAAGAGCTGAGTACTCATCACTATGAAAAATCAATAAAGAGGCAGAATAAACACTCCACTTTTGACTGAGGGCAGGAAATCACCATTTGTATGTTGTGGTTCTGTTCTTGCAGACCTGAATTAACCCCAAAGAAGTGTCCTGACCAGTCTTCCTGGCCTCTATTCACATGCAGGATTTTGCGAGGCAGCTTGGGGGCGCTCCCCGCTCCTCTTACACCCAAGTGCATTTGCTTTTGTTTCCTGAAGAGCAAACCCATCCGGGACTCTACAGGTGAGTCAATACTGCACTAGTAAGGCTGCCTCTCCATAAATACCCCACGCGATACTTAATTGGCAGGAATGGGGACAAACACAAGGGCTCCTTTCCTCTCAGCATGCTGCTGCTTTGCAGAGCACAGAACAAGTATAATAAATAAACAAAGAGGCAACCCAACTCTCCTATCCCACAAACAAAATGTTAGGAAGATGTCTGTCCAAACGCCCCGTCTTAGAGGTAAAAAATGAGGACGAGATATAAGTGCTTTGACCAAAGCCCTATGACTAGCAAAAGGCAGACTCGATTCCGTAGTCTTTCCCTTCACTGTACGCCATGTCGCAGTCTGCATTGTTACGCTTCGAGTGCAGTTTTAAGGATCAAACATGCGTGGCATTTGCCATCTACCCTACATGCATTTCAGAAAACGAGTCCATGTTCCCCCCAAAAAATGAGCTCCAAGAGGGGACTGTGGATGAAGTTCTCACCTGTAAATTTGCACAAGGTGGTAAAACATGTGTGGGGATTTCATTCTCAGACCCTGCTGGCCCCAGGGGTTTGTTCTTGACCCGGAAGGCTGTGGTGGTGGTGGCAGTGGTGGTCTGTACTGGAAGGGCTGGCTGCCACACAGTCACATCGGAGCCATTGCCAAAGGCTTGAATTGCATTTTCTGCAGTAAAACAGGAGGAAATCCAATTTCAAAGGCAAGCAGCAAATGTAACAGACAGGATATACACAGCCAGAGAGGCACACTAGAAATTCTGATTACAGCATTGAACTTCTCTGAACAAAACCCATCCATCCATCCACCCTGCTCATTCTAAGAGCCAGTCTTCGGGGTCAGGTGCTCAAATTTCAATTCCCCTCTTAAACACCGAACTAGATGCTTAGCTATGCTCCAAATGCAACATATATTTATTGTGTTCCTATTTACATGTCAGATGCTAGGCAAGATGCTTGCCCTGAAATACTCATCAGTCAAACCCTTTGAACCCCAGTCTTAGACCTATTGAAATCATAATTGTCCCATTTTCCAAGAAAAATCCTTTTTTTCTGTCTAAATTGTATACTAAAAGGAAATTAATCAATGCTTTTTTTTTTTTTTTAAGTCCAGCATTCCTAATCATGAAACTGAGACAACTCAGGGGCATTCACACTAATTTGGAAAAAAAAGAAAAAAAAATTATATAAAGTATTTCAAAGAAAAACGTACCCCAAATGTCATCAATATCTAGTGAAAATCTAAGGAAGATTGTTTTTTTCCATTTGTGCTCCTAGTCTTCCAAACAAAATCTGCATAATTAGATAGGAGCAGCCCTGTTTAAATGAAAAGTTTAAAATGTAAAACTTTAAAAGCTTATTACAATTTCATAGGATTAGATTGTTTTTATGGCAAGAGTAAATTGGTTGTGTTGCTCCCCTCCCCAAAATGAATAAAAAACAGTTTTTAATCAGGTCTTCCGGGATTTGGCCTGGATTTAGGGATTCTTTATTTCATATTCATTGTATAAGAAATCCAACTCTTCCATTTGGGACCTGAATGTGCAAATTGCTAATATACAACTCTTAGTTGGCATTTTTCGATATACAAGACAGAATAATTTAAGCCTAATCTTCCTCTTAGAAGTGACATTTTGTTCTAAAATTGTTATCCTTTAAGTTCAGCAAATTGGAAGCTTGTTCTCTACAACTTTACATTTTTTGGGTCTGTAAGAAACAACTTTAAATGAATAGAAATACATTTTCTGTTCCTTGCAACGTTATGTGGCTTAACCTGGTGGGTGGATTGTAGAGAAAGAAGTACATAGGGACCAGTTTCTTAAATGACCCCAGAACAACTCCAAAAACATCTCCTTCTTCTTGTTAAGACATACAGATCCAAGAGCCTCTTGCCATGTCACAAAACTACCTGTGCTCTCCCTAGCATGTCTGCCTTGCAACTTTGGGAGTTCATCTACTCACTTGCTCACCCATGTGTTCAAATGGTAATGGAATGTCTACCAAGTGCCGAGCACTGCTCTAGTGTAGACGTAGGACAGTGAGCAAGAAGCCATGAAGGGCGCAATGGGTGCAGGAAGCAATGACGTAAAACATATAGTACAGGAGGTGGTGAGAAATGCTTGGAGAAAAATAATACAAGGGTAGGAGCATAATCCAAGGGTTGCTGCTGGAGTACTGCAGTGGGGAGAGGGACTGAAATTCAGATAAAGTGATCCAGGGAGGGCTCTCGGTGAAGGCGACATCTAAATGAAGATTTGAGTGACAACAACTGAGACCTCACCTCCGCCTCCATCGCATCCACTCTTCCCTTTCATCTGCCAAGCACTTGGCTTCAAAACAGTCTCCTCCCCCATTATTAGAAGTGAACAGGTGGTTGGAGTTCGTTCATAATAGGGGAACTGGAACTGGGAGAGGTCTGCCATAACCTGAAGAGAGTTGACTTGGGTTTCTACGTTTGGGTGAGAAGCTCCAAATGCCAATTCCTTCCATTCTAAGGCTCTTGCAAAACACTAAATCTATAGCCCTGTGTCTTCGGTAGCCTGTACCCTCTCTACTCTCAGTACAGATGAAATGGCTGAAATAGTTTGACTGGCTCTGGACCTCTTGCAGACCAAATGCATTTACTGTTATTGAAAAGTCATTAGCAATAAGATACCAGATGATTTTCCTCTTCATCAAAATGTTATTAAGAAGGGACAACTTTAATTTCTCTGGGAGGGAGAAGTTTTCCAGCGAGCATGAGAAAAATCTTCTCTCACACTGACCTCTATTGTCATTGCTTTATCTTCGTTAAAACTTCCATTCTGCCAGAAGCGTGTAGGATGTGAAAAAGAGGGTAGAATCAAGACCAAATGAGATGTCTAAGCTGCAATTCCTCGGTACATCCAGACTTAACAAACGCCTCCGTACTTGAGACTAGTTTCACGGGTTTGAATTTCACTTAAGAATCCACAAGCTTGTTTTACTTTTAAGAGAGCCACAGCAGTTGATTTCAGCCGCATTATTGAAAACACCTAGTGAGCAAATGACTTAGAATTTTTCTTTTCAATAAAGGAAATAAGGAGGTTTTAGAATAATACTCAAAAGCTTTTCGGTGTGTATGTGGTAAATTGTTAGTTAACTCTTTAAAAATCAGTCACTCTACAGCCAAGCATCCTGGAGAAATTGTCACTCAAGGACACAGCTCTTCGAGGGGTGGCTGAACCTTGAATTCTAGAAACTTGGTTCATACTTTTCACTAGAAAGGCAGACCTGGTACCTGACTTCCAGGCCTATGTTCTTAGCCAACAGGCCCTTAAGTATCAGGCATGACCGAGGACTCAGGAGACAGGGGGCTGTAAAAGAATCCTGGGCTTTGGATCCTAGCTCGGGCATGACTGGTCTATGTGAATCCCGGTCTTTTATTCAGCTGGCAGACGAAGATCACAATGCCTGCGTCTCCTAGGCTTCCTAAGCAGATTACAACAAAGCAGATAATACATATACACACCTATAGAACGAGTTCAGACACATGAAAGGCACCCAATTAACAGTGACTGCCACAGAAGCGAGCGGAAATTTCAAGCATCCCAGCTGGGTTGCCGCAGATGCACGCACATCGTGGCGGACAGAAGAGACCTGGCACCGTGCTTTCAGTCTGATGAATGCCCATCGCTCCCTCTGTACATTTCTCTCTATCGCTGTCCCTCTGGGAAACATGTTTCCAAACTGCCTAAAGGACACTGTAATAATCACTGATTCTGTTTCCAAGCAGGAGCCCCCTCCCTCCACCCCAGTACTTATCTCGTCTCCCAAGATAATCAACATCCTGAGTCTCTTGGCTGCATTGCCAGTTTATCCCGCTCAAGAATTGTTGCTTCTCCTCTGAGCCAACCCCGAACATCCAAGGGGCTATTGATGTTAACATTCTAATTTTTCTCAGAGAGTCCTTGGAGGCCTCTCCCCAACTAATTTGTCTGAGCTTCTCACATTGTCTATTCTGCCCAGGTTTTAAGGACCTTTGGAACAGACTCTCTGCTGGTTGCCAAGATCAAAATTTGATCTGCGGATAGAAGTATTCTTCCCCACATAATGTGCCCTCCGTTATTTGAATCTTTTGCTCTCTTAGGCCTGTGGATTCAGAGCTTTGGCAGCGCCCCGTTCATCACTTACTCAGTTCTCTACTGCATTGCACAGTGTGCCAAAAGGAGCTGGAGTCACCATCACTGATCAGGACAAAGGGACAGAGAGAGAAAGAGAGATGGCGGAAGCACATGTAACACCTAAGAAGGGACAGCTTGAGCTCGGATAGGAAAACGTGTTTATTTCTTATATTTTTCAAACTTACTAAGGCATGTATTGTCCTTGAAGAAATTCAGAAACTTCGAGCACTCTTCCAGGTCATTCCCGCTGTTGTTGCAGTCACACCATGGAGCCACGCTGAGGCTGTTGGAGTCTATGTAGTTTGGGGTCATGACTGTGCCTGGAAGAGTAGAAACAAGGCATTTTATTCTTGTGTGACGGTATGGACTTTTCCACAGCCTAAAAAGAAGCAAATGTCCCTCCGACGTGGATGCACCATGGATAATTACAAACACTGGGCGGGCTGAGTGGGAAATTATATTAAGCAGTGCATTCTCTTGGCAATTTATCTTGAGCACAAAATAATTCACACATTTACTTTAAAAACTATAACGAAACTCTTTGAGCTGTACTTACGGTACTTTTCCCTGCACAAATGGTTATGTATGTCATGGAGTAGAGAGAATTAACTCGGAATGCAGTGAGTTGCCAAATCCTTTACATCTTCTGGAAGATGTCATTCATCTTCATACCTAGATAGGACTGGTTTTACATCTTTTCAGGGTGTTGAATCCACTTCCTTCTGAAGTAAATGTTTCTTCAGAGAAATCCAAGGGAAGCTTAGAAGCTATTGTGATGGGGGTCCCCGACATCCTGAACGTACAATCTCTTGCATTCCAGACTCTTGACTGATTTAAATAAAGTCTTCCAAGTGGTAGAAGAATTGGAAACAAATGATGAAAATTCTCTAAGTCTGTGGCTCCTCCAGTATTGTCTGTGGACCCTCAATAATCCTCAAAGAAATGCTGGGTGGTCCCCCCAGCTACATCTTGTGCAATTCATGGGTTTTCTGGTGAGCTCTACGCTAGCACACATACACGGTGCATTTACACGGAATGTAACCCAAATGTCTTCTCCTGGGTGGCTTCCACCAGGCCATGCCCACTGAAGCCAAGAAATCTTTTGTTTTTATATAGTTTGTAGAAGTATGAAATGGCAGGTGGTCAAAAGAAAAACTTTCTTTCTTTTCTTTTTTTTTTTGATAAACTCCTCTTGGTCAAAGGCATATTGTCTTTGCCACATATTCCTTACTCACATGAACTAGATACTGCCCCACTCTACCATTGTACTTTGGGGTGAGAACTTTAACCAACAGCTTATAAGGAACTCCTAACTTTGAGAAAAGAAAAAAAGCACCGAAACACTGAGTGAGGGGATGAAGGCCGCTGTATGTCTGGCACCATACTGGGTCCTTGACACATGGGAGAAATAGAATAAGCTTTGTGCAGAAAGAAGTCAGAATCCAGAGACACAGCACCTAGCACAGAGGACCAGATCCAATTGCAGCAGAGAAATAAATTCTGGTCTGTAGAATGCACTGCCTCTACCAGTGTTCATTTCACCATCCTCAGGTAGTAGGAAGGGTGGGCCGAGCCTAGGAAGGACCTCATGGAAATGCAGGTGGTATCTCACCCTGGCCCCTTGTGGGAGAGTAAATGAGCACGTCCACCTGGGAACACACAGGCTGGTGTTGACGGTGACTTACACCTGAGAGTGTGGCTTAGGTACTTACTATTTTCTTCTGCAGTTTTCTCTGAATTGTTTGTATGCCTTAATTACTGTTATTATTTCTGTAATTCCATAGTTGATACTTGATCCCTAGAAACTAATTTATTTAAGGAGAGACTGAATATACATCTAGAGTATTAAGGAAGGTACACTGATCAGTCAGATCAATAGAAACAGTGACCAACTAGAAAAAGGTATTCCCCACGGGAGCATAGGTATCACAGGTTCGAACAAGTTGAGAGTACCTACTGTGTCCTGCAATCTCCCTGCCTTAAGTCTCCTCCCTGATCTCCCCAAAGGCTCCTGCTCAAGACACTCTGTTGACATTTAGTCTGTGCTGTCATTCCTGGTGGGAGGTTCTTCCTGCTGCTGACGTGTCCGACCCTGACACGGAATGCACACTCTGGCCAAACCATTGCACTCTGACAACTGTGATTTCTCTCACCCTTCCAAGCCATCACCATGTGTTCCTTCTCAAATGCCAACTGCCAGGGAGCCCTGCTGCCAGGACTCTGCTGTCCAGGGTGTCTGGGATACCTGCCTTTCCACCTGCCAGCCCGTTTATCCTGGGGCACAAGTTCGCCTCACTCAGGCTCTCTTCCAGCTCAGGGGTGCCTCGTTTAATTGGGCTTGTCTTAAATGCTGAGCTTGCACTTCTTCTAAAGCCTTGGGGTCTCCAAAGACAGAAGCTTTAGGAGAATCATGTTTCTGCTGTGCCTATTTTTGGGGGCGGGGGGGGGATGGGGAGAAGGTAGCCTAAATCTCCCCCTGAACACTGGGAATTGCATTACCAAGAATATTAATGGTGCAAAAGACCCCGGTACTTAAGGATTTTATTTCCAAATGGCCATTTCTGGGAAACAGCTTTTGTGATTTCCTTAGACTGAGTGACTTCCAAGTTTGCTTTCTACAAAGTTCTCTCATTCAATTAACTCGCTTTGACTTGCTCTCTGCTTCCTTAACGAGGCTTTGTTCCCCTCCTTCTGTTCTGCGTGGTCAGTTCCCCAACTGAGAGGCTTCACACTCCTCTTGCACTCACAGTCTTCCTGCTCCTTCATAATCCCTGTTTCCTGCCTCTGCCTTTCACGTATCCATTATCCTCTTTCTTTTTCTTTCTTTTCAGGCAAGTCCTAACGGGCTGACATCAAAACCCCAGCACAGGGGGTTACTGGGAGCTTTTCTCTTTTGCAGACATCAGCAGGCTGCAGTGGAGAGTGTGGGTATTTGTTAACCGGCCTCTTCCCCCAGCCCCTCTTCTCCCCGACCTTACCAATAAGCCCCGAGTAGGCGAGGAGGCAGTCAGCGTAGTTTTCCTTTAGACAGCTGCTGACAGACCTTGACTCTGGTTGGCAGTTGGTAAAAAAATCTGCAAGGCGAGATCTACAATAGGAAAAGGGGGAGAAATGTGCTTTAAAACATTCCTAAGCCTCTGGACAGACATAACTTTACTCCTTTGCTGATATGCCTCTTTATACACACGCACACACACACAGGCACACACACACACACACACACACACAGAGGCACAAATACAGAGAAAACATCAACTACGAAAATATTGGCATCCTTTCTTACACAGCCCCCAAGTGTCCCTCCAGCCCTCGCCCACCTGTGTGTGCCGGCTTATTTGGAGAGAAGTCTTCAGGGCCTATAACTGGAGAAATCTAGAAGCTTTGAAGTTTCCATTCAATATTTATTTCTGACTAGACTTATTTGCATCGTTAGGAAATATGCTTCTTCACACACTCACGGGAGATCCACATTGGGAAAATATTTACTTTATACAGAAACATGTCCCTGGCATCAAAATAAGATCCTACAGCCCATCTGCTCCCATAACTCCTACTGGCTTTAAGAATGCGTATCTGTCTTATAAGTCATCTCTCATCCACCAGCCCAGGGATAGCGGCTGAGTCCAGACGAGGGGCACAGAGAGGCAGCTTGCCTTCCAGGAGTGAGATGGGTGAGGCTGGCCCTGGGCGCAGAGGGCCTGTGGTCAGAAGCCAGGCCTGGAGCGCCCACCAATCAAAGCACAGCATCGGCTGTATTCTGGCAACTCCCCGGAGGCCTTGTGGTCCCCCAGAAGTCCTGTGTGGCAGTAAAGTTGCAGAGACCCAGAAATGAAGAAAAGCCACACACACCAGTCTGGGGAGGAAGAGGGCACTTTGTGGCCAACTGGCTGGTTTTCAGTCTGAAGAGGGTATTGTTGGAGAGATCCCTGAATGAGAGCTGGGCCACCTCTGAGTCATCTCAGCAGACAACAGCTCTGTTTCTATGGAAGAACACAAAGGACTTCACAAGAATTTAAATTATCCGGCAATTATAGGAGACAATGGGAGGTTGTCTCAGTTTTCTTCTGTCTTCAGCTCTCTCCCTGAGTTGGCTGCTGACGACCCCAGTGCTGTTTTTACTTCTTTCCACCCAAGAAACTGACTTTACTTGCATACTTTATAATATAAACAAGCTGGGGCTGGCAGAGCTGAGCAGGGTAGGATGTGCAGGGATCACAGAGGTCTGTAAAAGGTTTAGAGGAAGCACATTATGCATCCCTTTCCTACACTTTTAACTAGCAGGGGCTTACAAGGCCTGATGAAATGATCTCAGCTCACAGTGCACTGCAAAGGCTGCCTCATGTTCTTGAGGGGTGGGTTCTCTCCTTGAACCCTTGTTAGCAGGCGTGTCCAAGCCTCCCTATCTGTGCAGATCTGGCGTGTTCAGTGTGTTCGGTGTGCCTGGCTCCCCCATGGCGAGTCCCCGGGACAGGTGCCGGAGGTCTGCTTTCTTTCCTTTGTTCTGCGCGACACTCCTCAGAGAGATCTTTTATAATGTTTCCCATGCAGGGCCATGTGCTGAAGCTGAGTGGATTGGCCAAATCCTCCAAATGAGGCTGTGCATGTGTACGTGCCTGGACCTCAACCACCATCCCTGCCTCGTTGGTGTTTTCTGACTTTAATTGAACGCACTGAAAGATATAAAACCTGGCGATTTTCTGTAGCCTGGTTACAGGATTTATTTTTCAGAGGAAATCCCTAAAGGTGGCTCAAGCTTACTCAACTGGCTCCAATGGCATCCAGCTTGGATTGAGTGTTAATTTCAGAAGAATTTTTCTGGTCATGAAAGTTAATGATCTAGTGGCACTGAGCTTCTAACTTTGCGAAGGCCAATTGCAGTTCAGGCAGCTGGGGCTCCAGTTCTGCACACAACCTGGCCGCGGAATGGCTCTTTGACAAGGCAGTCCCATGCTCCCAGCCTGTTCCCCAGAGATGGACGAAAGGTCGCTCTGTCTCCGTGTCTCCGATTCTTGCAGTCTCTCCAGCAGACTATTAACTGAACAACACTGCGATACGGATTACTGTCCTTCAGCGCAAGGCTAATGCCACCAGACTCATTTTGCTTAACAACCTCAGAATTGACTCACAATTGGACTCTGGAATGGAAGGCTAATTGAGTCAGTCTGCTGCAGAAAGCACAGCTCCGATCGGGAGAATAAAACTAAATACCCTGCTCTGAGCAGAACCCTGGACAGGCTGCTTAGAGAGGAGATCATCAGCACATATCCCAGCCCCAGCAAGAACACAACCAGCAGTTGGGAAGGGAGTTTCAATGTAAGAGAGTATATGCAGCACTGCTAAAACACTAAATCGCCACGCTCCTGTCACACTTGATCCATTTTCCCCTGACAGGGAAATAGGATAGTCACATGTGAACAGGATTCACATTTGACAGACAGAAAAACTGAAATAAGAAGTTTGAACAAGTGTTGTGCTGAGGCCAGCTCATTACTGGCTGATGGGTAAAGTTTAGAAGAATCTTGTGAGTTGATTAACATCACGGTGGTAACGCAGTGGTAGTTTGAAAGTGGCCATGGTAATCAGCAAACACTAGATAATCAGGGCTTTGAAAAGTTGTTAAATATTTGCCAACACAACTTTGTTTAAGAACTAGTGAGATGTAATCAATCCCACTGATTAAATATGTGCCGTGTCTCAGGGGTTGAGTCCCAGCCCTTCTGGGACAGACTTCTCTCCAAGATTCTCTTTGTGCCCAATGAAATAATGTAACACAATCAACCTCCAGTCTTCAGTACTTTTGAAAAACAAAACAAAACAAAACAAAACAAACAAAAAAACCAGCCTTCTTCCCCCACTCCATGGAAAGATTCTTCCCTTCTCTATCATCACAGTTCTCCAGAATCTCTTAATGTGTGCAAATGGTCACATGTACAGACAAAGCAGCTGGTCCCTGTCTGTCCCACTAACTCAATGATGTGTCCAGTGCTTACGATATAATGTTGAAAAAGACCCTGTCCCTGAACTTAAATAACCTACAGTCTAGATGCCAAGAGAAACAAGTAAAAAGATTAAAATAATACTGTGGTTTGTTCTTGATAAAAGGTAAGAAAGGCTGCTTATAAAAATTATACCTTAAGAAGGAAGTATTTGGCATATGTTACGTATGTCTTTATACACATCATATTCTTTCCTGAAAACTCTAATGAGGTACATACTATTATTTTATTACCATAATTTTTCACATGAGGAAACCAGGGCTTAGTAAGGTTAAAGCAGAGCAAAATGAAGAGAAGCAGAACTAGGATCTTAAACCACACACTCTCACTCTGCAACTTACGCTTGGAATGCTACTGGGTCCTCAGGAAAGTCATGATGCCTTTTTGCCCAGAAAAACACGTCAGGACTTTCCCGACAATCTAACACCTGGCTACAGAAGCTGGTTTCAAAAAGGCTGTGTGACATTGGGACTGAGATTTGAAGGACAGATAGGAAGTGTCAGAAAAAGGTAGAAGAGCGTATTCTAGGCAGAAGAAAGCAGCATAGGATAAAGTAATCCCCGTCATGATAATCCCGGGTAACAATTAGAGAGTGTATCTGCCAGGCACTGGTTGAAGCACGTGACACAGATTCTCACGTTTGGTCTTCACCACAGCCCTCCTAGCCCCATTTTACAGATGAGGAAACTGAGGTACAGAGAGGTGATCTGTGCCTTGGGTTGTAGAGCTTGATGATGGAGCTGGAATGTGACCACACAACGTGAGCTGGAGAGCCTTCTCCACACCACACTTAACACAGCGTCATCCAGAATGTTGCTGCTTATGCACGCAGAATGGCAGGGCCACAGCATGCAAATGGGAAGTGACAAGAGATGGTGCTGGTGCAATCTTGAAAATCCCTGACTGGCCTAAGAATTTGGAATCTGGGACCAGCAGATGGCATAGAGGTTATGTTGCTGGACCCCAACATGGCTGGTCACAGTTTGAGTCCCAGACCTAGTGGCTTGAAATCCACATTGGGTGCATATGTATGCGTGCCCAAGATCCCAGGAGGAGTACGGAGGAGAAGGGATTGCAGTATGGCCATTCCCCAGGGGTTGATTTCTCACTTTTCTTTGTATTGTCTCTCTCTCTAGCAAGTGCATGTGCCCCAAGGCAAAAACCACTCTAAAAAAAAAAAAATGGAATCTATCCTAAAAGATGTGGGACCCATTAAGGATTTTAAACAAGAAGTAGCATCAGATTTGCTGGTCTCTCTGTTATTCAGCAAAGACTTGCTCTGACTGCTCTAGCAGCAATGCAGAGAGCAGAAAACTGGCCCAACAGGTGCAAGGGATGGTTACATGGAGACTGGAATGAAGAACCAGAACCAATAATTGAAGGCTGGAAGGGGAGGAAGCAGGGAGCATGCACTAAGTGGAAGGTACCCCTACAATGGAAGTTAAGACTAAAGAGAGGAGGAGACAGAGTCAGGCGTAGACAACTCAGCAGATAGTGGTGCCATGGTAGGAAAGACAGGAGGATGGGTTTGCAAAGAGATCTGAGGTTGGTTATGGCTGTGTTGAGGTCGTGGTACCGTGGAGAACTGAGAGTCTCTGCTTCTACGTCTGTCCAGTCACCAGCCTGGGAGAATCTGTTATATGCACAGCCTGCATGTCCCTGCCCCCATCCACACACTTCTCCCTGCCCACCCTGGATTAGGAACCGTGCAGCAATGGTCCCGATGGCTTCCCCACCTGGACTGCTGTGATCCAAACAAGGAAGCTTAAATGTCTGGTATGGGATTAACAAAGAAACTCCACAATCGGATTTCTTCTGGAGACATGAAATCTCCATGACTACAGCAGTGATGAGTTCTGATTGTTTTTCTGAGAAAAACTAAAGGAAACAAATAAACTCCAATGTAGAAATGCATTGCCCTCAGTAAGAAAATCTCCCATCTCTAAAAAGGAGAAAAGAGCAAGAAAATGCCAAGATGGCCTTAGGAAATCTGAAACAAACAAAACAAACAACAACAACAACAACAAAAATCCCAGTGGTTTATGCAGACATATCATATTAAAGAAAGCACACTGCTAACTGGAAATAGAAAAATGATTATAATGATCAAATCCAGGGGATTCTCTCAAACAGCAGCTGGTCTTTTGACAGTGAGGAGAAAGTCATCTACCTACCTTTTTCTGTAACAGTTTAAGGAAAACGATGTTATGAAGAACAGGTAAAAACATACAAATGCCCAATTTAACTCATCCTGGATTATCATAATCCTTTAAATGTGTTTCCAATCTCACATTTGGACCAAGGCTGTGCGGTTGGCGGAACTGAGCCCTGCACTTTGCATCATGAGACCTGGAATGGGATCCAGATTCTGACATTAATTAGCCCAAGTTCCTGAGCATGTTGCTTAACTTCTTTGCTCTTGGATTTCCTTCACCTTGGAAATACACTCTATGGGACACTCAAAGCTTTCCAAGGAAAAAACAAAATCAAAACCCAAAACTGCTTGCTTTCAAAGCATTATTTTTTACTACTATTAATTTCCATTTCGCCATTACCCATGATGTTTGTGTCAAGGCATTTGGCTTCCTTTGAATCTAGAGAACAAGTTTTTCTAGCAGATCTCCTTATTTAATATACAATACAGCCAAGAGCCAACGAGGGTAAGCACCTGTTCACTTAGCTGCAGATGCCACCGACGGCGAGAGAGCTGCCAGCTGCTCGGACAGCCCCAGAGGGAAGACGCACAGAGGCTGGGGTTTTATTGAAGCCAGTTCTCCCTTGCTGCCCCTGACTAGACTGTTCTTCAGGGATCTCTCCCTTAGGTTTCTCTGACTGAGTTAATGTGGGAGCACAGAAGGGGCCAAGGGTGCAGGTGGACTGTGCATAGAGGGTGGCGATTCATCAATGAATTAGGTGCCCCTGTATGAACGGGTCTTTTGGACCTCACCCATACCCATAAAAGACTGCAGTACTTGACTACCTGGTAGAAGCCCAGAACTCTGGGTCAGGATCCCTGTATTAAAATACTTGTGTAAGAAATCACATGAACTCTAGAGTTTCAAAGTCTGGGACGTGAACTGTAGTCGACTACGTGGGAGTCCAGCCACATAGCCATTACGCTAACTACTGGTTCCCAAAACTTGCTTTTCTTAAAGTGTCTTTATTCTATGAGTTTCTTTACATAACCTAGAGTTTGAAACTCTAGAGTTCCAAAGTCTACAGTTCAAGTCATTTGGTTTCTAAAAGCTTCCCCAGTGGGTCAGTGAGAGGAGGTTGAGTATGACAGATGAGAGGTGAACAGGCTTGGGAGTGACACGTACACGCTTCTCACCCCCTTGAGGCTCTTATCCCGTAAAGTGTTATTTAAGTTTTCCCTGTCTCAGTTTCTTCACTTGGAAAATGGGGCCAATACTATGTATAGTCGCTTTAAATGGCTGCTGTGAGACTTAAATGACAATTACATAATGCTCCTTGCCTAGAGCGGAGAATACACCAGTTACCCAATGAAATTGTACTTTCCTCCCTTCATCTTTCTTCCCAATTCCAGGCTCATTTTAATGTTCAACCCTTGCTTCAAAAAACACACAGCATGCTCAACATAAAAAACTAACCAACAAATAAACAAAACACACACACAGATCTCAGTCCCTCTTCTGCCAGCCCTTACTTCATACACTTAGAACAGTCTACATCTATATAACCAAAGGCCTCAACTTCGACCAAAACCAATTTGAGAAGTCTGAAGCCAGGCGGTTATGTAAAGAAACTCATAGAATAAAGGCACTTTAAGAAAAGCAAGTTTTGGGAACCAGTAGTTAGCGTAATGGCTATGTGGCTGGACTCCCACGTAGTCGACTACAGTTCACGTCCCAGACCTAGTGGCTTAGAACTCACGCCAGGCACATGTGCGTGCCCAAGATCCCTAGAGGAGAATGGAGGAGAAGGGATTGCGGTGTGACCATCCCCCCTGGGGGGTGATTTCTCACTTTCTGTCTCTATGTCTCTCTCTCTGTCTGGCGAGAGCATGCGCCCTATAGTGAAAATCTCTCCAAAAAAAAAAATAAAAAGAAGAGCAAGTTTTCCCAGGAGCTTGAGGAAAAAGACATGGTTAAAAATGACTAAATATCTCTAAGTTTGTTAATATCTTATGATAATATCTTGTACCGAATAAAAGCCGTTTGGAAAACATGCTGCTAATATTAGACCAGAGACGACAAAGCTAGAACTCTGGAATGGTAATTGTCTGATATGGTGACACAAAACAGATTTTTCCTCTTTCTGTTTTTAGAAAACTGCCTTAGCCCTTATTCTCCAACAGCCTACTGGAGCACACATCTGGAAAGCATCCTTCAGGAAATCAGAGCCTATATTAGATACATTTTGCGGGGGTGTCATTTAGCCTGGCTACTCCTCACTCTGTGCTGTGTATTCTGGTTTCCTGGAGCCAAGGCCTTTAGTAGTTGCCGGGGAGCAGTCTGTGGACCTGAGAGTGAGAGTGAGGGACAAGCAAGCTATCATGGCACATTTGCACACCCCAGATGCCAAGGTGCAAAGCTCCTCACATCTCGTACTTACCAGCCCTCAGCTCAGGTTCCCACTTGTGTTGAGTTTATTAAAGCCTGGCCAATGGATGCAGTCTCGGTGCCTGAGCCAGACTGCAGCCACATGCTATTGGGAAAGAGCATCAGAAGGCCAAGAAGCCTTTGTTTTGTGTGACAGGAAGGCCCATGGCCAAGCAAATCCCTCAAATCCCTGCTCAGCCTCTTCCTGATCTCAGGAGGAGGCTCTGATCTATTTAACAAAACCCTGGGCGGCCCTGATCTCTGTTGCTCCTCTGGCTCTCTGGCCGCCCTGACTGCAGGGCTGATTTGCAGTGTGCCTAGCATGTGGATCACGGGAGGCTGCTATCACTGGGCTCCGCTCCTGGTGCACAGGGGCTCTGACAAAACCTCACCTACAAAGGAAGGGATTTCTGTAAAACAGGTGGAGTCCCATTATCTCAGTCCACGTGTCCTGCTTTGGGTTGCTCTCCAGGTTAAGGGGTCAGTGGAAGCAGGCTGCAGGGCAGAGAGTCAATGCTTCCTTAGCCTTTCTGATCACATTAAACTGCAGTAGCCCCCAGAGGGAAGTCCAGGTCGGCATCTGATCAAATGTCAGCATCATTCCCGAAGCCACCTTGCTGAATACTGACAGCCATCAGTCAACATCGCCAGAGAGGCTGACAGGGCTTGACAGCTACTCTCTACCCGGCAAATTTGAGAAGCAAGTCATGGTAGTTGGCAAGGGAATCCATTCCAAACCAGAGGGATTTTTGGCAGCCTCATGCTGCCCTTCAGCTAGGACTACCCCCTCCACCATGCTGCAGCCAAACCCAACGCACAAGGTGATGGTCACGTCATAAGCAAACTGTAAGCAATAATAGGGGCACAGAAAGGACACCACCTATGTCACATTGCCAGGGCAAATAAAGTTGTTTTGCATTACCCATGCTATGCCATTAGTGCAGAAAATCTGGCTCTGGAAGAGAAGAAATTCAAGGAGAAAAGAAATTGGAAGTTTTCTGGATGATGACATTATCATAGAGCTCTGATAACCAATAGTTATCTGACAGGATAACTGCAGGTGACAAATATGTTAAAAACTCTCCAAGGGTTGGGCCAGCAGTTAGCGTAATGGCTATGTCGCTGGACTCACACATAGTCGACCGTGGTTCGCGTCCTGGACCTGGTGGCTTAAAACTCAGGCTGGGTGTGTGTGTGTGCGTGCCCAAGATCCCGAGAGGAGAATGCAGGAGAAGGGATTGTAGCGTGGCCATCCCCCCTGGGGGGGGATTTCTCGCTTTCTGTCTCTTTGTCTCTCTCTTTTTGTCTGGTGAGTGCATGCGCCCTGTAGCAAAAACCTCTAAAAAAAAACAAACAAACAAAAAAAAAAAACAAAAAAAAACCTCTCCGAGGGTAAATTTTAATCCATTAAGTCACTTACATTTCTGAAGAGAAACGTTAAACTCAGTAAGTCAATTTTGTGACTTTTGACCACAAGAAAAAATACAAATCTAGATGTTTACCCAATCTTTCACCAGTAGAACCAGCCACACCTTAAAACTCCAGACCAACATGGTGTGAATTACATCATGTATTACACAATTCTGCAGGTACGTTCATCTTTAGGAACGAGTTACAGAAGTTGGCTCTTATTTCTCCTAGAACTCAAAGAAGCTCCAAATCAACTGCTCAGGAACCCTGAGCTGCAAAAGGTCACTGGCCATCACTTCCTTTAATTATTTATGCCCCCCTCTTGCTTCATAAAGAATATTGAGAGTCATTCAGATGTAACTGTGATGCCAGGGAATATATGTAAAAATTAATGAGGGAATTGGAGGCCACAGAAAGATAAGACAGAGGCACTATGTGTACAGTTAGTACAAAATTCACACATACCTTGGGGTTTGATAAAATTCCACATCTGACTCTGAGCCTCCTAGCAACCACTGGGAAGAGGGGAAAACTAACTAGTTCTGCAATTCATGATATTTTGAAATTTAAAAACAAGACAGATGCTTAGAAGGAAAACTACTTATGAGTAGGCAGAATACTTACATTTGGAGCTTCTTTGGCCCCCAAAGGTTTCTAGACTCAAATCCTAGAAACTGAGACTATGTGACCTACCATGGCAAAAACTACTTGCAGATGTGACTGAGGTTATGTCTTGAAGTTGAGAGATTATCCTCAATTATCCAGGTGATCTGAATGTAATTGCAATCAATGGAAAAGTGGAAAAAGGATGGGCAGATTGATATGCGAGAATGACTCAACTGGCATTGGCTGGTTTTGAAGATAAAGGAAAGGGCCAAGAAATACGGGCAGAGAAAAGGCAAAGAAATGGCTTCCCTGCTGAGGCCTCAAGAGGGAAGCCATTTCTTGGCCTTGGCCACACCGTGATTTCCACCCAGTACAACCCGTGGCAAAAGTCTCATCTACAAAACACCTTCTGTATAAGAATATCTTTCTATTAGATAAAGCCACCCAGTTGGTGCCAATCTGTTACGGCAATGATAGAAACTAAAAAACTAGTCAAAGGCAGTATACAGGGGGAGTTTTGATAGAACAGGACTAAAATTTCAATGCAACCACTAACCAACCATGATGTTATAGGCAAGTATTATACACCCTCTGAAACATAATTTACTCAGGTAGGATGACAGTAAGTCCCTCAAAATGTTACTGGGAGGACTAGATGTTCCTTACACCTGTGGGCAACCATTTCTGAGCCCCAAGTAAGGACAGTGCTGGTGTCTCCTGTTCTGCTTTAGACCAGCTCAGGTGGTCGATGCTAATCCTGAGACCCCCTAGAATGTCCCAGGCTAGAGAAAACCACACCACTATTTACTCTAGAATTTACCTGCTAATAACTTAGCATAGGAAAAGCCTTGTCCTGAAGTCACTGACCCATGGGTTCAAAGTCTACCCGTGCACAATGAAGTCACAATTAATAAATGGCTTATTCCTACCATTCTGAACAAAAAGAGATTGGTTTCTCCTGTGAGTCCTAAACCACTTGGAGTTGAGCAATGCCTTTTTTAGGTCACACCCCAGGAAACAGGTTAGGGCAGTGCTACAGGCCACTCCATGTGTCTCTGTACTGTCTGGTACTGATCAGGTGGTTTAAGCCTCAGGAATGCGCTCAGTTATGAAGGTGCTGTCTGGATCCTCGGAAAGAAGTGCTGAGGTAGGCAACTCATTGACTATACACATCAAGATGCTCAGGTGATGGCATAGAGGAAATGAAATCTAATTAGCTTAGAGAAACATGGGTACATTCTAGACATTATCCCAAATGCTGCTTGGCGTCCTTCGGTCAAACTTTGCTTCTCAGGGGTTTCCCAGAAGGTGAAAAATTAAAAGTGTCTAGGCTCCCCTGACTTGAATAATTTGCAAAACTCCTTCCCTTACCCTCATTCCTGAAGACAAGCATTAGACATCTCTGTAGTGCCTCCGCTCTACACTCCGGCTTGGCTGAATGTACCTCACACACATTAAAGGAGCCTTAGCCTCTAGGTGCCCTAGGAGGCGGAGAGGGCAAAGGGGAAAGCAAGCGGATGTCTGAATAGCTAACAACCTACACTTGCACAAACAAATTTTAAACAGAAACATGTATAAGATCCCCTATTAATCTTTAACAGGCTTGCAGACTTCCCAAGGAAAATTATTTTCAATAGTAAATATGCAGTAGGTCATTTTCCTCCCAGGCAAGTTGTTTTAAGGTCAACAGAGACTTTGAGCCTAGCGAACAGTGAGTCCCTAATATCTTCCTTCTTAGACAGGCATTGAGAATATCTCCACTGCCCAGGAGACAGAGAATTGTAGCATTAGAATCGAAAGAATAAATTGCCATCGGATGATAATTCCTCCTGTTTTGGAACACCCATAACTCTTCTTAGTAACGCATTCTGATGGGTTTACATTCTCTTATCAATAGCACCTACCCCCCCCCCAAGTTTTCTACATTGTACCTCAAGGTATCAGGGCTGCATTTAAAACTAGTCTTCCCTTTCTTCTTTCCAACCATTTCCATGGTTCCCCCCGCCCCATACACACACAGCATTTTCTCATAAACTGGCCCTTCAACCCCTGCTCCCAGCCAGGTGATCTCAAGGCTTATTCTGACCAGTCACTGTGATCTCAAGTGTCTCCGGTAAGCCCAAGTCCCCTCACGGGCTCTGAGCCCCAAGGAGAAGGTCAGTTTCGCCCTCCTGCCTGCATACCCTCTCCATCACTCCCTATTTCACATCGCTCCGTTGATAGATCTGCCTCCATCGTGAGAAGGCGATTACCTAGTATACACTGGGCACAAAGTGGATATTTGATAAATGAAGAAGTTAATGAATGAATCCTGGTGTGATACATTACGGCTCTAATCACCTACAGATCAATACTTGTCACGGACATCTTGGCATTACAGGTTAAGCGATGTAACAGCACAGACGAGAAGAAATGGCAGCCCAAGTCTAATTCCTCCAGACTCTACCTGGACAAGCTGCACTAACTTAGAACCTATCGCTGTGCCCAGCACTTCACAGGTCTGTGTCATGTAACACGCAATGACCTCTCTAGCCAGGTCAGCCTTATTTTAGAGTTGAGGACACCGGGACCCAGAAATGTCCCAACCAGCCCTAAGTCATGGAGCAGGTAGGAGTTAAAGCCAGAGTTTGAGAAGAAGCCCGAGTGTCAGGCTCATCCTCACCCACAGCACTGTGAGAAGAACTGCTGTTCAGCCATTTCAGTTCTTGGACTTCCGCTGCCATGTTGATGTGAATTGTGTGCTTGAGAAGCCCAAATCTGATTTAGGTGGATATAAGTGATCTTTACTAGGCCCAATAAAGTGTAATGACAGGGTTAGTGGGCATTCTTTTTGTCTAATAGTCCTTATAGTTTAAAAACATAAAAAAAATTATATCTGTGTGACTGTGTGTCGGGCCCAAGTGCAGTCCTGTGGCACAGCTGTGTGGAGAAGGCATCTACCCTCAGCCTTGCCTCTCTGAGCACCCCTCCCCAGCTTGTGTCAGTCACCCCCAAGGGCATCACAGAGATTAATAAGTAAGATTTGCACAAATCTGCATGCACACTAGGAAGTGGGGCTCCCCAAGGCAATACCAGCAGCCCCCAAACAGCCTTCCCTCACTGCAGGGATCATTCCTAAGGCCAAAGACAGGAAATACCTTGCAGAGGCTGTCCTGGCCAGGACCATCTTCTTCTTTTCTTTTCTTTTTTTTTTTTTAAGAATTATTTTATTTCACTTTATTTATTTATTTATTTGACCCGAGAGGAAATTAGTGTGAGAGAGAAGAGAAAGTAAGAAAGTAAGCAGCCAGGTCCAGGACTCGAACCGTGGTCGGCCATGTGGGAGTCCAGCGCCCTTAACCACCACACCATCTGCCGGCCCCATCTTCTTGATGGACTCCCCTGGAAGAGCAGATACTTTTTTAGCCCCCCTCCCAGAGCTGATGGGCATGAGCCTTGATGTTAGATTGAAGCCCAACTGCTCTGCTGCTGTTTCATCTCCCTCTGCATTTCGGTACCTCCTCCACAGGGCAGCGACAAGGACTAAACCCTTGACCCAGTACTGGGAAGAGCTCAGTGTCCCATAAAGTCTTGGATGTTTTTACTGCTCTCAAGGTACTTTCCCCTTCATCTGTCTCTCTCCAACCACAGCCCTATGAAATAGGTACAGGGCAGATGTCACTCCTCTTTCACATGAAGGAACAGGTACAGAGGAATCAGGTGGACTCCCCAGGAACCTCAGCCAGGAAGGCAGAGCTGTCATAGGAAAGAAAGTTCAGCTTGTTTCTAGAAGCACTTGAGGCCAGCCAGCACCCACTACTGCCCAAGGACAAGAAGCACCTTGCCTGGTTCCCTCAAGGGGGCGCTCTCCCACATGGGTTAGCCACTCTCCTGCACGGGTTGGCAACAGAATCCTGCGGACAGACAATATTTGGTGGCAACCTTTGTCCACTCAGAACACACCCCTTCCTTTCCTTTCTGGGTCTGGGGATGCTGAGAGGTGGTCTAGACAGACCGTAGCATCTGGGGATTCAGGACAAACTTGTAAAGCACCTCAATTTCATGGTACCCAGAGCAGAGATTGTTCATCCTTAGCGCTTAGCGCTATAGACCAGAACCTAGCAGTGGCTAGCAAAAATTGCACAGGGATTCAAGAAAGGCAACCAATCTTCGATTACTGTGGTTACTGAGCACCTACAGGAGAGATGCTGTGTAAGGCAGTGACAAGGCAGTGACTGGCTGCAATGGGCCAGAGACAAAGATGAAGGCACCGTCCCACTGGGACACAGAATCCACCTTCTCACCACCTGCATCCACCACCTTCCCTGTCCTATGACCCATCAGTGAGCTGAGGGGTGACACATAGCCCTGCATGCTTGTGTAGGCCAAGGCTCACGGTGACCTTGGCTCATGGGATGACCGTGTTTTTGAGTCTCAGACATATTGTGTGTATCTGTTTGAGTAGTCTGCATCGTAACTCTCCTATAGGTCCTGATTCTAGACCCCTCCCATTTCAGGTTTCCTCCTGATAATTAAAGATGCTTCCACATGGAAACGGGGACAAAGAGAATAGAGTTAAATATGTTGGCTTTTCTTATTTGAAAAGCTCAGATCGGGACCAGCGGGTGGTGTGGTAATTAAGGTGTTGGGCACTCCCACATGGCCGACCACGGTTCGAGTGCTGGACCTGGTGGCTTGCTTTCTCATGTTCCCTCTCTCTCTGTGTGTGTCTCTGTCCAAAACTTAGTAAATGAATGAATGAATAAAATTAAATAAATAATGTAGAAAAAAAAGAAAAGCTCAAATCGAACATTGCTCTGTAGGTCATTCTGGAAGTAGGATTTCTTTTCAAATGATTGCCCTGAGCCCTCTGTATTGCTTTGTATTTTAAAGCTTAACTCAGTCAAACTGATGCCAATTTCGGGCCAAGGTCAGCCTATGAACTGTCTTCTTCCTCATGTGCAGTGAGGGCAAAGCTCTGACAGGCACTGGGCCTGCCTGATGGTGTGCCTGCCCAGGCAGTAATTAGACAGATACATGGTTGCCATGTCTTAGTATCCTTTGTGTCTGAGTAGATACTACCAGGTAACAGAGCCCTGTACAAGCCCCACAGCCTTCCAAATAGAGCCTTTTAAAAAAAATTATTGTCACAGGGTGTGTGCATTCACTGGAGAGAGAAAGAGAGAGAGAGAGAGCACCTTCTGTAGGCCATGGTAATGCTGCAATGCTTTCCTCCATTCTCTAGCCTGTCCTGTCGGGATTTGGGGCATGCACACACATAAGACTGGCTTTTTTTTTTTTTAAGACACCAGGGCTGGGACATGAATCATGGTCAGCCATATGAGAACTGGGTCCCTATCACAGCATTTGACCACTGAGCTGTGGGACCAGCCCTAGAGCTCAATCTTAGTGCAGTATGGAAAATTCCTAAGTGTTGTCCCTGCCCGTGGTGGCTCTGACCACCCAGGCTCGTATGCCCTCCCCATCCTTCCATCCCCCACACGATAGTCCTAATACCTGCTATCCTCTCCATGTCCCCTCTGGAGTCTCAGTGTCCAGCAATGCCATCTGGTGCCTACTACTTCTCTGTCTCACCTTTACAGACCCCTTTGAGAGCAGGGTGAGGCCATCAGCTTAGATCACCTGGACAATGTCCCCTAAGGCAGTGGCTCTCCAAGTGTGGACTAGCAGCAGCAGCAGCATCACTGGAAATGCTTTAGAAATGCAAATTCTCAGGCCTCACCCCAGACCTTGGGAACCAAAAACTGATCCTTATGGAGGATAATACTGGAAAACCACTATCCTGGAGCAATGGCACCTCTGAGAAGTCCCTAAGCCCACCCTTCCTCCCTAGGCTGTGCCAGCTGAGCCCCAGGAACTGTCTCTGCACACACAGTTAGTGCTGATGGCTACCTCGCCCACCTCTTGGGGATCTGGCACTCCACTCCTGCTG
>NW_006159529.1:1513886-1518299 GCF_000334495.1 Tupaia belangeri chinensis | reverse complement strand
AATCTGGCACTCCCCCCCGGCTGAATCAGAAATGACTAAGCTAGCCAGGACCACAAAAGGCCAAAAGCAATGTTCTCCAACCACAGATCTTACTTGCATCTCAACGAGTTTCAGTTTGGATTTTTGAAAATGGAAGAGGTGTTCCCCATTTGCTTTTGTACTGTCTCACAGAGGTTTTCCAGGACATCGAGCTCTTTTGCTGGAGTGAGCATTCTTGGAAAGATGGCATTTCCTTCCCCAGACCCCCATTATAAGAAGTTCCAAGCTTCCAGATGGGGCTAGCTCACTCTCTGCGAGGTGCTCATGGGAATCTCAAACTTCCAACTTACTGGCATCACCAGGCCCGCGTCAGCACGCCCTCCATTAGTTCTCTCCATGGCAAATGATTGCAGAGAAGGGGCTTCCCTGAGATGACCCTCATCAGGATGCCTAAGGCCAGCATCCCAGGGACCAGAGTTTTAACTATTCTTAAAGCTCCCCTGCATGTGTCTAGACACAAAGAGTTTTACACATCAACCCAGAGTTCTGCCTCACTGAGCAGAATCTTACAGTGAAATCTTTCTGGCAGTAGAAAAGACAAGGACCATGTATGGAGGTGCTGTCTGTCAGGGGGGCATCTCCCAGAGAAAGACACCAAGCTGGGCCAGGTGTTCAAGCCAGCCATGAGCCCTGGAGCAATGGCACGGCTGAGGGCAGGAGCTCAGTGGTTCTCTCATTACCCATCTCATTTCCTCGTGGAAGCACTCCAGCGCCAGCTCCCACAGCCAACCCACAGCCTCACAGCCTGCCCTGCTGCAGCTGAACAGGCAGGTGCAAGCATCTAGACCTCAGGAATGCTGGTGCATGCCTAAATCTTCCAGCCCAAGATTATTCTGGTCCATCTAATGAAGCCGAGGGATCCTGGCAGCCTCAGAGACTCCTACACGGGGCCAGTGAGGATGAAACTATTTCCTAGTCATACTAAGACCTTATCTACCCTGCCCACTCTCTTTCCCATAAGAGCACCATGGAGTTTTTTTCAGAGGCCATGTGATGTGAAATACATACAACAACAGCATGAATGCAGAAGCAGATTTTAAAAACCCAGCAGTCTTCAAGGCAGACACTAGGTTTGCAAAAGTATAAAACAATGCCACACTTCTTCCTACATATTTTTTGTTTTGGAAAAGACTCATTTTTTGTTAAAATATTCCATTTACTATGGTAACATGTAATGAGCTTCATGATATCCTTTTTTTTTTTTTTTTTTTACGTTTTTACCATAGGATGTATTTACTTTCTAGAAAGAGACAGGAGAAAGTGAGAAATCACACCCCAGGGTGGATGGCCACGCCACAATCCCTTCTCTTCCATTCTACTCCTAAAATTTGGGCATACACACACACATGCACAAAGTGATTTTCAAGCCACCAAGTCCAGGACTTGATCCACAGTTGTCTGTATGAAGAGTCCAGCGCCCTAACCATCAAACCACTTGCTGGCCCTAATGATGTTATTTTAAAAATCAAATAATAAACACTTAAACATTTCTTTATCCAATATGGTATCAACAGAGTAAATCTACTTAAACAAAAGTCATTGAGGATCCTCAGCAATTTTCTAAAAGTGTAAAGAAGTCCAGAAAACAAAAAGTGTGAAAATTGTTATTTTAATGAGAAATAAAATATGTTTGGTGAGGGGCACTTAGGCCCTATCTTGACAAGATACAAAGGTGCTTCACTTTAAAATTTTGTTTTGAGATAAATACAAAGTAAAACCAAAGTCACTTCCAGTATCCAATTCCACACACTGCTGAGTGTCTCTGGAAATTATGTGGGTCTTGTGCAAGATATGCACACTTCATACAGAAGTAGGCAGCACAGCGTTCGAGAACACGGACTCCGCAGCCCTAAGACCCTCTGGATCCTCATTCCAGTTAGTGGAAGTTGCTCCGGATCGCACCTCCTCCTCCGTGCAACAGGGAACATAATAATAGCTCCCACTTCTGGGGCTGCTGTAAAGAGCTCAACACAATGCTTGGCATGCAGTAAATGTCAAATGAATGTTGCTTTCCTCATCAGCACCCTCACCGCCATCCTGTCATCCACACATTCCTGCAATTACGTCCCTGGCTCTGCAGATCCTGAGCTCCTGATGACAAGCCACTGTACCCCCGGCTGTGGCTTGCTTCCTAGCGGATGACTGGTGATTCACAACGTGGACCTATCCAGAGGGAGGAAGGTTGGATTCAGGCTCACTGAGGCAATGACTGCCCTTTGCTGGATCCCTCATGTCACTGACTCAGACACAGGCACCTCTAAGAGTCTGGGTTACTCCAGGTCACTGAAGCTGCACGTGCCCATGAGGCTGCACCCCCACCCCCGCCCCAGCTTAAACAATTGTGACTCTCTCCCACACCATGCCCAACAGGCTTGTGGCCAGCTCGCTCATCTCTTACTGTGTATCTCTGTGTGTCAATAACTGCATATTCTGGACAGAAATGTTCTCAAGATGACACATGCTCCAAATACCTCTGGACTTGGCCTACCCCCGCCTCTGCACCTTCCCCCTCCCCCTCCCCCTCCCCGGTATTCCCTCATGGTACAAAGACTGAGAAGCGAGAGAGGCGGAGAGCTTGGCAACACAGACTCACAAGGGGGCACGGGCACTCCCACAGGCTGCTTAATGTGCACGTGCACAAATGTGTAAAGCGAGAAGAATTTGCCCCCTTCCAATCCCCACTTTGTAGCTCTTCACCTGCTGTGGGAGTACGGGGAAGTATTATATTTGGAATCTTAACCTTTTATTCCTCCTCTTTAATTAAAAAAAAAACAGAAAAGAAAAAAAGAAAAATATCTTAAAAAATGGAGATGAAAGAGAGCCCTACGTATGGAGTTCGCTGTGCGAGGGGGAAGGTGCAGCCTGTGCTGGTACAAATACCTCACTACGTCCTCACAGCAGCTCTGTGAGGATGGAGTCACTGCTTCCATTTACAGACAGGAAACTGAGGCCTCGGAGCTGCCTGCGTCATGGAACTAGCAGAGCCATGATACAAGCCTGGAGCTGTCCCACTCAGAAACACACTGGATAGCAACTGGGGAAGGAAAACAAAATCCCAAGACTCCAGCATGGTGTGGTACTTTTCACATTGATGATTCTTTTAAATTCTTGTTTTTCTTGGATGCAAAATTTTCCGCATAATTAATTAATTGCCTTTGGAAATTATAGAGCAATTTTCCATTCACTGAGTTGGAAATGCCCCACAGAAATGTACATGCCCACACAACTGCAAGATACCTAACTTGGGGTGACACTGGAGGTGAGGAGGAGGAGTCTGAGGTCTCTTGGGGTCTCCTAGCACTCTAGGCTGACTGGGAGATCCAGACCCATGCTGGTCTGAGAAGTAGGGAGAGGAGAGAAGAGGTAACTCCTAGCTGTTTTAGGAGGGGTTCAGGCAGGTTTCCAGGGCCAGGCCCCAGGACACTCTGGTGACCACAATGCTTAGCCCAGCCCTACTCTGCCCTCCACAGGGTGCTCCTCAAACCAATGGGTGTTAATTAAACACAGAACAGGCTTCCTTCCTTGGATACACAACAGCCACTGGTAACTGAAGGGGCAGATTCTTCTGTCAACTGGAATCCGTACATGACCAGAAAGGAATTCCTGTCTGCTGTGGGGGCCAGAACAGGGAAAAAGAGCCTTGGCTTATGGGGCCAGCATGTCCCACAGGATGCCCTCAGAGCCTTCGGGCTGCTGAAGTCTCCCTTCTCCCCATTCTTATGTATCTCATACCTAGCTTGAAGAATGAGGTATCTTTTAAAAATGAGCTGTATGAGATGAAAGAATACCCTTCCCCTGAAACTAGGGAGGCAAATAAACAAGGCACCACTGGGTTGAGTTTCAGTGTAGACTCGAGGCAGGGGTGAGCTGTGCCTATGACCTTCGTGTTTGCTTGGATGTGAAGCGGCTAGTGGGCAGAGCAGAAGGGTCTCCTTTAAGGAGAAACAAACTGTGGCACAGCAGAAGGGACCAACTAGGGTCTCTCTCAGCTGCCTGGCATCTTGGACAAGGTAGCCTGAAATCTGGATACCCAGAGATCGCCCTCAAGTCCCTCCCTCACTCTCCCTTCAGCATTTCTGAGAAAGATTCCGAGGACTCACCTCCCCACGCCATCTGCCAGCACTCAGGATGCAAACTGCAAAAGGGAGGGTTTCCTGATGATTCATGAAATGGTCACAGGCAGAGAGAAGGCAGGAAGAAAAACCACCTGGGTGACCCCAACCTGGTGACATAACCATGGATTATTTAGAGCTGGTTGTCACTCTGTGACAGTAAAGAATTCATCTATCCTGTGAGGTACATGGGCAGGTCCCTCATGTCCACTACCTTCGGGTAGATGAGGGTCGAGGACTCTGAACTCAAATGACAGTTCAG
>NW_006159529.1:1498911-1513611 GCF_000334495.1 Tupaia belangeri chinensis | reverse complement strand
GGGAGTTAAGGAATCCTGAGGGCCTGGAAGACAACACATGACTTTCACCCCTGGGACCTTCACTGTCAAGCAGCCCATGCTCAAAAATGTGCCCAGTAAGTAATCGAGTTAATAATGATAATAAATCCAGTGATTTGAGAGAATTTTTTTCTTATTTGTAGAAATGACTCTTTCAAAAGCAGTAAGCTGTCACGGAGAAACCACTCTATAATAAGGAATGAGTGCTCTAAAGGAAATTAGATAAAGAACTTAATGAGCATGTATTACCTGAGTAGGTTTTGCTTTGCCTTTTTTTTTTTTTAAATGATGCTAAGAGGCTCTGATGGACATCGTGTTCTACTTCGCTGTGAAAGCCGTCTTTAAAACTGATGCAGTCTTAGTTACTGAGCCATAAAGAGTGTCTGGATTCAGAGTCTGGCCAGGATTATCTCTCTGGCAGTCTGGAACTAAAGGTAGTGAGGCTGAACAGTGCAAGAACATTGTATCCTTGTTGTGAAAGACAATCATATGGAAATAGTGACAAAAGCCAGGTTGTAGAGTTCTCAAGACTAGGTTGATTCCTAACTGCTCTATGTGGGAGCTGGGTAACCCCTTGGCTAGTCACTCCCCTGGGCGTCACTCTGCAAGGTGGCTAGGCTGATTAGAAATCGCGTTTATGAGGTTTACACCTAGTGCTGCTCATCATCAGCACCCAGTAATTGGGTTGTTTTACTTCCCATGCCTTTCTTTCTTTTATTTTTTTTAAAGAATTATTTTATTTAACTTTATTTATTTATTTATTTATTTATTTATTTATTTATTTATTTAAATTTGACCAGAGAAGGACAGAGTGAGAGAGAGAGAAGGGAAAGTGAGAAAGCAAGCCACCAGGTCCAGGACTCGAACCATGGTTGGCCATGTGGGAGTCCAGCGCTTTTAACCACCATGCCATATGCCTTTCTTAAGTTCACCGCCCCTGTCTCTGATCTCTAGCCTCTGACCCCAGCTTCTACCACATCTCCTTTCTATGCCTTTCATCCTTCTGGCCCAATCCACATGGCAGTTTCTTCAGGAAGCCCTGAGCAGAATGAGCTGGTGGTATCACCTCTGTGCTCCTGATCGGAGACTACCACCATGCTACAGTGATTACACGTGCCTTCCTCTGTGGACTGCAGGGGAGAGGCACTTTTATTTCTGACACAGTAAGCACAGAACAGCTAGATGAATGGGTAGTTGGGTGGATAGGTAAATGGATAGATAAACGGATAAATGGGGCAAGGGATAGATGGATGGATGGACAGGTGAATGGATGGATAGATGAGTGGACAGATAGAGGATGGACATATAAATGCATAAATGGAGGGAGAGATAGATAGATGAAGGAATGGATGGAGAGATACACTTCCTATGTGCTAAATCCAGTGTTCCATTTAGTTCTCCACAGCCTTCTGAGTAACTGGTATCAGTGACCATCAGTTTTCCTCTTAAGACTCTGCTCCCCCTCAAGGTGTTTCCTTAGTCATTGCTTGGTTCCCCAACTCTCCGACTCCCCACTTCCCTAAGGCTTCTTCAGATACTTTCACCATTAACCTGGTATTCCCAAAGTTCATTCTTTGGCCTTCTTCTCATCTCACCCACTTTCCCTCGGGAACAAATCCTACTCAACACCTTCAACAATCTCTATGGGCATGATTCTAAAATTTACCCCTGTAGTCTAGCCTCTTGTCTGAGATCCATTCATGTTTTAAATGTATACATTCACTTACTCATTCAGCAAATATTTATTAAGCAATTTTCATGGCACCGCTCAAAAGCCCCAAATCCCTGCCAGGTACTAACAGGCCACTGAACTCACCACCTCCTATCTGGTCCACTCTGAGAATCTCCTAACTGTCCTCTACCCACTCCAATTCTCCTCTCACACTGCTCCCCGACCTGGGAGCTCCCCAATGCTTTCCTAGACCTTGGATGAGAAAAGTCTAATACCTCAGTGTGGCACTAGAGCCCCGAAGTCTTATCTTCATGCCACGCTTATTTTTCTCTTTCTGCCTCTAAGATAGCCCCCCAGGGTTCTACTTCCCACCCCCCACCCCCCACTGTTTCCCTCCTCCCCAGAACTGAGCTTCCCTTCTTCCACTTCACCTCCCCTGCTTCTTGGCCACCAAGGTCTGCTCTGCAGACGGTTCCTCCATGATGACACTCCCTCCCCCAAGGAAATATGAGCTCATTGGGCTTCCTGGGCAGAATTAATTCCATTCCTTTTCCATCCATTTTCCTACTCAAAGAAGGTGAAACACAGTCATGGTGCCAAGATTCCTTCTGTCCATATGGGTCCAATAATCAACACCATATGCAAATGTAAAGAAAGAGAGTCATTGATTCTGTCTCTTGGCCAAGAGTGACAAAAAGTGCATTGGAAAGGATGTGGGCAAGTGAAGGAAGGGGTGAGAGGCGGAGATCCTATGCTTCGCTGGGTGCAGGGAGGGGGAGTGGCCTAGTGACAGGGAGAATGCACAGGAAGTCAAGAAGTGTGCTTTAGTGACAGGCTGACAAAGGGCTTCATGCCTGCCTCTGCCAAAGGAGAGATAAGGACAGAGATACGAAGTGACAAGATGGAGCGGGTTGTTGCTGGCTCCCGCCAGATTCACAGTTCAGGTTACCCTGTGAACCAGAGAGGACAGAGTTCTAGCACTGTGGAACAGGAGGATGAACAACCACACCACACACCACAGGGCACAATCTTGGAGTGAAGGCTGGGACATCCATCCAGAAGACTGCTCCTCCCCACCTGATGGAGTTGAAGAAGATGAGGGTGGCTGCAGATGTCAGAGGACACCTTGCTTTTCTCTCGGGGTCATGACAAACTCCCTACATGCTCGTAGGAGTTCTGGTTCCAGACGAGGTGGCAGGCAACTCCCCAGGGTGAGGTGCATTAAGAACGAGCCATTCTGCACCCTGAATGCATTGCTAAAGACACCCATGTAATCATTTGAAATGAAAACTGCTCAAATGAACTGGAAAATGTTTTACTTGTATTTTCTCACAGTCCCGAACCTTTCTTTCCATGGTTCAAAAGTTTGCATTGTCTAATTGCTGATTTCCATTTGTGAAAGAATCAGCGTAAAATAAAATTAAGTGCCAAATTAATCTACCCATCTAGTTTTAGGCATTAATTATCCTCTAAGCCATTTTTTCCTGTACTTGCCTCATGTCAAGACAGGCCCAGATACAGTGATGTAGAATCCAGTTTTTGACTCAGAATTTAAGCCCAAGCGGTAGAAAGATATCCTTGATCTCTAAGAGCCACAGTTTACTTTGCAGAAGGGCTCCGATTCTAGACAAATGAAACACATTTTTCACCTTTTAAAAGGTGCACTAACACTGTCAGACCAAATAAGTTGCTGGAGCAGAAATGTGCTGCATGGTTTTGTGACATGTTTCCTCAATTACCCGAGTCGGCACGTTAACAGTACGTTTCCTCAGAGTATAATGGGCCTCCCCCAGCGTGACAGAGGTGGTGCCAATTTTGCCAGGGCAAAATTTTGGAAACTGCACATGCTCTTCTCCTTGAACTGCACCAAGGGAGACCATCTTGATTCTGCTAAAAATCCCCCAGGCCTTCAGGGTAGAAGAGAATCCTCAGTCCTTGGGAAAGGCAGAACCATACCCTTCATGACATGATGAAAGCCACCATTCTTGGAGACTATGAGGACACAGATCTGGACACCAGGAGGGGGGAGGCTATCTTCAGTCTATGAGGACACAGATCTGGACACCAGGAGGGAGGAGGCTATCTCCAGCAGGGCCAGGAAAGCCTTGGGGAAAGAGGGCAGCGTGATCGGAATCTTTCTATAAGGAGTGAGATACACCCTTGACCTGGCACCCCGGGCAAGAAAGAATGCAAATACTACACTCAATTCCACTTGGGAACACACTGCTGGGAAGGGGAGAGCATGGGCTACTGGAGTTCAAAGTGCAGGGCTGACTCTGACTAGCCGTAGGACCCAGCTAGTGAACAAAACCATCATGCTTCCAGAAACAACGGGGGCATACAGAATGTGAACTAAGAGTTGATACTCTGGCATCCAAGGATACAGCATGTCAGTAACACGTGCAGAATGGCCAAGGACAAGCCCACTACACCACAAACATGTTCTCGGCTGTTTGACAGTGACACCGTGCAGCAGCAGCTAAAACAATAAGGTAGGTGAGTGCTCTGTAGCTTCATGCACTTTTATTTATTTATTTATTTATTTATTTATTTATTTATTTATTTATTTAAGATAGAGATTTCTGCTAAAGGAGATAAAGTGCTTGCCAGAGAGACAGAAAGAAATCACCACATGGGCGGATGGCCATGCTGCAATCCTTTCTCCTTCTTTCCCTTTGGGATTTTGGGCATGCACGCACACATACCCGGCATGAGTTTTAAGCCACCAGGTCCAGGACTCAAACTGTGGTCAACTAAGTGGCAGTCCAGCAACATAACCACTATACCATCTGTGGCATCATGCACTTCTTTGCTTGGTGTTGGAAGCAGAATGGTTTTAGAGCACAGCTGTATGATTCCTAGATGAAAACGAAAGGAGCAAGCACAAAGGGAAGGTGCTAGACTTCCTGGTGACTAAGAACAGGTGAGGCACCTGCATGGTTAATTAAAAATATAATAAAAGCGATAAGAACACATTTGTAGCACCCTGAGCCAGAACTCAAGTGCTGAGCTTATTCCAAATGTCAGAGTTTGAAAGAAGGAAGCTGAGGCGTAAGTTTAAATAATGTATATTTGACAATTTGCATCAGAAATAAACGGATGTGCTTCCATATCGGCCAAACCCAGTCCTGACATCCTTCCAGTCACAAAGGAAAGCAACCAGAGGAAAACTGGCAGGGGAGACACTGCTGGAGGGAAGAATGTGGGGCTTTTAAGTTTCATCACACCCTGCTAATAATGCCTGCGCGTTTGCTCTTCTGTAGACAAGCTTGGAGGCCTACACAGTCAAGCTCTTGCCCTCCCCAACCACCCCATGAGGAAAGGAACTTGTCAGCTTCCCGAAAAACGAAAAGGAAAACAAAGTCAAAAGGAAAAGCTCAAGTTGCTTCTCATCTGTTTGAAGATAGAAGGCAGAAGACAGACAGGTTTTGTGCAGAGGCACCATCAGACCCAGGGGAAGGAAACCTGTAGGCCTTGAGTTGGAAAACATTAAGTGCAGGGTAGTTTTAATGAGCTTCAGCAGCTCTTTGATAGTCACTGTTGTTAAGATGGAAATGGAGCATTTGAAAGGGTGAGCTTTCCAAGATTATGGTTTTTAGGAAGTAATTTTCTCTTTTGTCATTCCTTCCCTTTGGGTATATTCAAATGAGGCCTTAAGCCATCACAACAGAGAAGGGGTGAGGGTTGGAGCAGCTAAAACAACTGGTACCCACACAGTCCCCCGGCGCCAGCTAGTACCAGCTGCTCCTCCAGGTAGGAACAACAACGGCTTCCCCAAGATGGAGGGAGAAGGGATGAAATAAAACGTATCCAATTAAAGACAAGATTAATAACACCTGATGAAAGAAAACATGGTTAGCCAGTCTAGCCGCTCAAATGACAATTCACCACATCTAATCATGAGCAATAAGTCCAGGCACAAGGAAGAAATTACAGGCTAAATAACTCAACAGAGGTAACGCCAGGGGAAGTCACTGATTCACCTTCCCCGGAAAACACTCAAGACGGGATTGAAAGCCCATCATTCACAGCGAGATGCATTTCACCTGCTTTGGCCCCTGAAAAGTCAAGATTTGGATTTTCAAAGGCGCCTCTGAGTTCAACTCAATGCGCCAGCAATACGAGCACTGCGTCCAGGTGTGCCGTCCAGCCCCGCGAGCCTGCAACCCACTGTGTGGTGGCTCTTGCCCACGCCATGTGACTGTGGGATGATCAGGCACAGTCAGTCACGTGGCGAGGGCTGTCCTGCCGCCCCTTGTACATTTCTACTACATCAGCTGGGCCCCCTGCCTCCTATCAGGGGCATCTTACACAGTTCCTAGAACTTGTTCTTCTCATCATGTCTGTCTGAGCCCACAGATGGCACCCAAACACCCTGTTATCAACAAGTTCCTCCTGTCACCTCCCCCACAGCTCTCCAAGTCCCCACATTCCCAGCTATTCTCACTACAGCTTAAGAGGAGAGTAATCTCATTCAGTAAATTCACAGCAGTCCTCCACGGACTCTCCTTTTAGAAGAGCAGACCAGAGAGTGCAAAGGAATCATGCAGGCTTTCAATCTATGTAGCAGGGGTCACAGGCCTTCTCTGGACCTGTGTACGATAAACTCGTGCAGAGAAGAGAAGGCAAAGGCGCCATCACCACTACGGCTCCACCTGTCAGCCACTGATCCATGGACGGAGAGCTCATCCACTGCTCCGTTTCTGCCCGGTACAGCTTCCCAGCTGGAGGAAGTCCAGGCCCCTTGGCTTGGACCCACCAGCAGACAGGTCATCATCTTACTGAAAAACAGGGAGAACCTGTCTGGCTTTAAACCTACTGATTCCGTGCTCCTGAAAGGGGTACTCTTTCTGACCAAAGGCTAAAGTGGCCCAGGAACTTGGGGTTCAGATTCAGGAGTTATTAGAGGAAGATTCTTCAGAACCTTTGGTCCCTCCCATCCCCGCATTTTAAGCAAAGCTCCTACAGTTTACCCGTCTTGTACTTCAGCCACGTTCGTTTTCAGCAGGGGATTTTTTGACTCCTTGACTAATTGGCTTACCCCGCAGTGCCTCTTCCTCAGGACCCTTCTAGCACACCTATTCCTGCTCCTAGTCCAGGGCTGAGAGTCTCAATAGACCAGGGGCTTGGAAGTGAGGATGAATACTTAGACTTGCATTGTTTGAACACCTGACTCCTCCCAAAGATGCAAATACTATTCATAGGATGTTTGGTTATCTGCATCCTTCCTCATAGAGAGAGTCACCTGCTTCCAACTTTGCTGCCAGAAATCTTAAACATGAGAGAGTTATGTAGATAATGAGGACTTTCACTTTTCTTTGGTCACTATTAGAACTGGTTAAAGGAAAGAATGGAATCCCATCCTACCACAATAAAACTTAAATTGACCAGAAACTCAGGTAACCAGAATTCTCATCTCTCAGACGTGTTTTCCTGCTCTCTGCTCATTAGAAATGGGGAATCTATAAGCAAACACACATGCGATCACACTGTCATCTGCTGTACACTTGTCTAACATTTACCGAGTGCACAGGATTTTGTCAGAGATAGAAATGAAGGCTCCTGACTTTTATGTGGGGGACAAGGTACAGGTATTGTCTAATGTGATGTCCTATTGGAATCTCCAGCCTGGAATTCAACCTGCTCTTCTGATGAGGCACCAGCATAGCTAAGACGCAGTCTCTGCTTCTCAAAATCTACCTGCTTCAAACTGAATTCAACTCTAAATTCTGGAAGAACACACCAAATTGTCAAAAGAGATTGTCTGAGATTTGGAGGCTCAAGGGAAGCAGAAAAAACGGTACCTTCTCACTCTTTCTTTTCTTTAACAGAGAATGTGTTCATGAAGCCCTTTAATATTTAAATAAATCAATAAGTGGCCACAAGGAAAAAAAAAAAAAGAAATGAATGTCGTCAACGTCATATTGCAGGCTCCGTTGGGGCAGAGATGTGACCAAGGAAGAAGACCGAGTGGAAGTAACTCGAGTAACTCTTGAGTTACTTAATCCCTGGCAATCCCACATTTCCAGCTCCTGGGTGGTAAACTGCTAAAATAATAATGATAATAATCATTTAAAAAACTGATGGAAAAAACTCGAGCTGTGGGCGCATGTTTTTAAGCTCACCTCATCCCAGGTGACCCACTCACCTGAGAGGTGCTCAGCAATGGAGTTGTGTTTCACCTGATTCCAAAGTCTCTCAAGGCATGCCTCAGTTAAGGAGAAACTTCTTCCAGAGTAAGAGTCTGACTAGACTGCGTTATTAGATGCAAAAGTTACATTTTTGCCAATCCCTTCTTGTGAATTGCTTTCTCCCCTCACCCCATAGAAACACAGAAAGCGGGGGTGTGGCACTGAAGCAGCCGCCCAGGTTCTCCCTGCACCTCATTAATCACCCAGCTGCAGGAGCACGCTTACCTGCAGATGTAATTCGTCTTGCAGGAATCCTGCAAATTCAAACAGTTGGGCTTCTCCCTCTCCTCATAGGAGCACACCGGCACAATGGTCTGTCGCCTGCGCTCCGTGCAGGCAATATCCCGGCAGGAGCAGAAGAGCATCCCGTAGCTGTGCTTGGCCGGAACTTTGTCAAAGAACTGCCGGAGGGCCTTGTGGCACTTCCGGCGGTTGCAGACCTCGTTGGACATGCTGGTGGTGCATGGGGTGATATAGGCGGACCTGTACTTCTTGCAGGTATCATCCAGGTTGCAGGCCTTGGCGGCGTCTAGGCAGTTGTTCCCTTTGGAAATGTGCTCCACTGCAAGAGCAGAGAGAAAGTCATGGTCACGGTGCTCGTCCGGGGCTACGCACACCTACTCTATTTCACTGAGATCTTGCCGTGTACCTGGCACTGCCAGCAGCTCTAGGACTCAGAGAGCTTGAAAGCTAATAACTTAGTGACTTCGTGACAAAGAGAAAGTGTTAGCAGTGCAAATGCCGTGAGTCCACAGCAGCACGCCAGGGCCTAGTATTATCTTAGATGTGTAATTAGGAGGTATTAAGTGAGGCCAAAGGGGCTCAGGCCCCTGCCTGACTAAGTGCAAACAAGGCAACAGGAGAGGAAGTTTCCAGCTCCTGGTTGGTAAACTGATAAAAGAAATAAAGCAACAAATTATACACTTGTTCATGACACAGTATATAAAATGATATGCTGAATGCAAGTATAATTGCTGTGCAATCCTGCAGGAATATAATTATGTAATAAATGCATATAGTACATGCTAATTACTATATGATTACAGAGTAATTACATGGTTATTTGAGCCCAGAAGACAAAATATTATGCCAGGCTCTCTAAACAGGAAGAAGCAACTACAACGAAGCTGTATTTAAGTTTTAGCTCACAGGCCATTGGAAGAAAACCAGGATAAATCATATAAAAATGGGCAAACCTCAATTATCACATCACTCGCCACATACAACATGTGGGCTCTATGAATACTGAGGTTTCAGATTAGAAAAATCCAGCTAGTATTCTAGATAGAATTCCAACGTGCTTACAAACCATGGGCTTTTGGAATCTTTAAAAACATATGCTGCTTTCTGCCCAAGCCCTTTGGGTTTGTGCTGCCAGAGAAATGAGTGGGACTACTCCTGTGCTGTCTGGAGTGACAGCATGATGGAGGCAGGGTCACGGAACGGCAGCCAGGCTGGCCAGGGCCAAACTCAATAGACAAAGTTACAAAATGAATGGATAGGGGCTTTAAGTCATGTCCCCATTAGAGAGGTTACATCTGTAGGGGAAGGTAAAGTGATGGAAAAACTTTCTAGAGCCAGTTGATAGCGTGGGTCACTGAAGACTGATGATTAGGGTAGCAGTAACCTGGGGAGAGTTGGGAGACGGCAGACATGCATCACACAATTGTGGGATGAGATATGGATGCCCCAGCAAGTTCCTACTCAGACCTCAGTCCCTGTGTGGATTCCATGATGCCCTTTCATTCTGCTTATATGTTTCCAGTCAAGAGAGGCCAGTAAGACATTTGGGAAATTACAAAGGGTTAGAGAAGACAGGAGAGAAGGCCCATCAGGCAGGTTGCAGGGGACTGAAAGGGCAGTGCTTTGCTGCATATCTGAAGGGCATATGGAATATTATTTAGCCTTAAAAAAAAGAGAGAATCTTGCAATCAATGATGACATGGATAAACCCTGAGGGTATTACAGAAGTGCAATAAGCCTGTCACAAAAGGACAAATAATGCAGGATTCTATGTGTAAGAGGAATCTAAAATGCTCAAACTCATAGAAGCAGAGAGTGGAATTATGGTTACTAAGAGCTTGGGGAGACCAGCAGTTGGCATAATGGCTATGTCACTGAACTTCCATGTAGTCGACTGCGGTTCGAGTCTCAGACCTGGTGGCTTAAACTCACACCGGGCTCGTGTGCGTGCGTGCCCAAGATCCCGAGAGGAGAATGGAGGAGAAGGGATTGTGCCGTGGCCATCCCCCCTGGGGGGTGATTTCTCATTTTCTGTCTCTCTGTCTCTCTCTTTCTGGCAAGTACACGTGTCCTAAAGCTCTCCAAAAAAAATTTTTTTAAAAAGAGCTTGACGGGGAAGAGAAAAATGGGTATGTTAAATAAGGTGAATACATTCTAAAGCTCTTCTAGGCTTGTGCTTACAGCTATCAGTATTATATTGTACAGTTAAAAATGTGTTGGGAGTAGATTGTATGTTGAATGTTTTACTATAATTTTCCAGAGGTTTTTTAAAAAATAATGAATAACCAGGGGCCAGCAAACAGTGTAGTGATTACATCGCTGGACTCTCACATGGCCAAACGTGGTTCAAGTCCTGGACCCAGTGGCTTGAAAACCATGCAGGGCACATGTGCATGTGTGCCCACGATCCCAGAAGGAGAACAGAGAAGAAGGGATAGTGGTGCGGCCATGCCCCCAGGGGATGATTTCTCACTTTTCCTCTCACTGCCTCTGTCTCTGTCTCTCTCTCTTTCTCTCTCTCTTTCTCCAGTATGCTCTCCCGCTCTATGACAAAAATCTCTAGGAAAAAAATGAATAACCGAAAAGCACACAGAGCAAGTCCAACATTTCAGGAAAAGGAAAGCTCTCCCTGTTCTCCTGAAGATGCATCTTCTTTAAGAAAATCCAGTACAGGTCCAGCCAGGTGCACAGTCTGCAGCACACGGGTATACAGAGCTGGAAGCCACATGGCCAACCATGGATCAGATCCTCAGGTTGGCCTGAAAACATGAGGGGTACGTGAGAGAGCTCTCAAGAACCTGAAGAGCTGGAGGGCTGCAGAAATAGGGTGTTGGTATGAGGTGACCCTGTTGAGGGTGCTTGTCTTGCCCCTCCTCTCTTGCGCACATGCACTATCGTTCAAAAAAAAAAAATCTGAAATCACATTATACTTTGGTAACATGAGCTGTGTTAACTGTGCCCCAGGCTCATATTTCTACCTGTGACATCCGAGTCCAACAAATTTAACATAGGAGGTAATAAACAGGACAGTCAGCCTTTCTTGGGTGAGCAGTACCGGAAGCTAACAGTGGCCCAGCCATCCCTGCTGGTTTAACAAGCACATCTGGTACTCTCCTCCAGCGTGCTCTTCCCAAAGTCTGCTTTACTCTGGCTCTTCTGTTTTCCCATTCAGGACAGGTTTCTCAGAGCACAAGGAGTGAAATATTCGCCATGTGCCCTGACATGGCCATCCAGGCTTCCAGGCCTTGGTGACACTTTCAGCCTTCTTCTCTTTTGAGACTTGTAAGGCTGTGCTGTTGGACCCAAGGCCAGTGATTTATACTCCCGAAGGTCTACAGCTGCCTAGATTTCAAAATTATGTATTTTTTGATGATAATCTAAAATAAATTAATATGACTATATTCTGGATCATCTGGATTAGGCTCTCAAGTCTGGCTATTGGTACACAAGTTTGCTGCCTGCATTTACATTTGCATTTGGTGTCAAATGGTACTTTATGACCTCAGCTAAAAGGGAAAGAACAGAGGCACCGAGGTGGATTAATACCTAAATGATGTAGCCAGTGATATATGAACAAACAGTTCATGTAAGTTCAAGTAGAGAAAAATGGCAGAAGAATTAAGTCATCGCACAGCATCCAATAATGTAAGCCTGCCAAACTTGAAAGAACCCATGCTGAAACAGAACATTACATTCAGATCATAAGCACTAATTTAGTTTCAGCAAAACAATATCATCCCTTGCATTAAATTAATGTTACTAACTTGCATTTCATTATTTTCCTACTTAATTTCCAGCTTAATTTATGTGTCCATTGTTTTTAGAGTGTAAAGAAGCAAATGATACATCCTATAGTTTTACGTTTATAAATTTCAAATAACATAATAAAAACAATAAAAGTCAACACATGACATCCAGGAAATTTCTTTCTCTCTGAAGGTTCTACATAAACTTAAAAAAAAGGGGGCCTCATGTATGCCTTCTTTGTTACAATAATATGAGTTGACTTGCTAAAGTTCTTAAAACTATATAAGCTATTGGTCTGGTCATGCAGCTTGGTGGTTAATGGAGCCAAATCCCAATTGTGGCTTAAATCCTGGTCCCAGCAGCTTGAAAACACACTGGGTGCATACGCATGGCAGGATGGAGAAATGGAGAAGGTACTGAGGCATGAACATGCCCCATCGGGGGTGCTTTCTCCCTCTCCCTCTCTGTCTGGTGAGTCCACACACTCTCTAGCAATTAGAATAAAAATTATTTATCTGTAAGTTAAAATTTTCTTCTTAATGTCATCAAATAAGAAAAGCAATATTTTAAAGGAAAATCTTTGTACAATGTCAGAACAAGGCAAACCATTTTATGTCCAAGCCAACTGCTCGAAGCTTATTTCATTTAGCAATGTATGGGACTTAGCCTCATTTTCTGCTGATTCCATTTTTACTGATATATAACCATTGACAGAGTACCTTTTCCTCACTATTATTTCAGAGCCTGGGATAAATTCCAGAATGTGGATCCTGGCACAGGGGGCATAAAACTATTAATTGGTTTTCATCTTGCAGTTTAACATGTGACTTCCTTTCTGTTTCTGATTCTTATTCACACAAAACATTCTCATGATCATGCCCAACTGGATATACAACGCCAGCATTACCCAAATACCAAACCTGACAAAGACTAGAGAACAATAAACGTATATCCCTTACTGATATAGATGCAAAAAAACTTACCAACATTTTAGTAAATTGTACTAATTTATTTTTATTTTATTTATTTATTTTTAAGAGAGGTTTTTATTATAGGGCATGTGCACTTGCCATAAAGATAGAGAGAGACAGAGAGATAGAAAGCTAGAAATCACCCCTCTGGAAGGATGACCATGCTGCAATCCCTTCTCCTCCATTCTCCTTTTGAGATCTTGGGCATGCATGCACATGCGCCCAGTGTGAGTTTAAGCCACCGGGTCTGGGACTACATGGGAGTCCAGTGATGTAACCATTATGCTGCTTGCTGGTCCCAGTTTTAGTAAATTGTATTTAGCAATATGTTAAAAAGATAATAATAAGTAATGGACCGATTTGGAGTTTAACCCAGTTAGTTTAATACTGTAAAATTAAGGTAATTCAACACATGATGTATGATGAAAACAACAGACAAAGAAAAAGCATTCAACCAATAACTCATTCACAATAAAACACATTCAGCAAATTAGAAATAAAAAATAATAAATCTCAATCTGAGAAGGCCATCTATGAAAAAAAATCACATTTCATGGTACAATATTAATTCTTCCCCTAAAATTAGGAACCCACTCTTACTAATTGTAGTCAATATTGAACTGGAAGTACTATCATTGTGATAAACAATGGAAAGAAATAAAAGATATAGAGATTGGAAAAGAAGATATTTCTATTTGCATATAACTTGCAGAATCCTAAAAATCTACAAAACAACTAGTAGAAATAATAAGTAAATTTAGTAAAGTCAAAGGATATCAAACATTTTGTTAGTAAACAAAAATCAATTATACTTTTTTAGTTTATTTCTTACATGAGCAAGAGAGACAGAGACAGACAGACAGCATTCTCAACAGGTTCTTGATGCTATCATCCACTTACATTCTTGGTCAGCCCTAGATCATGGGTACATGCATGCCCAGCATGAAAGGTGGCCTCCATCTGTGAACTAGGAATTCCCATGTAGGTCATCCTTACAGACAGACCTTAGTGTTTTACCACTGCACCACCACCCAGCCCCCTAATTATATTCTTATATATTAGTAGTGAAAAAACTAGGATATGAAATTTTAAAACACAAATTCATTTTAAATAATACCAAAGGAGGAAAAAATCCACGCAACTCAAAAAACACTTAGGAATAAACTTAACAAAAATGTACAAGGCCTCTATAATAAAAACTAAAATCATTACTGATTGAAAGTTAAAGAAGCCCTAATGATGGAAGTATACTATGTTCATGGATCAGAGAAGTCAATATTGTTAAGAGGTCAATTATTTCTGAATCATAATACATTTGAAATTGGCAGGCAGAGTCTAAAATTGATATGGTAATGCAAAAGACACAAACTCATCAATGCAATTTAAAAACAACAACAAAGTTCAAGAATTTACACTATGAGATTCTGATATTCACTAAAGCTACAGTTATCAAGACAGTATAATATGACAAGGCAAGGCATAGACAAATCAAACAATGGAATAGAAGACAGTACTCATAAATATACCCACACATCTACATTTGATTTTTTTTTTTTGGTTGCAATTTCATCTTTGACAACTGCACACAAAAAATATGGGAAAACAAGAAAATACCTCTCCTCCAAGGGAAAAGAGTAACTCTTCTTCATCCACAAGCAGTTCGGTGAAAATCATGGAAATGTCTGATAAGGAATTTAGAGCATTCATAATGGCGAAGCTAACAGAGATGGAAGAGAAGAGAGATAATGAACTGCTAAAGAGAAAGGAGAAAGAAGTTGACGAGTTCCAGGAGATGAGGAAATTCTTGCAAGATCTAAAAGAGGAATTACACACTTTACAAAAGACTCAAACGGAACTG
>NW_006159529.1:1466575-1497472 GCF_000334495.1 Tupaia belangeri chinensis | reverse complement strand
AGTTACAAAAAAAGTTTCAGGGAAAAAAAAATATATCTATTCAATGACTGCAGTAAGATATATAGCCCCAGCTAGGTGCTACTTTATAGGATGTGTAAAGTTAGACTTGTGTTCATGGAAATGTATATATCACCTGTGTTTGCTATGAAAATATTTAGATTAATTAAGGTCTTTAGTAATTCAATAAAATGTGTGTGCGTGTGTGTGTGTGTGTGGGAGGGAACAGTATAGAAAGCAAACATAGATACCAGAGACAGTGTGGGAGAAGAGTGGGAGAAGGCAGAGGGTAAGAGATAGGGAATCAAGGATGGGGGAAAAAAGGCAAAACATACAGAAAACAAGAAATGGAAGATTATTTGCTGACAATAACATGTTTGTTGATGTGCTTGATTGAGACAATATACAGTGTACTCTGGATGGAAAATCTCATTTTGTATGCTATAATGATGTACAGTGAATGAATGCAAATAAATTGAAATAAAAAAATGTTACATATGGGGATCTGAAAAAAAAATAATGCAAAGGAGAAATGGTCTTTTCAACAAATGGTACTAGAATAATTGGATTTGGCTAAAAAAAAGTTTTTTTAATTAAACTCCTGTTTTACACTATACATAAAAATTAACATAAGATAGATCACTGACTTAAACATAAAAGCTAAAATCATAAAGCTTTTAGAAAGAAACATAAGATTATCTTGGAAGTCAGCAAAAGTTTTTTAGCCAAGACCACATATAGTAAGAATGATAAAAAGAATTTGATCAGTGAGAGTTTATAAAAATTAAAATCTTCTGCTCATTAAAAGACACTGTTAGGAAAATGAATAGAAGGCTAGCTCTATAGCATAGCAGTTAAATATTGCACAGAGAAAGTCAGATCCCACATAGCTGACCAGGGTTCAAGTGTCAGCTCTGGAAGCTTGAATAAAGCATGCTAGGCATATGCACTTGTCCCAGTTCCTGACAGGATGAAGAACTGGAAGATAAAAGGGTTGCAGCGTGACCAGGTCCCACTGGGAAATGCTTTCTCCTTCTTGCCTACCCTTCCCTCTTGTAACTTCTGATATTATAAAAAAAAAAAAGAATAAGAAAAAGAAAAAAATTAATAGGTAGACCATGAACGAGGGGAAACTATTCATAAAGCATTTATTTAATAAGGAACTAGTATCTAAAATATATTTTAAATGTCTGAAACTCAATATAAAAAATAAAAAAAATGAGGGTTCACCTTATGGCCTGGTAGTTAACGGAACCAGATCCAACATGGCTGACCACATGGTTTAAATTCCAGCCCCACGACTTGAAAAACATGCCTTATGCATGTATATGTGCTCTCCAAATCCCAACAGGATGGAGAAATGGAGGAGAAGGGATTGCAGCATGACTACATCCCACGGGGGGGGGGGGGGAAGGTGTTGCCGGATGACTACCTCCCACGGGGGGGGGGGGGGTGATTTCTTCCTCTCTCTTTGTCTCTCTGTCTCTCTCTGGTGAGTGCATCGGTCCTCTGGCAAATTAAAAAAAAAACACTAATTAATTAATAATTAATTAAAATGGGCAAATATTTGAACAGATACTTCACAAAAGAAGATATATGAATGGCCAATAAGCACATGGAAATGTTAAACATCATTAGTTACCAGGAAAATACAAATAAAACCACAAGGATATACCTCACACCCACCACAATGGTTAATATGAAAGACTTACAGGCAACACCAGATGTGGAGCACGTAAAACTCTCACTCATGGTTAACAGGAGTATAAGACGTTTCAACCATTTTGGAAAAATGTCAGGCAGCTTTGTATAAAACTAAACTTACTCCTACCCTGTGACCCAGCATATCCTTTTCTAGTTTTTTAATCCAAAAGAAATTAGAACGTATAGCCTCAAAAGAACGTATGCACAAATATCATAACAATATATTGATAATAATCCCAAACTGGAAACAGCCCATCAATTTCCTAGTACATCCCTCAACAGAAAATAGAACAAACTATGGTCCGTGCTGATCACAAGACAGAATACCCCTCACAAGAACAGATGAACTACTGATACACCCCAAAGCATGGATGAATCTCAAAAACACGATGTCGAATGGAAACAAAAAGAAGGAAGTCTTACACAAAAAGTATACAAGGTATGATTCTATCTGTATGAAGTTCGAGAATAGGCAAAAGTAATTTTTGTTGAAAAACATAAGAAGAATAGCTGCTTCTAGGAGAGGAAGGTGAGAGCTAGCCAGGAAAGGGCTAGAGGAAACTTTCTGGGATGACAGTAATATTCTCTACCTTACAAGGTTTGGGTCAAAACTCACTTAAGGTATGTGCATTTGTCAACCTTACTTCAAAAGGGGAAAAAAAAAAGAAAAAAAAAAACTAGATGACTATTGAACACTGGTTAGTAATATGTATGCTGAAGCATTTAGGAAAAGTACATCAATACCTTCATTTAAGAAACTTAGAGCCATGGCTAGATGGGCACTCTCATAGAACAATGACATTTAAATGTTGATGGGAGATAGGCAGTAGGCACTAGGTCTGTGTTGACTGCAGTTTCTTTTCCATTTCTCAGTATGTTTAAAAATGTTCATAATAAAACACTGGAAAGATGGATTCACATCCACTGCATTATTACTCTTTAAATAAAAGTCTCACAAGGGCAATGACACACAGGATATGAAAAACAATTCTTGGCCCTCCCTCTTTTTCCCCTCTTCTTAGTCCCTCACAAATCCCCCTCCAAGTCTCTCTCTGGCCCTAATGCTGTGAATGCTGCTGCAAAAGTGTTCAAAATAAACACTCCTGAAATCACAGGACATATACAGTAGAGTTGAGTTTTCACCTGCTAGGAAGATTGATCCCCTGTATCTATTAAGAAAATCCCCCAGTGCACAGAAATGCTATCACAGTGACTAGAGGGCAGATGGAGGAGAGAGAAGAATGATTCATTTTACACCACCAGAGTCACACCCAGCTCTCCCTCTGCTCACACACCACACAGAGGAACAGGAGCACGAGTATGTTTTACGGTCTGGGCACACGCGCCTTCTCGCCTGCGTGGGAAGGCTTCCGAACAGCTTTACCATAACTCTGAGTGCCATCCTCTCTACAGCTCATTTTAGAGCTCAGCATTAAAATGTTGCTTCTCCCCCTCCCTTTCACGTCTAATCTTTCTCTCCATCTGCTGTTATTCATTCTTTAACTTGGTAGAATGTCTGGGATGCTGTCTGAATGGGAGGTATTCTCAGAATGAAGGCTGTTTACTAGAAATCTTGCCCCCCCCTCCTTGGGGGAGGGTGTATGCAAGTGGGTTGTGCTTAGCTAATGTGCTCCTCTCCAGCATGGGTCCAGCTCTGCATTACAGAGAATGGCATTTAACCAGCTTTTCCCTTCAAAGTTCCACACGACCATGTTGTTACTTTGCTGGTTACAGATCGCTTTCCCTATCATCATTCTAAGCCTCTCTGGCTGTAAGCATGTCTGCGTGTGACTTGTTTCTTCTTTTCTTGGGCATGAGAGGTATAATCTTCATCTCAATCAGAGGGCCAGATCCCAAAATGTAAAATGAAAAGGGTCAGGTGCCATGGAAGGAGCAATAGATGAGAAGTCAGAGAGTTGAGGGTTTTAAACGTGGTCCAATCATCTGAGTGTCTTTGTATAAGTCATTTTTCCTTCTGTGAACCTCAGGTCTCTCCTTTGTCAAAGACATAGCGAAGTTCCCTTGAAGCCTTAAGGTTCTTTGATTTGGTAGCTGTAAAGTAATTTGCCTTTCTGAGCATAATAACTTCATGTACTCAGGATAAAACTTGATGATCAGGGACAGTATGTAAAACCGTAGCCAAAGGTTCTGTGCTCTTGAACGCACCAGCCTCTCCGCTCTTTGCTGCTCCACAGAGTACATGGATCAATGGCTTCAACCCTGACCTACAGGCAGAGCGAATGTAAAAGGTCCCTCCAACACAGAGAGATGTGGAGATGTCAGGGATGAATTATGCACTGAGAGAAGCTTTCACATTCTAAATTCCTCTGGAGCACGGAACTAACTGCCTTTATCCCAAAACAATCCTCACACTGTCCCAAATCAAAGAGGCTATCACTGTGGCCAGCAGCTTTCATTCTTTACCCTTCGAAAATGCCACCGTTACTAGCAAATGCAAGAGCCCGCAAACCAGTCAAAATGATACAGGATACAACACAGATGCAAGCAACTAGAAATCCATTTCTATGGATTATGAGATGGAATAAACCAATAAATATATTCAAATCTGCATGGCCTGCATGTGATGTGATTCATTAAGCATAAAGTTCACAAGACACAGTAAGAGAGTGTTGTTTACAAATGCTTGCCAATTTCCGGGTATCTTCTTGCCTTTCTTTTTAAAGCTGCAGAATTGAATTCACAATTTGCTTCCTCTTTCTTTCTTAGTTGATTAATTACCATGTTAACATAACTACTGTTCTTCTAATAGGCTTCCTCTAATGTATTATCCCAGCAAATAAAAAATGGGCAAAAGATGCCAAAAAATCTTCACAGGGGAAGGCTGGCCTGTCTGGAAGCTCACATTGACAGTCTAGTCTTCTGATACCCAAGTGGATCGAATGGCAAATCTGATCATACAGGTTGTGACCCTCGTAATGGATCCTTCAAGAACGTGGCCTTTTCCAGTGCGGGTGCAAAAAATTACATTTAAAACGCACACGCTGGCTGTTTGGAGCCTGTTTTGTCATTCGCACACCATTTCAGACATATTGTATTACACAATGATGAATTTCCTCCTAGTCCTGTTTTCTCATACCTTACACAACTACATTAAGCCTCAAGCCATACCCAAGTTTCCTCTAGGGCTCACAGCAACTGAATTATTTTGAATACCCATGAATTGGGAAATGATTCTTCTTTCTCGTGAAGACAGTTCGCAGTGTGATGGGCAAGTCATGGGCTAGACTGCTCTGCTAGAGCTTCCATTTCCTTAATGCGTGTACTGTTGCCTGCCTGTCCCCCCCAGCCCTCCCATGCACTCCATACCTTAAAAAATTAGATGTCTCCTATAAGTGGTGTGCAAGTCACATGCTTGCCGCGGCACAATGATTAATAGTGCTGTCTCAGCAAATGGGATCATTACATTTTTAATTAACCTTTCCAACCTCCTCCACCTTTTCCTTTTGTTATACATTGGACCTCTGAAGTTCTCTACTTGTTTATGTTCAACCTGGTTTGAAACAAAGGCATGAGAAATGATCACCAGTGGTGCAGGAGTTGGTGCTCCAGGTAAGACGCCTGGTAAGGTGTGACAGTGCCTCACTGTACAGTGGCTGTGGGGACAGGCACTCAGGACTTGGTGGCTGGCTTCCCACCTAATTTTTGTTTTGGCAGCTTCATGTTATTTAATGGCCTTGGCTACCAGGAAACTGGCTTTTTAAAATCTCTTTCAACCTAATTATAATTACGGTGTATAAATCATACAATGATCAATTATAAAAATCTCGGGTTCATAAATATTTAACTTAGCATTTAAATCCACACTGCAGGAGTGCATGAAATTTCTGAGCCCATCTCTTTGCAAACAACTGCTTTATTACAGTTCCAACGCCAATTACTGAAAGCCGAAGCAAGTTTGTCTCACAGCACACTCGGGCACATATCTGCTCATAAGGCCTCCCTGTGTATTAAGATGGCACATCTTAGTTATTTCTAAAATATGCATGCCTTCCATTAAAAAGAAATGTTGCAGAGATTTCCATCACCATATTTTAGTTCCTCAAGTAGAGAGAGGCATGGTTATGATATCAGACATAAAAACACTCATTAAAATATATTTTATCTAATGTAAGATTGATTCCGAGATAATTGAGGTCAGATTTGTTTGGAAAATGTATTGTGACATGTGCAAATGCTGATGCAGAGAGGAAATGATCTTTTAGGAGGACTCAAGCAAAACAGCTAAATATTTTCAGCAAAATCATAAAACCATAATTGGATTTCAATTTAGTAATAGTCGGCCTAAGACAGGCCATTTTTAATAATCTAATTATGTGTTCGGGGCCTACCCCAGAACTCAACGACGGCTATGGAACTATTAATTGTATTCAATCCCGTTGCATCTTCAACCATGAAATTTGCTATTACATGAAGGACTGGCTCTCAGTTATGGGTACGTTTTTTCCAATCTCAGATCATCTTTATAACATCTCAAAATGCCTACTCCTTTAATTTTCTAAAAGCAAAGTCTTTTAATGACTCTCTGGACCAGAAAAGTAGCTCACATTTGTGGGCCTTCTACAGACAAAATTCACAATGAGATCCACAAACATTTTCTCTATTTTTATGAAGACACAGAGAGCTGCCCTTGCTTTTGTCTGATTTTCATTAATTAAAGGTATTTAATTGCTAACATCTCATTAGCAGTAAAATTAATGAGCACTTCAACTACAGGAAAAGATCTGCATGATAATATAAAACTAATGAGATAAAAACCGTAGCTGCACTAATATTTGGCCTGTATAAGCTCTACTGATATCTAGCTATTTCAACAGTAAAAAGCTAACCAGTCTTCAGAACCAAGGCTGCTTTTCCCCAGAGAGAACAACGAATATGGGCCAGCCTAAAAACAAAGAATCCGAGTACCCCCTCAACTTTCTACCAACACATTGCCACAGAGAGGACTAATTGGGAGAGAAAAACTGTTTATTTTTAATAAGTTTCTAAGTTACTATTAAAAAGGTACCCCTAAAATGATGTGCCTACATTTTAAAGCTAGCATACCCACACTTAGGAAAATAGAAGTGAATCCCGTGCAGACAAGTTGAACACTTGGCTCTAGAAGGCTGCCAGCACTCAAGTACATTTCATAGAAATCTTTCCTGGGAGGCTGTGGTGTGTTTTGCAGAATATCCTGTGTGACATCAAGTCTCTGCACCATGGGCGAATTTCAAAAACCAACGCTATTTAGCACCTTGTGTGGTAAATAAAGTAGATGATGATATTAGGCAAAACTTAGGGGTAGGAAAATAAGAGATAATATATAAGAATTTTTTTTTTTTTATTTGCCAAAGGACACATGCACTTACCAGAGAGAAACAAAGAAAGAAAAGAAAACACCCTCTAATGGGATGTGATCACACTGCAACCCCTGTCCTTCCTGTTCTCTAACTTGTCAGGATTTGGGGCACACATGCACATGTGCCCAGGAAGTTTTTCAAGCTTCCAGGTCCAGGATTCAACCCATCCAGTTGGCCATGTGGGATCCTACTTCCTTAACAACCAGGCGACAGGGCCAGCCCCATAAGCACTTTTTAACATGAATGCTATGTTTTAAATGTGCCCCTTCAGAATTCATGTACTGAAATCTTTGTGAGCCATTGCAATGTTATAAGAAGGTGGAGACTAAATCCAATTACGTGTTCCATGTGGGAGTATATCAGGGTGAGGCCCCCATGACTGGGTACTCGTGAGGTTTAGGGAGTGTAAGGGGACAGACACAAGGAAACAGACATACATACTCTGCCCACCACGTGACACCCTCCACCATGATACTCACCAGCAAGAAGACCCTCACCCAATGCAACCTCTTGATTTGACCTCCAAAACTATGACCTAAATAAGTCTATATTCTTTAGAGATTACCCAGATGCGAGTATGTCTGTTATAAACAACACAACAGACCAACATCCAAGGTAACTTGTAACTCAACTCTGAAAATAATCACTGAGCTGGCTGTCCCCAAAATATTTTGAGCCCCAAACAGTCCTAGAATAAGTGTCTTGCTTCTCAAGGTGACTACTGTGAAGGGAAATGTTTATTTGCACATATGTGTTCTTGGTCGTCTCATGCACAGTCAACTCTGTATTTGCTGTCTTCCTACAACAGGGTAGAGCAAGGATGCAGGCTTGAAGCCTAAGTAGCACTTGCACTACCCAATGTGCCGAAATTGTCCTGGCCTCTGACAGACATAGAGAAGAAGTACATACTCTTAAGCTAAGGAATCAGCTAAAACAATGAAAAACGAAGAGGTTGAAGATCCTATTAAGTAGCCTGGGTGATGCTGAGATAATAATGAATCATTGATGATGTTGGTGGTTGTCAGGACCCTCACAGTGAGGATTTCAGCAAAGATAAGCTAAATATCAGGTCTTTATTTTTAGTTAAAGAGCATAAAATTCAATGCCTTTCCTCCCACGAGCCTATTTACATACCTGCTGTGCTACCTATTTGCCTTCACCTGCTTCCCAATTAATACCCCATTAAGCCGCTCCACCTGCAGTGGCTTTTACCTTCACCACAGCCCTGCAACCATCACTCATCTGCTACAGCTCAATTGTTTCTTTTGGAAAGATAAACAAAAACTGCATGAATAATAATTGGCAGCACTTTGCATGCATGGGTTTCTTAAAAGACAGTAGCTGAAAGCATGGACAGTTTCAGGGAGAGAAAGCCACTAGCTTGGCAGTCCAGAATGAGCCCATCTGCATTTCAGAGGATCAGGAAAAGCAATGTCTATCTTCATTAGTCAGACATGTGAATTCTGAATTATATGTATATCTCTTTAAGAATGTCTTGCTTCATTTGAGAAGGTGTTTTCTCTCCAGCTAGGTTAACAACATTTTGTTTGATTAAGGGCTTTTAGGTCAACTATTTTAATGAAGGTCAATGTATTATGTCTTTCGTGTGTAAACAGGTTTTAAGTGTTCCAGAAATTGGTTCCTGCAAAGTATCCTTAAGAATCTTCTGATGCTCAGACTTGGAATTCACTGATCTTAAGTAGGTTAAATGTTTTCTTTTCACTACCCACCTGCACCCCTACTTATTTTCCTAGTACATTCGGGCTTTCTCTTTGGTTCTCAGTATGTTTTCAGAGATTTGGCTCTCCAGAAGTATCTCCTAATGGATAATTCATTCAGTCCTCATTCCACGAAGATCTTGTTGACAAGAGAATTTTTATCATCCACGTTTCAAGTACAACTTCAGAACCAAGGCTAGGCTAGATTTTCCAGAGGGCCCTAGGACATACAGTCCCAAGGTGGGCTAAAGCAAAGCAAAACAATAGGACACCCCACCAAGCTCCTGCCAGCCTCCCACAGCCTCCCATGAGCTGCTGAGGAAACAGACACCAGAAGGCAGCAGGCATGTGTGCACCCATCTGCATGCCTCGGTGAGCCTTTGTGTTTTATTTTAATGGAGTGTTGGCACATCTTCTTGCTCATTTTTGTTTCAAGCTTTAAATTGGTTACAAACGCATTCATACATTTACCCTTCTATACCCTGGTCTAACTCTTGTTAGATCCCCATTTAAAGAACGATACTAGTTAGCTCAAGGATTAGGTTTAAACTCTGGAATTTTGACATTAAAATTCCTTAGCAAAGGCCTCCATTGCATCTCTGCAACTTAGTCTGCAGTTCTGTCTCTCACGGGAGCTGCAGAGTAAACACAGCTATATCCTGGGTGTTGGGCACCCAATCACACCCCCTCCTCACACACACACACACACACACACACACACACACACACGAGGTGCTTCTCTACCTGGCTCCTGTCCTCAGGAGGTTGCAAGTTTGCTATGAGGTGGAGGCAGGTGAGTAACCTTGCACTTTCAGGCTGCTTCCAGAACATGGCTTTCCTCTGTTCCTTACACAGGTGTCTCAGTTATGGACTGCTGTGTCCCTGATTACATGGACTCCACATATGAACTCAGGGCCAAATGAGAACAGTTCCAGCTCCTGACAGTTCCACATAGCTATGTGCTCAGGAAAAAGCTGGGACCCTTGAGGCAAAATGCATGTATTCTACCGGAAACTCCTTCAAGCTTCAGTGTGCCTTTTCTAAGGGAGATTTGGACTTGCACACTAGCTAGTTTTTGTGAGAAATGCCCACTTGAATAGTCAGATTTAACCCCAGGCAAGGCTAAAGCTGAATGCTAGTGTTGGGGTCAAGCTTTATGCCTAGAGATTAGCACGACATTCAGCACAGTGCCCAGGTTCAGGCCAGCTGCTAATGCTGCCCATAGCACCCGAGGACACATACCAGATGTAGAGGGTCCTCCCCCGGGTAGGACATTCAGGGAAAAGAGAAGTGAGTAGCACCAGTCTCAGAATGGCCAGCCATGCTGCTCCTCAGAGGGGAGGAGTGGGAGGACCGAAAGCTGTGGATCTCTGTCTTACAGGAGGACAACCTGGGACTCTACCTCGACAATCATGTGAGGCTCTGTTTTGCAGGGAATCCAGTTTTAAGACACAGGAAAAATTATACGAAGCCAGATGTCTGTGACTGACAGTTTTTACCATGATATTACCAGACACAGGTATTAATCAATGTTTACCCTTTGGCCTTAACAAATAAATAATGAACAATTCCTGAGAATTTCTACGAATGTGCTAGGGCTGCCTTCATCACCGGGAAAGACTGGAAAGTCTCCTCCCTGTGGCATCAGCTACAGAACTGACCCCAGAGAACTGAGAAAATTCCTAAGGCGGATCCAACAGTAGAATATGGTTCCCAAGGAGGGAACAAGAAGATAAACGTAGGAATGGGTTTGACTCAGGAAGGACGCTGGCATTTCCAAGGACCACAGAACCTTCCTAGACGTTCTTGAATGAAAACAAAATGGAAGTAAGTCCACCTGGCTTTGTGGTGAGAAACAAGACTTTCTTGAGGTTTCTTCTACTAGATTTATTGCATAGGATAGATGATCTTCAGTGCCAGATTTAAGAGCCATAACTTTCAACTGAAAAGAAATCCATTCGTTAGTGTCTTCCACAAGCCCTTCCAGGATTTCACAAGAGAAGTTCTGTTCAGTTTACAAGTGGGACCATATTTGGTATTATTTAGGATTGACGTGGTGATTGTTGAGATCAATGTAGTCCAGAGATTCAGCTTATGAATACATTTGTTTTAAAAAATCAAAACTGAAATAGGAAAGATACATACCATAATAAGAAAGAGCCAAAGTTTTGGAAATCTAACATATACTCTGAAATTGGTCATTCATTTCTAGCATGGTATCTGCATATCAGAAAGAAAAACAAAGCAAATGTCTAAATCTATTTCTTGACACCAAGAGAGCCTCTTTGTGTGGTAAAGGCTTCTTTTAAGTGCCAATAACTCAGGGGTGCTTCTGCATTTGAGAGAGAATAGAGAAGAAGGTATAAATGTGATTACGAATCCTACACGCTCTTCAAAGGAAAGGAATCACAATCACTTCCTAAAGCTGAACACCGCGGAGTGGGGAAAGGTATCTCCAGGAGATGAGTGTGTCGGTAAATACATAAAGTACAGAAGTCCCACATATTTGACATTTGAAGAACAAAGCTATCCATCAATGTCCTGGCACAGATCGATCAAACAGAATGCGACTGCTGAAAACCTAATAGTATGATGGTAATAATGTAGCCATAAAACCCCTAGTCTATAATTGACTGCTTCCACTTGAAGCCAACATGTCTAAAACGGTGACTAATGTTCACCTAAAGATTTCACTTGCATTGAATGACAATCAGTCACACCTCACATGATTCTCAGTGAGTGGCTTGTGCTGGATAATGGGGCAGAGACAGACACGGAGGGGGCAGGGGAAGAGTATATCCCAAAATGAGCAATGCAGGTTGGTGATGTTCAAGTGTGGCTCTTAAGTAAGTTTCCTCGTCTGCCTCCTTTCGATGTGATGAGACTGCCACTTTCTGAAAAAGTAACCTAATTAGAAACGTCCAAGACTGGAGTCCAATACTATTATAGCAAGTTCCTCAGGGTGTACAGGTCTTCCAGGCTGAGTTTGGCTTAGTGAGCTGAATACCACAATATAAAGAACATTCCTGTACCTTAAGAGCTTAGGTTCTGTCTCTTGGCAATGAGTAACCAGAACACAAGGGAGCAGGGGAGGGGGAGACTGCATTTACAAGTCTTGCCCCTCTGCTCTCGTTTCTTTGTTTTGTTTTGCTTTAGCTCCTGGAGCATCTGTGAGAGCAGAGTGCCAGGCTGGTGAGTAGTCTGGTTAGATGTATCTCTGTGGACAAGAGCCATGTAGCTAGACTGTCAGCTCTGAGAACTCACATTTGAAAGGAAAGCTTAAAGCTACGGCTAGATGGCAAAACAAAAAATTACTTACCTCTCGGCACAAATCCAGAGCCTTCCATTAGTACGAATGGCTGCTGAATGGGCCCGAACCAGGCAGTGCAAGATTATTCATTGTGGGCATTTGCCACAACCACACTGATCAAGTTCACTGACACCAGGCCACATGACAGGACAGAGAAAGGGCTGTGACACCCCCATCGTGATATTTTGTTTTGTTTTCATCTGAAGTGAGATTTTACTTGCACTTCGTGAACACCACTTCGATAATACCTAATTTCAAAATACTATGAGGATCCCTCCCCACCCTTTAACACCACAGGAGAGGAGCCTCCTGCATCTTTCATTCACAATCCTGAGCTAAAATCCTTTAATAAATTGGATTCAGGTAAAATAAGGTTGTTTCCAGGTTCCGTCCGTATTTGCAAACATCCCTAAGACCTTTCTGTGCCCTAAAATGTCTTTGCAAGTCTCAGATTTTTAGTTAGCTAGTAACTATTACCTGAAGCAGAAGTTTTCTTCCTCAGTGTAAGATTCACTGTAACTACAAATTTTAATTAATATGTCTGCTGGTTTCTAATGGACTCTGAAGGGGTCAGATTGCTTTGTGCCCTTTGATATATACTTAAAGGTAATTGGGCAGTCTTACTGATGTATTTTTAAAGAGCAAACTATTGATTAATAATGTTGCAGTATTAATATAACCACTTTGTGTGGATCAAGAAACATCAACAGTAGAAACCTCGTATTTATCTACAAATTAACAACTCTCTATAGATCTGTTACTTTAGGCTAAATGAGGTGCATCCACTCATTACCTTCCAACAGAGACTAGACTTCTCGTCATAAAGATGAAAGCTGAAGTTGGCCTTATTTCTCCACTGCATGAAATGAATGCTATTCACCACTTCATGCCCTAGTGGAGCTGAAGAATAGTAGCAGTAAAGCACGAGTCCACTTCCTGCTCTGACAGGCCGATATTTTTAATGCCTTACTTGATGAAAACATTTCATACTTTGGGAGCTTTAATTGCTGCCAGTACTCAGCAGAATAAAATGAAAACGATTGTGCCATACAGCACGGAGGTGGGAATGATCCCAGCTTTATCCCTGCTTAAAATCAGCTGTATGGTTCATATACTCCAAGTGTATGTTCCTTCAGATTAAATTACTGCAAACAGGAAAAGCTGGAGTATCTGGGAGACTTGGGATGAACCAGTTCCTGAGGCTGAGTTTTAGGATACTGAGCAAAGCACTTTTCAAACAAACTGGAACTGTCAGTTCTACTTTTTTTTCTTTTCTCTTCTTCTTCTTCTTTTTTTTTAATACCTAGAAGGCCTAGTGACTCTACTAAAGAGGTTAGTTGGACTACAATTCCACGGGCCTGTAGCATTGGATGATGGCTCCACTACCCTCAGGCAGTCTGAGTAAACAATTGGGGAAGTGGCCAAGGAAGCCTAAAACAGCAGCTGCCATGCTAGGACCCCAAGCCAAATCTGTGAAAGGGTCACTTTGCTCTAAGCTGATGACAAAATAGCCATACATTGCAACTGCTACCTGAATGTTATTTAGATTTATGGAGACAGAAAAAGAAACCAGCTAGCAGGACTCCTTGTCCTAGTTTAATTCTCTACCCCCCTTCACCCCCCCCAAACATGGAAATTTAACTCTTTCACAAACTGGAAGAGCCACAGATGGGGAAATCAGCACCACACCACGAAGCTACCAGTGTCCTCAGAAGAGGACAGGAACATAAGACTCCAGTATCCTCATCCTGGGCCACTGTCCTCTCCACTCCCATGTCAGGACCTGCTGGTGTCGATGGCCCTGTTAGAGATGTCACTGCCCTTTGACAGACTATCTGAATAGGAACTCTGAATGGCATCCCGCGAAACCAGTGATTCTTACATTTTCTTTTTTGAGCTAGAGGATCTCCTGGGGAGCTTGGATACCATTCCCAGAGTTTGACGTAGTGAACTGATCTGGAGTAAGACCTGGAATCAGCATGTTAACACTCTTCCTACATTTTGAGAAAACTGTATTGTTTAAAGAAAATTATGGGGCCAGCAGGTTGCATAATGGTTAGGGTGCTAGATTCCCTAATGATCAACAGAGATTCGAGCCCTGGACCTGGCGGATTGAAAATCATGCTAGGCATGTGTGCCCAGAATCCCAAGAGGAGAATGGAAGACAGGGGATGACAGTGTGGCCATTGTCCCCACCCCAGGGGGAATGGTTTCTCAGCTTCCCTTCCCTCTGTCTCTCTCTGGTGAGTGCACATGCTCAATGACAAAAACAAAAACAAACAAACATAAAAAGAAAATGGCTTCCTAGAAAGTTATAAGTTCATTAATCGGATAAATTGTCTGCATGCAAAAGCTTATGACAAGTAATAAGAACTTATTACAGGTATGCTTTAATAATGCTATCCCATCATTCATTCATTCATACATTCATTCATAGTGTTTACACTAATATTCATGGCAATTTTTTTTCAGTCAGGCTACGCAAAATATAAAGACCAGCCTACACATTCAAGTTCATTTCAAGTTAGTGATATTAACTGGACAAATAATATGATATAAATGCTGTGCTTCTTACTGAAAAGGAATGCAAGATAATGTCAGCTAAGCAAAAACTAGCCCCTTGTTTAAAACTCAAGGAGCAAATCTACCCAAATAATTATATACACATACACATGAGTGGGTGCATACACTTTTATATATATATATTTATATATACACACACATATATGCATACATCATATATTCTATCTATCTATATATATATATATATATAGATACATACACACATACACTGTTCATTCTGATATATATATATATATATATCTCTCTATATATATATATATATATATATATATACACACACACACATATATATATATATATATATACACACACACACACACACACACACACACTTTGGAAACTATAAGTTGGCTAAAGATGAACTGCTTAAAAACAGTCCTGCAACAACTGAGTATCCCCCTTGGAAAAAGACAAAATTAGATTTCTAAGGCATCCCCTGGGGATCAGGGGATGACAAAGGGATCTGTAATGATTTATTTATCTGTGGATGTGTGTGTGCACACTTATGCTTGAAAGAGAGAAAGATAGCAGATGCAAATACAGCAAAATGTTCCGATTTGGTAAGGTAGGGCTTGTGGGTCGTTGTGTGTACATTTATATTATTGTTTGCACTTGTATGCGTATTTGAAATGTTCCCTGAAGTGAAAGAGACAGAGACAGGGATGGGCTGCGTGTGTGCGTGCATCCTGAAGACACCTGGGGAACAGCTGGTGGAAAGTTTACAGAAATGGCTTTGAGAGAGCTGTTTGGCCCTGGGGGTAGGGGTGGGGGGCAGCCTGACAGACCCTGTGGCAGCTGTCAGTCACCAAAGGTCAAGCTCATCCACATTACCGGTTGGAGTTGGCGATTCATACCACACCATCGCATCTGAAAATGTACATGGTGATGCAGCCTTTTTTTCTCCAGAAGAGACCGGATTATGCCCCCGGACCTGACTCCCCACAGAAAGGGCTACCTGTTTCATCAAGACAATAGAAATCGCTAGTGCCAAGCGTGCCTCTGTCACCACATGTCACTTCACATCGGCTGGCACATGTCAAAGAATGACACAAAAAGCTGCCACCTGCCACCCGCTCGCAGAGCACATCAAACTTCTTTTTGTAAAACACTTCAACAGCAACCGAGCGAAAATTTCCTTTATGAACCACAGTGCCATCTCTGTGAATGAAAGCGAGGTGAAATCTCCTTCCCTAGAACCAACGACAACAGAGGAGGAAGCAACTCTGCAAAAGGTCTCAAGTTAAAAATAGACCCTGCACTCTTCCCACCTACAAACATGCCTCCTTCCCATATCTGTGTCCCGGGGACCCCAACGCAGGTGTCAAAAAGCCACAGGTAGCCTTTTTTAGAATACGAGTTGTAACACTTTCTGCCTAAAATGAAAGCTATGCTAGGATGTGATGGTTGAGAATCTTTCCACTGTGCTTTCATCCAGTATAATAACAAAGAACTCGATGCATGTGTGTAGGAGGGTAGTCGGGGTTATTTTGAGAAGTTTACCTTTGTCTTCTGGTTTTACCTTAGAACACTTGAAAATAATGACTAAGAAATACAAAACTGGAGGGCCAAATGTAACCTCAGTGATACTCCAGTACAATATTCTAATTCAAAGGTGAGGAAAAGCAGCAGGGCATCTGAAGCCACACAGCTGGAGAGCTCAGGCCAGGCCTGGAGACAAAAGGAAATCTCCCACAGCTGGCTACCTGGGCGGGGCGCAGTGGTTAAAGCCACAGGCGCCCAGCCAGATCCCAGAGTTGCACACCAACTCTGACCCATAAAATCATGGACCTTGGGCAAGCGACTTCACCTTGGGGCCTCTATCTCCTCATCTGTTAAGTAAAGACATGATAATAATAGTACAAACCTCAGAACTTTTTTTTTTGGAGTAAGTAATACCTGCCTAGCACACAGCAAGCGATAATAATATCAGTCGTTATTTTTATCATCAACCAGGTCACTTGTTTCATCCAGGGCTCCCACTATTCTGAGACTGTCCCAGAAAGAGCTTTAGTTGGGGGGTGAGGGGGGTTTCACATTGACAGCCTTGTAAATAGAACATGATCATCTCCATATAATGGCTTTTGTGAAATAATTGGCTTTGATCTTAAGAAAAAGAATCATTAACCAAGAGGAGGAAGCTTATTCCAGGGCATGGAAAAAAAGAAGGAGGAGAGAATGAGGGGTTGGGAGAACTGGAAATGGGACATGGGGGAAAAAAAATGCATCTGTATTCCAATGGGATCAATTTTAACCCGATTCAAATTAAATTTCAAACACCTTATTTTTTTAAAGTTAAGAAACAGTTCTAATAACAAGAGCACACTGGGTCTAAGGACTGCTGCGCACATCCGGGAACAGGACTAGCTGGGCAATCTGCCCCACAAACTTAGCAGAATCACCAGCAAATTATTGGGATCAGCTACTTCCAACATTATCACATCTATAAAATATGCTGCCAGGATGCTCCTGTAAGACAGAGCCATCGTGCTGGAGAAGTTACAGCCAATTAATAAGGATCTCAACATGCTTGAGAATACTTGGGCTATGACAATGAAATCATTACTCTTTATCTCCTTGAATTCCAAGAAAGCGAGAAATAGCAGCACAATAAAAAAAAAAAAAATTTAAAAAAAAAAGTCTTTCATAACAGTTGATTAGAAAATATGGCCTGCGGAAAATCAAGCTCTTGTCGCACTTTGCACATTAAAAATCCAAATATGTTAGAGAAACAGGGATTTTTAGCCCCCCACAGCTTTAACACAAAGGATCACATTAATAAGATACAATTTAGATTTGCATTTTTTAATAAGCTAGGGATCAAAGGGAATGAATAGCTGAAGGGGTGTAGAGCTGTGTGCACACAAACTGCTCACTACACGCTGGGAGATGCACCACCCTCCCCCAGGAAGACACCTATACTTTCAGAAACATAAAGTATGTTCTTTCCTTGATATATCACTATTGCGTACTTAAATGCTTACAAATAAGCATTTCAAATAGGTCCAGATAGATTTAACCTGCTGGTAACCCAATGCACTTAGTCTAGCTTAAGGATACAGATACTGAGGCCAGCAGGTGGCACAGTGGTCACTGTGCTGGACTTCCACGTGGCTGACTGCAGTCAAGTCCCAGACCCGGCAGCTTGACACTCATGCCAGGCGTGTATGCGCATGTGCCCAAAATCCCAGGAGGAACGGAGAAGAAGGGATTGTGGTGTGTCCACCCCCCCCCCCTTGGGGTGTGATTTTTCACTTTCCCTTTCACTGTCTTTCCCTGTCTTTCTCCTCTCCAGTGATTACAGAAACCCTATGGCAAAAAAAAAAAAAAAAAAAAAAACCCTCAGAAAAAAAAGAATGCAAATGCCAATATGTTAATCAAAGACATCAGTATATCAGTGAAAAAATTAACTTAAGACTTTTCCTTTTATGTGTATTTCTAGATTTGTAAAGATAAGCGTTGGTCCCTTAATTCCTCAGGCTGGTTAGGATATGAGTGGTGTACAGTTTATTAAACCACTATCATTAACAACAAAATCACTATCATTGTAAAGCTTGAAACCAGAGTTCCAGAGGCCAGGAAAGACTCTTGATGAAACCAACCTTCTTCTTAGCATGTTCCAAATACTCCAAAAACAGATGTGGTTATATCTTTCTAAAGATTAATTATTATACTAGTTAATATTGTTGAAGGCTTACGGTGTCCAGCATTGTGCCAATTAAACATTCCACACACATTATCTTACTCTGTTCTCTCCATTTTAAAAATGAGGAAACAGGGGTCCGGAAAAGCTACATGGTAGAGCTAGCATTGGAATTCAGACAGATGAACACCAACCCTTACCGTCCAGGTTTGCTGCATTCCCAAAGGCCTGATACTCCTCCTCTCTCACCTGCTCCCTCACCCAGCCTACCATATTGCAAAGCTGTCTCAACAGTGATGTTCAAGTCTAGTTGGCTGTTCCTCCTTCCACCTTGATGAAGGAGCTTCCTCTAACTTCCTTAGCTTTCCTATTCTATTCATTAAAGAAAACCCCTGGCCATACTGCATTCCTTCAGGAACATTCCCAGATCAGGGCTAGCCATCCTTTTCTGCTGCTATTCCTGCCCAAATGTAAGGTCTTAGGTATGGGACATGGAAAACCCATACCTCTCTGGGAGTCTGAGAGCCTAAACTTCCCTAAGAACTGTTTCACATTCAAAGAGCAACTCCTAGCCAACCTCCCATGACTCACATCTGACTAAACTGGAGGTCACTGACTGAATGGATCAATGGAATGCTATCTCCTAGAAACCTGCTGTTGATCCTCTCTACTGACTTCTTCAACTTGGAAAATATATTAAGCCAAGGCCCTTTCCAAGTCCCAGATGTGCTTCCTGCTCTTGGGTTTCCATAGACAATCTCAGTTCTTATTCCCCTCTGTGAATTAACCAAGTCTAGTCGGTTTCTATTACTGACAACCAAGAGACCACTGGCTAAGAAATATTCCCAAGGGAAGCCTTCATGGTTTATGTTACTGAACTCATGACATGAGGTAGGCCCCTGGATGTTACATGGGATGTTAAAACAGACACACCTGCTATGAGGCCAAGTGGGGAAGGGGCACTCATACAACATCCATCAACTCTTCTCTTGAGGGAAGGGGGCCAATGATCATTCACATGGGACTGGAGAAGTAACTTGTCACCCTAAAATGGATTTAAGGGAAGACCTGAATGGAAATAATAAATCTGCTAGGAAGGTGAACAGCCACAGGGCTCCGTGACAAGGTGGGGGAATAAAGCCCATCTATTGGGTTGTCGGGAAAGTAATGACACATTTTTGCATACAAAAAAACAAAGAAAAATACATCATGACTTTTCTGACAACCTAATAGAATTTGCAAATGACATGAAAGGGGGCAGATATCAGGAACTGGTAGTCAACTGAAGCAAGGAGGCAGGAGGATATGCACAACCCAGGGAAGACCTGGCTGACTATTGGCCTAAAATCCAGAATGGACTAAAGGCTTATAACTAGTGGCCCTACATTAGTTTGTTTATCAAGCATCTTCTGTGTTCCAGAAGTGACACACACACTTTAGAGTCCAGTGAGGGAGAAAAGCAAGGCAAACAAGCAAATAAATCAGCAAGATTTGTTTTGTGGTAGGAGTAATAATGTGATAAAGTGAATTGATTCTAGCTCTCTACTTTAGGCAGAGTAGACAGGAAAGAGCTGAGGTGAGTCCAGTTAAGCCTTGAGGCAGGGAAAAGCCCTGTGATGTGGAGAAATGAGGAAGGAAAATGTGTCTGGTGCACTGTCAGGGGTAGTGGCAGGAAATAAGGTGGAAATTCTGCCAAGGACACGATCCTGCATAGACTTACATACACGGCAAGTGCAACAGGAACTATCTAAGAGGTATCTAAGGGAAATGACATGAACTGGTTTATGTGTTAAGGAGATCATTTTGTCTGCTGGGTGGAGAATGGATAGGTAGGGTGGTATAAGGTGGACCAGAAAGGAAGCAGAAATACCAACAGGGAGGCTATTGCAGTAATTCAGTACCCCAGGCTGAATAATCAGACAACACCATCTTCTCAACAAACCATTAAAAATGTTCACCAAGGGGCCAGCCCCATGCACAGTGGCTAAGCGCACTGGGAACCAGACCACACATGAAAAATCCCTGGCAATCGAAATCCCAGCCTCAGTGGCTTAAAAAAACACACTGATCTGGGACCAGTAGGTGGCAAGGAGGTTAAGGCACTGGATTCTCCAACATGGCCAACCACAATTTGAGTCCCAGACCTCCTGGTGGCTTGCTTTCTCTCTCTCTCTCTCTCTCTCTCTCTCTCTCTCTCTCTCACATCTGTGTGTGTGTGTGTCTGGTCAAGTTAAAATAAAGGAATTAATGAATAAAATTAAATAAATAATTCTTTATAAACAATGACACCGGTGCATGTGCATGTATGCCCAAACTCTTGACAGGAAGAAGAAATGAAAGAAAAAGTATTGTTGCATGACTGTGCCCCCCTGGGGAGGGTTCTCTCTCTCTCTCTCTCTCTCTCTCTCTCTCTCACCCATGTGTCCACCATAAATAAAAATTTTTTACAAGTTCACTAAAAAGCATCTTTCTCTCTTTTTTTCTTTTTTTAAAAAGAGAGATTTACTATAGGGCATATGCATTTGCCAGAGATATAGAGACAGACAGAGACAGAAAGCAAGAAATGACCCCTCCGCCCAGGGGGATGGCCATGCTACAATTCTTTCTCCTCCATTCTTCTCTGAGGATTTTAGGCATGTACGCACATGTGCCCAGAATGAGTTTTAAGTCATCGGGTCCGGACTGGAACTGCAGTCAACTACATGGGAGTCCAGCAACATAACCATTATGCTATATGCTGGTCCCAAAAGGCACCTCTTTAATAGCCCATTCACCCCCTTGGCAATAGTCTGGCATCCTCCAATTCAACATTTTAAGGCAGCGTCTTATGATGTTTCAAATCATGCACATTAGCTACTATGATCGTAAAACAAAGGTGCACTGTGGATTTCTTACCATAGATTTATTTTAGTATCTCTGCTGCACCAAATTTGCTAAGCTGATGACATTTTAGTATTTGGCAAGTAATTACTGTTTCTTGGAAGAAGTAGAACACAAGTACTTCTCTCGAGCACTGAGCTGCGCTCTGGGTGAGTGCGTTACAAACCTGGTCTTATGTTATAGTCAGTACAACTATCTGCCCATCCAATGGATAAATACTCCAAGTGGTCCTCCTTATTGTCCCAGTTTTACAGATCAAGAAAGTTATTTCTCTAACGCTTCAGAGTTAATCATCTACCGAGTTGTAGGGCCCTCCAAACAGTGCATGAAAATTAGGCACAAAATGTTCTCAAAAAAGAGAAATATTGGGTGAGCCAGAGGACCACTGAATAAAGATGAAGTCTCTCCCCGAGTCCCCAGGGTTACCATTTCACCATCCTGCCTCCCTTTAACACATCTTTCTGGAATTCCTAGAGCAGGAGAGGGTTTACACAGATGGGGCTTGGGCACACGTGGAAAGAGAAAAACTCCCTTATGGTCAGGCCTTTGCAAACTATGGGCTCCGTGAGGTTGGGTACTATCTACTGCTCTGGAAATGCATCCTCCAGCTTCCTAAGACATTATTTTGGATAACCTCTATTTATTTGAGATCTTTTTAAAAAGCAGTGACTTGACTAACTGTGAAAATAAATAATACAGTTTCTAGAAAATGGGACACTATACTAATGACCCGGAGTAAGCAAAGCTTTTTCAAACAAAACACAAAGAGTACTTAGCATAAGAGAAAACAGATAAATCAGACTACATTAAATAAACAAACTTCTGTTCATCAAATGACAATTTAAAAAGTGAAAGGCAAGCTACAGCGTAGGAGGAGATATTTGTAATACATTTATCTGACAAAGAGCATGTATCCAGATTTTATATGCATTTTGCAAATCAATCAGAAAAAGACAAGCAACCAGTAGAAAAATAGACAAACACTCAAACATGGACTTCACAAAAGAGAATATTCAAATACTCCAAAAAGCATAGGTGGGCTCTTCAAAAATTCATGGAAATGTATTTTATTTAAAAAAAAAAAAAAAAAAAAAAAAAAAAAAAAAAAAAAAAAACTAGAAACAGGAGCTAGCAGATGGTGTGGTGGCTAAGGCGTTGTACTCCCACAGTCGACTACAGTTCAAGTCCTCAAGTCCTGGACCTGGCTGCTTGTTTTCTCATTTCCCCTCTCTTTCTCCCTCTGTGTCTCTCTGGTGAGCACATGTGCCCTATAGCAAATTTTAAAATAATTATAATAAATAAATAAGATTAAACAAATAATTCTTTAAAAAAGACTACACATTGGGGCTACTAGATGGCATAGTGGTGATGTCACTGGACTTCCACATGGCTGACCACAGTTCAATTCCCAGACCCAGTGGCTTGAAACTCATTTCAGGCACATGTGCATGTGTGCTCAAGATCCTGGGAAGAGAATGGAGAAGAAGGGATTTTTGTGTGGCGGTTTTTAAGAAGGGTGATTTCTCACTTTCCCTCTCACTGTGTCTGTCTGTCTCTCCCTGGCAAGTGCAAGTGCCCTAAGGTAAAAGAAACCTTATCCAAAAAAAAGGAAAGAAAAATTACACATGGATTTCAACTTTTTTTGTTTTTAGAGGATTTTTTTGCTACAGGGAGCATGCACTCGCCAGAAATACAGAGAAAGACAGAGAGACAGCAGAAAATCACCCTCCAGAAGGGATGGCCACATTTCTCCTCCATTCTCCTTTTGGGATTTTGAGCACGCACGCACACTCGCCTGGCATGAGTTTCAACCTGCTGGGTCTGGGATTCGAACCGTGGTCAACTATGTGGGAGTCCAGTGACATAACCATTATGCCATCTGCTGGTCCTGGATTTCAACTATTTTTTGCACCAAAATAATATTGAACTTTTCAATTCCATTTTGCATGAACTCTTTGAAGTTCCTGCATATGGAAATGTGCTTAACATCATTAGTCATGAGTGAAATGCAAAATAAAACCATGACGAGATACCATTACACCCTAACTGAGATGGCTAAAGAAGAGACAAGATGGGGACCAGCAGTTGGCATAATGGCTGGAGGTGGAACTCCATAATGGCTGTAGTTGGACTCCCATGTAGTCAGCCGTGGTTTGGGTCCCGGACCCAGTGGCTTAAACTCAAGCCAGGCACGTGTGCATGCCAAGATCCTGAGAGGAAAGTGGAGAAGGGATTACAGTGAGGCCATCCTCCCGGAAGGTGATTTCTCACTTTCTCGCTCTGTCTTTCTGGCGAGCGCACGCACCCTATCACAAAAACCTCTCAAAAAAAAAGGAGAGAAGATGAAAAACAAAATGGTTGAGAATATGAAGTATCCAGCACTCTTAGAGTCTGCTGGTAAAGCTGTTGCTACAACAACTTCAGGAAACTAGACTGCTGGGTGGTAGTAAAGCTTAATATATGCATTCTCTGATGACCCAGCAATTTTACTCAACAGAGGTGTACATATATGTTCACCAAGACAAATACAAATATTGTCATTGATGCGTTATTTGTAGTTCCAGAATAAACATGTACAATGGATAAACTGTGATATAGCACCATGATGACTATAAGGCAATGAAAACGAACAAACTATGTCTACATGCAACAACATGGATGAGCCCAACAAATATCAGAATGTTAATCAGAAGAAACTAGTCTCCAAAAAGTACATATTTTATGTTTCCATTTATGTAACATTCAAACACGTGGACCTAATCCATATCAACAGAAGACAGAATGGTGGCTACCGTTGGGGAGATAGTGACTAGAAAGAGCTAGAAAAAGGTTTTTGGATCTTGTCAATGACTTATTTCCTGATTAAGTGGTGCTTATAAAGTTGTGGTTGCTTTGTAAAATTGCATCTAGCTGTATCATTATAATTTGTTTATTTTTCTGTGAATGTCAATAAAAGTTAACTTTAAAAATAGTGACTAGTGACCAGCAGATGGCGAAATGGTTACGTCACTGGACTCCCATTGTAGTTGACCACAGTTTGAGTCCTGGCCATGGTGGCTTAAAACTCACACCGGGCGTGTGTGCATGCATGCCCAAAATCTTGAAAGGAGAATGGAGAAGAAGGGATTGCTGTGTGGTCATTCCCCCGGGGGATGGTTTCTCACTTTCTGTCTCTGTCTTTCTACCAAGCACACACACCCTATAGCAAAAATCTCTCAAAAACAAACAAACCAAAAAAACGACTCCTAACACCTTCATCACAAGCCCTTTCTAAGCACCTCCAGTTATCAGGTTCCATACTGAGCAAAATAGCGATCTGTCTTCCAGTTTTGAAGACTCTGGGCCTCTGTGCCTAGGCTACTGCTTACTGATCAATGAAAACTGTGTAAAAGGGACAGACCCTACTCACAGCAACCCTGCTGGGAGTCCTTCAGAAAACACGATTAACTACCTGAACACTTGGCTATTTTTTTTTTCCCTTTTTTTGGAGAGGTTTTCGCTATAGGGCGTGTGCACTCACCAGAGAGACAGAGAGAGACAGAGAGACAGAAAGCGAGAAATCACTCCCCGGTGGATGGCCATGCTGCAATCCCAGCTCCTCCATTCTCCTCTCGGGATCTTGGGCATGCACACACACGTGCCTGGCGTGAGTTTAAGCCACCTGGTTCGAGAATCGAACCGCAGTTGACTACATGGGAGTCCAGCAACATAGCCATTACGCTAACTGCTGGTCCCTGCACTTGGCTATTTTTAAGAGTGAGTATTTATATGCCAGATACAGTAAATTCTAAAACACCATTTTTAGCCCTATTTAAAAATAATACTTCTGTTAATAGCTTTTCAAAATTCTGATATGTCAAGAACTCTGTTTCATTTAATCCTCACAGCAATCTTGGGAGATATCTATTTTTCTTCCCATATTAAAAATAGGGAAATAGATTTAAAACAGGTGAAATAACTTGCCTGAGGTCAAAAGCTGATGACTGACAGAACAAAATGGATTAAATCCAGCCTCTTGGGCTCCCACACCCTTTTAACAATTGCCAGCATTACTCTAAACACAGTGAAATACTCTCCCTCCAAACCTCTCACCCTCTAGCGGAAGGAGGGAGGAGCAAGCAACACACACCAGCTGTCACCTGCCTTTTACTCATGGGGTGCTGACAGGCAGCCCCAAGATCAGAAGATCAGAGTGATTTGCTTCATGTCACCTGCAAACATCTAGAGAAGACATCAATGAAAACAAAGACCTGTCTTCCAGAATGCAGAATCTGATGAACATGAATGGAATACAAAATGTCTCAAAACTGATTTTATTTATCACCAAGTCACTGATTTGCTGAGCAAGTTTTACCCTTCACGTACAGTTGGGTTCATCAAAGCATGGGAACAAAGGCAAGGTGAGGCCAACGTGGGGGCACGCAATTACTCTCCCAGTGCCTCATGAAACATGGAAGGACTAGGCGGTGGGTTGCAAATGGCCCTGCTTCTCCACCACCAAATCTTCATGCTGGACGAGTGCTGGAGCCACACCGTGCCACAGTCAAAGAGGTTTATGGAGTTGGTAACAAACTGATGGTTGTAAAGACCAGCTCTGCTTTACAAATCTGGTAAGCTGGAAGGAGAGAAGCCCTCTGTCAGAACGAGCTCTCCAGCACAGCCACTGAAAGCAAATGCGAGAAAACAAAGGCCACCGTCCCATGGGGGCACAAGTGGCCCTTACATCAGCCTCACCTGGGGCAGGTACTGAGCAAGATGCCAGTCTCATGCCTCTGCAGCCATGGGAGGAAGCGCCAGAGTCGAACCAAGAGGAATGGAGGCTACCGCTAGAAACAGGCAATGGATCCAGAGCTCCCTGAACTAGTCCTGGTTAGAGGTTCTTGATGTGAGATGGCAAAGGACAACAAAAGAATATGCCTTTTAATGAGAATAATCTATCACCACTACATCAATCTGATTAATGTAATGGGACCATTTCAAAAGGAGGAAATTACAGGTCATTAGGAGTAATTTCAAACGAAGTTATGGGTTTAAATGATTTTCTTCAGTGTTCTGAAGAATTTACCAGGAGTTCTATTTTGCAAGTTTCATGCAGTGGACAATAATATTTACATGCTTCTACAAACCTTTCATATGCATGTCTAAATGCCGAAATACAATTAGACATGGTTCCAAAATCTGTCTTGCAGCCACATCTTTCAAGCAGGGTTTTTCTGGTTCAATCAAACATGTATTCCCTCCCCACCCATTCTTTATTTATTTTATTGAGTAATAAAACAAACACCTCAATTCCAGGTGGTTTACGAAACAGTTTGATAATCTGATTCCAATTAAATGGCGAAGAAACTACAATAAGAACAAAAATATAAATCATGTTAACCATCTGTTTTTGGCTGACAAAGGCAGCGAATGGAAAGGTTAAGTTGATACTCTGCATTTAATCTGTGCTATTGTGTAAGGAAAACCCAATTAGAGATGATATTTCATTGCAGGCATTGCACTGTTTCCCTTTTGTCCCTTAATTTGAGTTGTACCCATTGTGTTTCCAAACTAGGGGAAGGCTTCATTATTTCCTCCCCCGACACATCTCAAGGGGGTGCCCTCATTTATAAGTTTAACGTTTCCCGGGCTGGTTAATTACAACCAACTACTCTCAACAGCCAGTACCTCCTCTGCACAGTTCGGTGGCAGTACTGTCTTCAAATGATCACGCGACAATGGACGAGATTACAACCCATATTGCTTTCCCAGTAGAACACAAAGGTAGGAATTCAGGGGAAAAAAAAAAAAAGAGGCTCTTGAATATTAAAAATGTAAAGGAAAGGTTAATCCAAACATTTCCTCAGGCACTAGCTCTCTGGGTGCCATTTCTGAGTGGACAGAAAAGCCTGGAGGTGGAATGTTGGGAAGTAGTTTCTTGAGGAAATGCTTCAGGCTGACTTGAAGTGGAATTCCCTTCCATGTGGATTTCCAAGTCGAATTTGAGTGTCTTCTTCTAAAGGTACAGTACTCGGAAGCTGCTAGATCGGGTATGGAATGTTGAGGACATGCTGTCATTTGCACTTTCCTGCACTAGTTGCCGACAGTACGCGGGGATGCCTAGCACACTAGCAGTGTGGTCACTGGCAGTGGGAGGCACTCACCACTCTGCGCACAGTCTATGCCTCCCAGTCCCTCAGAGGGGTCCAGAGTGCTGCTTGTTCCAGGCTTCATGCTTCTGAACATGCTGTCCCTACGCCTCGAGCGTCTCTGTCCTCCAAGTAACTTCCTATTCATCCTTGGAAAACAACAACAAAAATCTTTCTCCCTGCCTATCCTCACTGTCCATCTTCTTTCCCAATGAAGCTTCTCATCTTTCTCCGGCCCTGCCGATGCCTGTGCACAACACTAGCCCAGTGCCAATGGCACTGGTCACAGTTCTGGTCATGTGTCTGTCCTGCGAAGTCGGGAGCTCCCTGCTACAGAGCTTTATATTCCCAGCACATATGCAATGGTTGGTGGCCTGATGGAGGAATCAATGAATGAGTGGACTGCCATTATCCAGTTTCTTGTCTTGAACCTCAGGGCTAATGATGGGTTGGGGTGGAGGGGAGCATCTCTGATAGACAGTCCCCTGGCTTTGTACACACTGCAAACTGAGCACACAAGAACCTTCCACTCCTATCTTGCAAGCCTGGCATCTCAGAAAGCCTTCCTTCTAACAAAAGTCCCTGACCTCTGGGTTATCATCACTACCTAATACTAGTGGTACATGGCTTATCATTCCCACTTCATCAGGGATGCCCCCCCGCCTTGTGTTGATGCTGAACTCCTATCAGATCCATTTCCCCCAACAGCAGAGGTAGTAACATTACTCTGGAAAGAGTAAAAGGCTGTGTGACTGGAAGGTGGAATCACTACCCTTGGTCAGTAGGCTGCTCAGGAAACAATTTACTAAGAGTCACCCCATGACTAAAAGTTTTCCCTGCTGCCAGGATCACCAAGTGCAATCAGAAAATATATGATCATAACCTACATAAGCTCCATGAGAGTTGGCATTATGAATGGACATAGTGCCTAGACTAAAACAGATTTGTTAAGTGAATATATGAATGAATGAATGAATGAATGAATGAATGAATCAGACAAAAGCCTTAGGAAGTAAGTGGAAAAGTTGGCTTTCTCTACATTTTATTCGTGAGCAAATGCTACATAGCCATAGGGGTTGCTCTATGCAAGCTGGAGTAATATCTCAGGTCTCTAGTTGCAACTCAAGAGAAGAGAGAAGGCCTTGGAGAAAAGCCAGTTCACAACAAGAGACAGCATTATTCCAGATAAAAAGTCAGCAGTGTTGGGAAGACAGAGTAAGGCCATGGACAGTGGTGTCTAGCCACTACTCCATAGGAGGCTGGAAGAGACCAAAACCAAGGAATTCTGTATAAGAAGCATTCACCATGAGTAAAACAATGAGGTCTTCTGCAGAAAGCTGGAGCCCAGAGCCAGAGGGAGACACCCTTGGAGCAAAGGCAGTGGGTACCTGAGGGCAAGTTCACAGGGGTCCAATGAACACAGGGCTTGGCCGGTAACACTGAAGCTCCAACTCTGATACATAATCTTGGCCCCCATCAGTGGTGCAATGGTCCTCCTGACCACAGTGCACACACTGGGACCCTTGGTCCTCTCCAAATACAGGGATGCCCACTCTACACAGCAGAGCTCTCCCCTTGAAGGAAATGGCACATGGTCATACTCTAAGATACTGAGGTGTGCTATAGCTACACAAAGAAAAACTCCATGATAATGTATATAGTATTCTCTGGACTGGTCATGTTGGGAAAATTCTCTCTACAAGCTAAATGATATATAACAACTGAATGTATAAAATAATAATAATGTTTTTTTAAAAAAGGAAAAAAAGCACTCCAATATGTATCCTGGCTAAAATCAACCATGGAGAATCCAACTGTAAACCAAAAATCAATGACTATAGACCAATGAGTATGAACCAAAATGGTAGAGGAGGAACCAACCAGTTTCTTCTCACAGGACTTCAGAATCACCAAAATCGATGTCCCTAGGAGGCAACTTTAGTTATCTTCTGACTCTGCCTCTCTGAGGAGGGCAGAGTAACCAGAACCCCAACTCTGGCCCAGCTCATTCTAGTCGTGTCTATCCTCTAACCCAACAGTTCCCAAATAAGTTCCTCAGAACTGTACGAAGGGGCCACGTGAAGGCTATCCTGATTTTAAGGGAGTTGAGCCCTTTTCATCACCACGGAATGTGTCAGAGCCTTTCTGTGCTGCCATGTGGTGAGTCCATATGCAGCCAATCCTGTGTGCTATGTTCGTTTCCCATCCCGACTTCCTAAAATATGTCACAGAATAGAAGTGCTGTCTGACTCCACTTACAGAACTTTGTATAAGGGGACCTTTGCCACAGTCGGAAGCTCACTCCGGAGTGTAACACTCAGTGTTTGGTGGGCCCAGGGTTTGAATATGGACTTCAAGGGCTAGCCAGGAAAGAGCAGGCTGAGTTTGCCCTATGCCTTGCACTGCTCTCGCTTAGTTCACTCCCTCCCCAGACGAGTAAAGTGAGCAGTGTGGCTACTGCTGGGGAAGCTGGGGCAGAAAGCCTGCTCTGCTGACCACCAGATGCTCCCTGCACAGAGGTTCAAAGGCACAGCACACCCCGGAAAATACACACACTTTCCAGCCTCCAGCACTGCTCTAAGGTCAATTCAGAAAACAAAAAATGAAAGCCGCCTACGTACAATCCCACAGTTTATAAATCATAAAACATAGTAAATAATCCCACTTCCCAATGATAACTGAACTATAACGATTCCAACATGCAGAACTTCTTTCTTTTACAAAAATGGAATCATGTTAAGTGTGTTATTTTTCATTAGTCAGTATATCAGGGACATTTTTCCTGACCACCATATAAAATTGTCTCATCCATGCAATCGACTTCATTCCAATCCACAGTATGAATTGTCATTTTTTCCCCCAGCCCCCTATTGCTGATTATAAAAGGCTTTTGGTTTTTGCCTTTTGGTGTTTATTATTAGTTGTTTCAAATAATGTTGCAATAAACACTCCTGAATTTATGTCTTGATGCACTACGTTTCTGTACACGAAATTCCTAGAAGGAGGATTACCAAGTGAGAGATATTGTCGAATTCCTCTCCAAAACTGTTGTAACCATTTTACATTCCCACCAAGACTATAGAAAAAGAGTGCTTAGCACTTTCCCCTAATAGCTATTTGGGAATGTGTCTTATTTCCACCATCCATCAAAAAATGCTTGGAGGCAGCAAACATCACCTTTTCATCTCTGTGTGTTCACGTCCTGGATGTTTCATCTCACTCACAGGAGATGCTCAAGGAATATTCGCTAGATGAATGTCAGTAAGAAATCACTAGACATCATTCAAGTACCTATGATGAAACCATAATCCACAAGCAATAAACTAAGACCCAGTGTTATGCAACATGACAAAGGCATACAATTATCCGCAAGAATAACTATCCTAAATGGGTTGGAGATCAATGACCAATTAATGGGCAATATAAGTTTCACAAAAGGATGTATTGCCTTTAACAAATCATGCATTTAGACAACCCCCCAGTGGCAGGGACCACCAGGCACACTGCCATGAATAGATCTGAATCTTCACTCACATGCCACATTCAATTCTACACAAGCCACTGTGGGGTCCTGAAC
>NW_006159529.1:1447017-1466482 GCF_000334495.1 Tupaia belangeri chinensis | reverse complement strand
ACATTAAAACAAAAAAAAGCCACTGTGGGTTCCTGAGCCGCTTGGAAAGGAGGGCACCTGTCAATAACAACAATGAATTATTAATTCTTGGTTATAGGATCTTAATTTACTGCTCAACCTCATAGGAAATCCATGCAAGAGTAGAAACCAGGATACACCAGGACTCGTATCTCCTTCTCAGGAGAATTCTGAGCACGATGGCTCAGGTAGCCAGAGAGACCAGATGGTTTCCAGCCTGAAGGACGGACCCAGGAGGCACAGGTCAGGGGTAGGAAAAAGAGCTGTGATGCCAACTTGAAGATGAGAAGTGAACCCCAGTGCTCCGAGCTTCATCCGTGAGGGTGACTAGTGGGAGAGAGGAGACGAGGGCATGCTTCTTTATGTGCAGGCTGTAAGTGTTTCAACCAAGAATGAGCTATCCATGATTTCCTGAAATTCCAGGTTTACTCAGGGCAGTCGATGGAACGTCAGCTCTCCAGCCCAGTGTTTCTGTCCTGAACAGTATTTGATGTGCTATGTTTTTCTAACACCCTTACTTTAGGACTCCCAACCCCTATTTTATAACTCCCAAAACACAAAGATTCTCATTTGTAAGGAGTGCCACTATGTTCTACAAGAACCAACTTGGAAACAGCAGTATTTTTGTAATAAATGAAGCATAGAAGGGTCAGGCAGTGGTTCAGAAGTAAAAAACTGACCTACTTGTTAAAGACCTGGGTTCGCATCCCAAGACCTCCCTAACATGCCAGGTACACATGCACAAGTCCATGAGCTAGGTGAGACTAGGAGAGGATCATGGCAAGAGGACTTTGTTGAGAGTGCCTACCTTGCTCCCTTTCTCTTAGAAGAAATAAATAAAAACTTAAAAGAGAGTGAGACACCACAAGGAACTTCTTATAGCACAAAGGAAATTGATTAAAACTATGCCATGGAAATGAAAATCCAGTATGTTTTGCTACTATTTGTGCAACAACAAATCTAGGCCAATCTGCAAATAAGTCAGCTGGCCCTGTTCAAACAAGCAACAGCAGCTTTAAGGACATGTAAGACAGTTAAAATTATTTTAAACCACAACCTCAGACAAAACCCCCTGAGAAAGAGTTAGTCTTCCTAATTGCTTTCTGTTTTCCAGCTTTTTCTCAGGCTCAGGGTGTCTAAGCATTCTTTCCTGACTTCGTTTCCATGTGCTCACCACGTCATGTTTTATTAAGTCTCCTGGAATCTAAAAGGCACCAAGCCTGAGTTAACCAGCAGTGGTTGGACCAACTGAAATCTTTCCAGCCCGGCTTGGATTTGGCCCTTACCATGGACCTAAGCAGAAGGCAGTTATGCTGGAGAAGAGCCAAGACCCACAGTCTAGGTAGAAAGAGATCAGAGACCAGAGAGAACCTGTGGGAACAACATTAACTCTAGCCCAGGGTCTAGAGGGTGTATTTCTCTGCCAGCTTGAGCACCGCAGTAATTGATCGAAAGGTGGCCGGAGGGCCGAGGCAGCCCTGCTGGCCTCCCAGCGGTGCCAGCATCCAGGGCAGGATTTCTCAACCTCGGCTGACTCCGGGCTCTCTTCTTGCCAAGCTCCTATGGTCAGGCGTCACAATCCATTCCAAAGACTCTGATCTGCTGAGGCTCTGGAGAATGTGAATGCACACGTGCACACACACAGAGGCATGTCACTTAATGAAAAAGATCACAGCAAAAACTAGTGATCAAAACTTTCTACTAGCAACATAAGATTCTTTTTTTCTTCTTAAGTTTTTGCTATAGGGCTCATGAGCTTACGGAGGTGGGAGGGATGAGAAATCACCCCCTCCAGGGGTGATGGCCATGCCTCAATCCCTTCTCCATTCTCCCCTCGGGATTTTAGGCACACGTGCATACAGGCCAAATGTGAGTCTCAAGCCACCAGGTCCAAGACTCTAACCACAATGCTGGCCATGAGGGACCCAGCCCCTACTCTGCATTCCACCTACTGGCCCACAACATAGATTCTTTTATTTATTTATTTAAGAATTATTTATTTTATTATTATTATTTTTAATTTGCCACAGGGCATGTGTGAACTCCAGAAAGAGACAGAAAGAGGAGAAAAGTGAGAAAGCAAGCCACCAGGTCCAGGACTTAAAATATAGTCAGCCATGTGGGAGTCCAGCATCCTAACCACCATATCACCAGCTGGCTCCAGCAGATTCTCTCAAAGACAATTATACATACATTGTTCCAAAGGACTCTGTGTTGTAATGGTTATGCAAACTTATGAATATAGTAAAAACCACTTTAAAGGATAAATTGTATGTTATATAAATTATATTTCAATTTCAAAAATTAAAAAGGGAATTTGGGGCCAGCCAGTGGCATGGTAGTTGGGGCGGCTGACTATGTGGTTCAAATCCTGGACCTGGTGACTTCGGAAACACACTGGGCACATGTGTGTGAGTGCCCAGAAAAAACCCAAGAGGAGAATAGAGGAGAGGGGTTTGCAGCATGGCCACCCTCCCCTGGGGGGATGGCTTCTCACTTTCCTTCTCTCTCTCTGGTGAGTGCCCACACCTGATATCAAAAACATTTAGAAGGAGGTGGGGAGGATTTTGACTTAGTAAAGACTTCCTTGCACGGGTTGTGCATTCCCAACCACGGGTGGATGAACAATATGACTAGATTCACAGAGACAAATCTGGCTCTTGATGGCTTGTCTTAACACATACCTGCCTATACAACAGGATGAGATGATGGCCACCTCACTCACTGCAAGGGTCTCTAAAATGCTGAGCATTTTAATGTCACATGCTGCTGCTGGCAGGTGACCTCTGGTTCACAGTGTGGGAAAGGCCACATGCCCCACTCTTAATCTCCCCAGGCCTGGATGAGAAAAATCAATGTAATGACCCATAAGAAGAACCTGCCCATAAAGGAGGTCACTAAACACCTCTGGTTATTCTCCAGTTCTTTAGGAAAGAAAATATCATAAAAATCTATGAGTAGGGCATAACCCATTGCTCCTCCATTAACATGTGATTTGGGGAGAAAAAAGACTCCTGTGTGCTCACACCAACATTTTCTTCTTCGTGTCTGTCCATACCAACTGCCCGTACTTGGATTCTTCTAGCACTCACTCAGTGCTCACATGCCAGGTACTTATTCAAGGAACACCAGAGGCCAAACCATAACCCAATACTGTAGACAAGCCTATTTGTTCTCAAAACACTGACGAGGTTGTTGGAAAACAATTTATCCACAGACCCAGATTTCCAGCATCACTGTGGTGCCTTCAAGGCCCATTTCAGCTTGGGTTGTCAGTTGCTAAGTGCAAACTCCAAGCAGCATCTTGAAATTCATGTGAATTCATGAATAAATACAATTTGTTCATGCAAACATGCCTTTGCCTTTCCCACAAGGTCCCTTTCCCCCCTGGGCTAGGCTGCCTCATCTTCGCCCCAACATCAATGGCCTGAGGCAGATCCACCAAACCCAAAGCACACAACGCCTATATTAGGTGGCCCAGGTTAGGTCCCTTTTCAGGCTGGAATGCATGTGCCAAGTTTGTGAGCCATGGAGGGAGTGGGATCTATATGCATCATAATGTCACTCTCTTTGCAACCCTGGCCACTGATTTCCTCCATGTTGCCCTCCTCACTCAAGGGTTCTAACTTAAAGGACCTCCCAAGGATCTGTGTCCCTGAATTTAATCTGTCTCTCCCAGTCCCAGGGAGATGTTAGATGTCAAATGCTCCTAGACCTCTCACAATGTCAACAAGTTCTCGCCATAGGCGCTCCATAAATGCTCCCACTAAACTCCCTGATGCTTCCATTCCTACTCCTGAAGAGGTTTACCGTGGCACTAGGTCAGGATCCCTGGGAGGACAGACAAAAGACAGTCACTCTTCTTAGGCCCTCCCCATGTCATGCAGGCCCCGTTTGCCACAGACAAAATGCTGGCTAATTCAGACTGACAAGCCCAAAGATATGACCCTACTGGATGGCCTTTATACCCCAACTCCTCATTACTAGATGCCCAAACGCACTGTATCAATTAACAGCAAGACACAACCCACAGCTTCATACCATTCATTGGGCTTAAAAATTAGCAGAACCTCCTGATTCTACATTTCCTTTAAATAAAAAAGAAAAAGAAAATTAAACACTGGCCCCCCAAATCTCAGATTGTTTTGTTTTTCAGTAGTTTTTGTGTAACCAATTAGTCTCTTTTGTGCTGCTGGTACTGCTTTGGTTTGGGTAAGAGTGAACAGCATTTAAAATGAAGACATTGTTTATTCACAAATCAAATAAGCTCCCGACAGCTGCCCCAGTGGCTTCCTCTTTCAGTTAAATTAATGCCCAAGGCCTCAGGGTGAATGGTCTTCTGGGGAGAATGTGGGCATTTATTTTCAGATTCCTATTCGGTGTTGGGTCTTTTAATGCCAGATCCTATTTAATGTACTTGTGTTATGTTAAACTGTGTGCAAATTTATTCTACAGGCGACTTGACAGAATTCATACTATTAAAGTCACATACGATTTGCACTTGAAAAATAAGGTCTTTGCTTCACTTTCAAGCAGCAGCAACCCCGTGCTGCTGGCAGTAGGGTCTAAGCCCACTCAGACCCTGCCTTCCCTCTGAAACCAACACACATTTTCTTCCAAATGACCACTGTTGGAAAGGTCACTTACAAGCAGTGCAGGCATTTTGTTCTTCCCTCTTAAAACAAAATGCCTGCACAATTATGTAATTTTTAAAATACAATTTCATAGAAATCGTTAAGTAGCCAATCCCTTTCCACTACTGTGCTTTCTCATTCCACCTTGCAAAGCACAGATGATTCTTAATAACATGTTATTGAATTTTATAACTATCCTTTCAACTCTGCCTTCTTGGGAAACATTGAGATTGTAAGAGCTTTTGGTCCTGAAATATTAGACTCTGAAATGAGTTTCGAAAAAACTAGCATCTCAGTTTCTTCTGCAGTTCTATCTCCAAAATCTTATTTTAGCTTCAACACATCTGATCCCCAAAACATCTCAGGCATATTAAAAATAGCAGACGTTTGGAGACTCTGGGTTGCAATATTTTGTCTCTATCAACTATTATTCTCTTATCATGGATAATAAGATGTCATGTGTTATTAGCCACGATGTAAGACATAATATGTTTGAAATGTTTGGCTTTTTCTCTCTTTACAATATGGAGGATATCCCAAGAGAAAAACTTCACCATGGAGCCAGTCTGTAACACACACGAAATTGTACCTTCTGCTCTCTCACACGGTAAAACATACCTAGTTATCCAGTCATGGCCACTGTGGAGGAACCAGAGTGAGTCCATCTTGACACTAATCCATTTGTTGTTTTGTTAGTTTGTTTTTAACATTTATTTATTTATCTAGTGATCTGTCATGATTTTTCAAGCCACTAAGTTTGGGACTTAAAATATGGTCAGCCATGTGGAATCTAGCACCTTAACCACCATGCCACCTGCTCACCTCACTAATCCACCATCTTGACACTTGAGCTCTGCATGTCCCCATGCTCCTGGGGTGTACTCCCAGGTCTAAGTTGTTATAGTAAACATGCCTCTTATTTTTATTTAGGTGAGTGGTAGGTCCCTGATGGATCAGTGTTACACTACGATGTTGACACTCCCAACCGTTCTACTGATACATATTTCCTTGAAGCTCCTAGCATGTACTCTCCATTCCAATCCCCCATTTACAAATCATATAAGCTTCTACTTTGGGGATGAACTCTGTGGAGCTCTATCTACTCATCTTGCGGCTGCTGAATACACAGCTTCTGTCCATTAGTTTCTTACTAAACTCTTAAGCAACAAGTTGGATTTGTCTGCATCATTATTTGACCTCTTGGCTCCTTCGAGCTTTGGAGGTTGTTTCATTTACAGGGCCTCATTTCAAAACAACTATGAACAGCATTCTCTTTGGTCCCTGAAATCCCTTCTCAACAGGATAAGACTGGTAGATTATTCTTACTCTTTCAGCCCACAGAACTGTGGAATTCACTGAGCACTGCGAAGCTGGTAGATTATTCTTACTCTTTCAGCCCACATAAATGTTGAATTCACTGAGCACTGCGAAATTTCCAATTACTACCTAGTCTCTCTCTCTCTCTCTCTCTCTCTCTCTCTCTCTGTCTTTGGGTCAGTTATTTCCTTTCACAAATTCTTTTCTTCTGTTGAGTTATTTATTTTTTCTTTTTTTGGAGAGGTTTTTGCTATAGGGCATGTGTGCTCGCCAGACAGACAGAGAGAGACAGAGACAGAAAGCGAGAAATTACCCCTCAGGGGGGATGGCCACACCACAATCCCTTCTCCTCCACTCTCCTCTCAGGATCTTGGGTACACACACACACGTGCCCGGCCTGAGTTTAAGCCACCGGGTCCAGGACTCGAACCACAGTCGACTACGTGGGAGTCCAGCAGCATAGCCATTATGCTAACTGCTGGTCCCCTTCTACTGAGTTATTAATTGTTTCTCTCAGAGAGAGAGAGAGAGAAAAGAGACAGAGAGAGAAAGAGAGAGAAAAATAACTGAGAGAAAGAGGGAAAAAAAAAAAAAAAACAGAGCAAGCGAGAACAGGACTGTGTGGCTCTTTAAACCCATTATACTCCTGCTCCTGGATCTCCAACCACTCTGTCACCACCCCACTTCTCTTTTGCATCCTCAAAAAATCTCCCTCTTCAACATCCTCTCCTGGCCATAAACACATTTGAATCCTCTTTTCCTAAAAATACCTTCCACAGCCCCTCTGGCAGAAATCCTACTGCCTACTCTTCACTATCACACCCCAAAGAGAGGAAGAAAGGAGCCCACACTTTCTTTCTTTTCTCACTCTCTAGTTCCTCCCATTCCTTAAACTCTGATTTCAGCCAAAACCTGCCCTATAATATCCTCCTTTGAAGCATCCCACCCATCGCCTTCACCTCAAACCCAACTGCCTTCTCAAACCATATTTCCCTTAACCTTTAAATAGAAGGACCGTCAAACGTCTTTATCTTCACAGACCTTTCCTCCCAACATCAGACTCTCAAGGTTTTCCTCGTTTGCCAACAGCCCCTCAAACATTTCCCACATTTACACTTTGGCTAAGGAATTCTTTTCCAGGGTCTGACCTGCCCTCCTACCACTAGTGAATATTTAAATCCCACCTACCAGTGCAGGCCCGGCTCCATTAGACCGTCCCTTTACCCCGCCATCTTGTCCTCTGAACAAGTCCAACACCTGATCAATCTGCCACAACCCTCTGACTTTCTCCTTAAGAGTTATCTCTACTCTCATCCAGTCTCTGGCCAGATCCTAAGCTGGTGGCAGGTGGAAACTGTTTAAATCCTCTTAAAATCCCTGAGGATTCAGTCTATCCCAGTATGCACTGACTACAGAATGCTGATGAATGCATTTTTAAATTAAAATTAGTTGTAACCAAAGACATTTTTTTCTTCCCATTTCTTTTGAGTCTCCCACTTGGCACAGCCGTAAAACCAACACTCTTTTGTTTTTACTGCATAGAACAACTCAGAGAGCCTGAGTTTAAAATGGAGGTTCCTTAGGGCCAGCAGATGGCATAGCAGTTATGTCACTGGACTCCCACATGGCCAATCACGGTTTAAGTCCCAGACCTGGTGGTTTGAAATGCATGCTAGGTTCATGTGCATGCACGCCCAAGACCAAAGGAGGAGAAGGGATTCCAATATGGCCATTTCCCCTAGTGGGGGTGGATTTCTCACTTTCCCTCTCACTGTCTATTTTTCTTTTTCTCTGGTGAGCACACTCTCCCTAAGGCAAAAAGCCTCTTAAATAAATAAATAAATAAAAATAAAATATAATGGAGCTTCCCCAGGCTGCACCCTCAGATAATGTAGGTCTACAGTGGATCTCAAGTATTGGCACCCCCTCACCCCCTTTGTGATAGAGGGAAATAGGCAGAAAGAAAAGGAAAATGACAGAGATAGGTGTATTTGACAGGGTCTCACTATGTCATGATCCTCCTGTTCCAGCCTCCCAATTAGTTAGGATTACAAATGCGTGAACCACATCAACATGTTCAGATTGGCCTGGAAACTGAACTGGGGATGCCCATGTGGCTTCCACCCTCCTAGGCAGTGGTGCTACAGCTTAACCAAGAATCTTCATTTTTACCAAGCATTCCAAGTGACCAGGCCATGACCTGAGAAACACTGCTTTTTATCCATGAGCTTCATATAATCTCTGCTATAAAATACTCATGAGAGTTAACTTACACACAAATACAAAGTCTAGTCCTGACTCATGAAACCCTTAAATTGTTTTTTGTTAAAAAAAATAAATAGAGATTTTTGCTATAGGGCACATGTGCTCACCAGAGACAGGGAGAGAAAGGCAAGAAATTACTCCCCAAGGGGGACTGCAATCCCTTCTCCTCCATTCTCCTCTCAGGATTTTGAGCATGCATCCACATGCACCTAGTATGAGTTTTTGTCCATTCTGTCTGGGACTTGAACCAAGGTCGACTATGTGGGAGTCCAGTGACATAACCATTATGCAATCTACGGTTCTAAAATCCCTAAATTGTTAAAAGTCAACGATCTGAAACTTTTTTTTTTTTAAGTTCAGCTCAGACAAGTGTGTTCGTCATTTCATATTTATTAAGGGCCTTCTCAGTACAAGGCATTGTTCTTGGCACTTGGACTGTGGTAGTAAGTTGAACAAAGCAGTAATCCCTGCCCTCCGGGGGTGGCTTGGCACCAGTGTACTCTCACCATGCTACCATTTACCCAGGTTTCAAGAGAGGGCAGGACAAGGTTGAGAAAACCTGGCCCCTGCACTTTTCAATGCAGTCTACTTATATGTTTCCATAGCATGCGTTCCCACACGGGCCAGCCCTGGCCCAGTGTCCTTTGGAGTCAGTTATTTCCTTCTGCAAATGTCTACCTGCTGCTGTGTCACCCTGTGGTCCCAGCCTTGCTCCATAGACTCATCAGGCCTTGGAAGGAAGGGCATCCAGCTAACCTGCTAAAGGAAACGCTCAAGTCCCTTCAAGTCTACCGCGGTGCAGGGGGAGGAACAGCTGGCCTGAGGGGGCTGGGTAAGGAATTCTCCTGAGGTCCCCAGAGAGTTTCCCCTTCCCTCTGTCTGTCAGGCAGAAGCTGTGGGGCTACTGCTGAATCTTTCATGTGTATTGGCTGCTGCTGGGGTTGTTTTATTCATCATTACTTTTATTTGATCCAACTGTTTCTTGAAGCCATCCACATCCAGCATGCAGATTACATGCATACCAGATTTTCTTTCAAATATAAAACCTACAATGACTCTGCTGTGTAAACAATCCCTCAGTACTTCAGATCACTTTAATAACCTCCTTTTGAAAACGAGCCTCTTGCTGACACCGAGCCACAGGTTCCAGGCGGGGCAGTTAGTGCACCTTGCCCCTGAGGAGTGAGCACAATGGGCTGGAGCATTCTCTGTCTATGCCTCCTTCCTTCTTTCTCTCCATCACCGTCACAGGTTCCCTTCCCACCACTGAAAGCTGTCTCCAAGTCTGCATCACAGACTAATTCCAACGTCACCTCCCAAGGTGGTCCACTGTTCTGATCGCACAGGGAACTGAGAAATACAACCAGTGTCTCCATTCTTCAAGATTCTCCTTGACTGAACCAGTAGCATTCCCTCTTTGTCTGCCAGAGGCCATCCCAGATCCTGCCACTAAAAAGCCCTTTCTCCTAAAACCAAAGATCTCCAATGAACTCCAGAAGCTCAAGAAAAAGTCACTTGGGATATCCACTGTATGGAGCCTCAGCCATGGTATGGAGTCCACTCAGAGGACAACTCAGAATTCTTAACAGATTTTCTTTACCATCTACTAGTGGCAGCGTCATCTTCTCTCCAGGTTAACCTGGTCACGAACATCTCACTCTTTACTTTCAAGTTCCCTATTGAAACAATTCATGCAAAGCCCTGGAATATCATCTGAACATCATCGAATGAATGTGGCTCCATTTACTCTTCAAACTCCTTCCTTTCGGACCAAATCAAAGGAAAGCCATACCCTATTGATTATCGAATGCAGTGGCAGAAGTCTCTCGGTACCCTCCTCCCTCATTTAAACATTTAAAATGCAGGCTCCCTACCTCAGGACTTCTGGGTGCTCACTTACTGTCTGATGGAAATGTATTCATGTTCATCATGGCTTTGGGAATTTTGAGTTAAAGACTCAAGGAGGCTCAGAATTCTCTTCCCCGATAGGCCCTTGCTTTCTCCAGCCTGATCTTAATAAATCAAATGAAACTAAACATACTCTTTATGTAAATGTAAACCTATTGGTTTATAAAAGTGGGCTCAGCTAAGCAAGAAAACCCCCAAGAGTTTAGATGAGAAAGCACCAGACAAAGAGCTTTCCTTGAAAGCTTATCCGTTCTCCAGAGGTCTTGATTTCAACAGCTGCTGTAACCCTATGTCTAAAAATCCTGAAAGAATTCATTTGAAATTTTCAATATTCACAAGACGCTTCCTTTTGCTAACACACCCTGGCCATGGCTCCAAAGTCATCGTCGCAGGATTTGCCGGCTAATCTTTCTATGTTTATTTGTAAAAGCTGTCAATTAGGAAAACCTCTCTCTCTGACAGTCAGGAACTGCATCCTATTTTCATGTACATAGACACACAATGAATCACAGGCTTTACTAATCCTTTAAGAGTGTTAGAGGTCCCGTGGGACTGTTAGAATGAAGGCAAACCCTGCCCTGTATTATGCTATTTCCTACTAATCCTAGGAAAATGAATGTTAATTTATCATGAAAAAGGGTTAATTATGCATTTATTTCCGACGTAGGTACATGAGATCAGGCTCAGTAATAATACTGAGTATAATTCTCTCTTAAATGAGAATTCCATTTTAAGCATTTTTATCAAACAGACGCGAAACTCAGAGCAACTGTGCAGAAGAAAAAAGAGTGGCTGGCTGGGTAATGACAAGACCCAACTATAATTTTAATTAACCTTCTGTTCCTGCTTAAATATATTTTGCCTTGTAAAAATCTGTAATAACATCTATTTCAATCTCCTCTGCTATTAGTTATTAAATTGAAAATGGATGCCTAGACTGATTTGGCAGAGATATTTAAGAAATTTTTCTTTATTCTCTTTGGTTTATTAAAGTAATAATTTGTAGCATAAAAATTTCTCTGATTAAGTAATTTAGGATAATTAAATCACCAGATTTATTAGGCTTCCTGAAGCGGCATACACACAGCTGGAATGATGGTGACTGTTAGCAGATGCTGAGCCACAAACACATCTTGGCAGTGGCTTTCCTGGAATTTTCTTGCTGCTTAGATCAAGGAGCCAGGGGGTTCGCATGCCCTCTCCCTTGCTCTTGAAGGTTCTGAAGTCTTCTACCTATACTGACGCACACCTCACAATGAAATAAAACTCCTCCAAAGGGTCACTCTTGTAAATATCAGTGTGGTTTCAGTGGAGGCAAATACAGCAAGTAAATCACACTTTAGTTAGCTACGACGCAATCATCTCATGCCCAGCTTGGTAGTTTCTCCTCTTTGTTTCTCATCCATTCAGATCCCTGAGAGTTCTACTCTGAATGGTTCCCTTGTCCAGAGGCTACACTGCAAGCACATTAGCCTTTTCTACCCTCAGCCCTGAGACAGCCTTGGAAGACAAGGCCAGGTTAAACGCTCCTGAGCCAGATGCTGTCATCTTTGCAAAGCCTTTGAAGCTTTATACTGGAAGAAGAGCAGGTGCCAGGATTCTACAAATCGTAGTAGAATATGCAATCCCTAATCCCTCTGCTATGCCATTTGCTCATGACAATCGACACACTACAAGTTACAAGCTAAGGCGTGGGAGCTTACACATATCCCTTCATCTATCTGCCCACCTGCCAACAAATACCGAGAGTCTGTAGTCTGTCTCCCACTGAAGTGGTATGGGGGAGAAATTAAAGTCTAGTAACCCTACTCTCAATGTGTTCAGAGTCTGTTAAGAAAGATAGACGCAGAGACCAAAAAACCACAGAGGACAAAATGGTAAGATGGTCTGCAAGAGATGCAAAAGAACTCCAGACTAGGTTGGAAGACAGGATGCAAAGGCTTCCAAAAGGAAATGGCACTTGAATTTGTTCGTGAAAGAAGAGCAGGTTGGGAATAGAGTTCAGAGAGGGTATGCCAAGCAGAAGGAAGGGAAAGCAGGTGTGAACGCAGGGGGCCATCGAAGGGCTGGCATGTGTAGGAAATTCAAGTAGCTCCAGCTGGCCTGAAGAGAAGGGTGTGTGTGAAAAAAAGACTGGAGAGTTAGCAGGAGTCGGGAAATGCAGGGCATTTTGTGTAGGCCAAGGAGTGGGAACCTTATCCTGAGACAGGCTTGGGTGGTTACCACTTGAGGGTTTCAGTACTCTCCCTCCCCAACTGTGGCCACCCCCTCAGGCTGGAAGAGTCACACTCACTCATATTTGCACTTTGGGACATTTCTCTGGCAGTCCTGAGGAGATAGATATTAGAAAAAAGCACATTCAGAAGCGGAGAGTTGCTTGGGAAATTATTGCAGACACCCAGAGATATAAGAATATCAATCTGAAAATGAAAACATCCCTAATGGGCTACAACAGCACCTTGCAGAGGTCTGCTTTGAAGGAGACACTATTAACCCGGATACAGAAATTCTCTATGCACGTAACAAATATTTATGGAATATATTCTATATGTCTTGTAGTGACTACAAATATTTATTTATTTATTTATTGGGGGGAAAAGTTTTTGCTATAGGGTGTGTGCACTCACCAGAAAGACAGAGAGAGACAGAAAGTGAGAAATCACCCCCCAGGGGGGATGGTCACGCCACAATCCCTTCTCCTCCATTCTCCTCTCGGGACTTTGGGCACGCACGCACACGCGCCCGGCATGAGTTTAAGCCACCAGGTCTGGGACTTGAACTGTGGTCGATCACATGGAGTCCAACGATGTAGCCATTTCGCCATCTGCTGGTCCCCAAGTACTTATTTTTTTAAATTGGAAGTTGTTCTGTGTTACGTTTCTTACATCTATCCACATCTAACAGCACTTTCTCCATATAGTGATTCCATCTCCATCTTACAAGCGGCCTTGGGCACTGTACACACCTCAGCTCCTGGGGACTGGCACTTTTCCTAGTTGCTGAGTTCATCCTGTCTGCAGCCCCTGCACAGAAGAGGCCAGATTAGAGTCCCGAGGCTGTCGGACAGAGGCGTGGTGGTGTCGGGCTTCCATTTCACAGAAGAAAATGAGGCTCGTGGTGTCCAGTGTCACACTTGCTGAGTGATGGAGCTGACACAAGATGCCCTTTTCTATTCTTCTAGCCCGAGGTTCCTTCTGTGACTGCACTGCCTCTGGCATAAGGACATTGTATATTTTAACTCATATATGATGAAGAGTGTGCCTACTGCTCCCACAGAAATGCCTTTCCAATAATTCTACACATTTCCTGCCGAAGGGCACTAGAGCAACTGGCACTCCCAGGGGGTTCAGAAAGGCTACCCTATTCTGAATGGAGGCACAGGAGCTGATTTAAAACAAAACATGGCATAAAATACCCACCCGGAGTAGAAAACGCTTCCTGTAACACATCTGTTTATTTGGAGCTGAATACAATTTTTTCCAGGTGACAAAAAAATGGTCAGGAGCCAGACCTGCCTGATGTCTTGACAAATTTGGTTTCTCGAAACCAAAAAAGTTGCTTTGCCCTTTCTTTGCAAACTTCCCCAAAGCGATTATGTCCTTGTGGGCTAAAAGATGATTCCACTGTATTTTTTTATCTATCTAAATTTACCATGTAACCAAAAAGCACTTTTCAGATCCAGATATATCTATATTTCAGGAAAGACTGCTAAGTGGATTCTAACGAACAAAACGAGCTAATTTTGTGAATCTTCCAACTAGTCTTTTCCTCGCATTCTTCTCCTTAATAACCTATAAATTTTAGTCATGAGAATCATTCTTCAGTGTCTGGGGCAGTAAAACTCTTGCTAAAAATCAATAGTCTGCCTACTTTTAAGACTTCAACGTGTTGTTAGGCAGCAGGGGCCTTTCTTTATAAAACTCCATAATGACCTCAAACAGATTTGATTCTAGAAATCAGAATTCTCACACTAATAGGCTTTCATTTAAGGAGGCTCTCAGAGCTGAGAACAGACTACCAAATGGGTTAGATTTTTCAATTTTATACCTTAGTCCATAAGTGCTAATTTCTCAGTGGAACAGTCAGATAATATACTACTGGAGATTACCGAAACCTCTAGTCACAGTTCTGAATTATTAATTTAAAAGGTTATGCACCAGTGCTAATATAAATTATCTTTAAAAACTATCTATATGGGTAACATTTTAATAAGCTTTAAAACATGATTTTTTTCTCTCTCTCTCAGTGTTGAGAGCAAAATATAATATATAATGGCTTTGAGTGAGCTATGGATTTATTGTATTTTTTTTTTTCAAAAGATTTGTATGACCCTTCCCCATAAGTGATGAGAAAAACCCAGCCATGGATCCTGCCTGCAAACGCACTGTCCTAATCAATTTAAGGTGGCAGGTGCACAGCCCTCGTCCCTCCTATTCCAGGCCTCGAAATGAAATCTCACTCAGGCACACGCCATGCATGGGGCCCCTTTCTTCCATAACTTGTTAGAGAACCTGTACACGGCATTCAAGCTTCACCTGAGCACATCGTGAAGACAAGGCAGGAGTCGGTCAGGCCCCAAGGGAAGCAAATAAAATACCAAGACTGCGGCAGCCTGCAGAAATGTCAACTTTCCTCCAGGTTAATAGCGTTTGTTCTGGGCCTGCTGTGGAAGGTGTACTGGGCTTTATCCTCAACATGGAGTCATATCCTTGGGAAAGAGGATGACTTGGAGGAAATATGTGACTTCTTAGCTGTCTAACAAAGCACCAGCTCCAAAAAATGACTTGACATTTATCAGGGAGCCTGAGCAAGCAGGAGCACAGCAGGCTGCCTTCCACCAAGGAGAGGAAGAAAAAAAAAAAAGAAAGATGCTATGTTACATTACCATGCATAGATCATTAAAGAGCGGGATTAATGCTGGTTGATTTTATGCTTGTTACAATCATTGCCTGGGAACCTCACCTCATCCAGAATTTCCTTGCAAGCTTTGCTTTGTGAACAAAATTTAGTGTTGGGAAAAATCAGTAAAGACAGTGGGTCCAGACCTCCACCATCCTCAAGGTCCCCCTTGTGTGGCATTGTCCTCCATGCAGAAATGGTTTACCCCTCACGCCTCCCTCGGGACCACTCCATTACCACCACAGTTACGGATTAGAAACATCAACCTGGGACAGAAAGGAAACAAAAAAATTCAGGAGGAAATCACAGTCTTGATTTTTCTCTTTTTATGTGCATTACTTTATTTTCCAAAGGGATCTGCCCATTTCAACTTTTCAGGGCCTAAGCATTAAGTCAAAAAGCAGACCCACATGTGAGATGGTATTCTCAACTGGTTACCAAATGACCTGCCTTATGTTTTTCCTAAGGGGATGTTAAAAAACAAAAACAAAACCCTAATGCCTGATGCAAGCAGGCTGTCTCCACCATAATTAACCCAGTAAATGCACTACTTTAAAAAAAAAAAAGAGAGAGAGAGAGATGACAAACGAAATCATTCATAAACAGAGCATCAACCTGTTTTTATACAAGAATTTTAAAGTACATTTTTCATTAATGTCAATCTGCAGATATTTACTACTATGTCCCAGTGCTCCAAAAATGTATGTCCAGTCTTACACATTTGGAAGATGGAACAAAAGCACCTGTGTGGAGGATACCTAAGAATGAACTCTAAAAGCATTTCATTCATTCCTTTCTTCCACCTTCTACCCCTTTCTCCCTTCTTCCGTCTACACATTCATCCATCCATCCTCACAACTAAGAATATTGGGCATAACGTGGACCGTATCATAAAGTTACCAAGAAAAGGCTCAGTAAGTTAATGTCCACGGATAGGCAGACAGGAGATGCCGCACAGTGCGGCAGTAGCAGGGGCTGTTGAGGAATTATGCTCTGGGTTCACGGTTTCACAGAGAAAGGAATTCTGAGCTGGGACTTGAAGGCTGAACTGGCTTTCACTGGGAAAACAAAACAGAAACCAATGGCCAACACAAACATAAGCATAGAGTCTGTAACATGTATAGGCTGTGTGGGCACAGGTAAAAAGTCAGGTAGTGTCTAGAACACAGAAGATGTGACAGAAGAAGAGGCTGGAAAGAAAAGTGGAGGCCTGACTGTGCAGAACATCACAGGTTTTGATAAGAAATGCAGGTTTCCTGCGGGACAATGAGGGATCAGCAACGGTCCTCAAAATAGACAATTACAGGCTCATATCCTGAGTTAGGAAGGGAACCTCAGCCACAGAATGGAGGCAGGGTACAGAACACAATGAGAGAGTGGCCATTGGGAGGCTTATGCACAACAGTAAGGGCGCAGGATAAGAGGAAGATACAGGAATGGCAGAACGAGCTTGGGGCCAGGGAGGCATTACCATCTGCATTGGAAACACAGACAGTGGGCAGGCCTGGGGTTGGGGGGTGGTGATGGCTCCAGGAGAAGCATAGAACTAAGAATCAGGTGAGCAGATGGTGTGGTGGTTCAGAAGGTTGGATTCCACATGGCCAACTGCACGGTTCAAGTCCCAGACTCTGCCACTTGAAAAACACACAAGGAGCGTGTGCAAGTGTGATCAAAATCCCAAGAGGAGAATGGAGGAGAACGAATTGTGGTGTGGTCATCCCCTCTTGGAGGTGGTTTCTCACTTTCTCTCTCTCTCTCTCTCTCTCTCTCTGTGTGTGTGTGTGTCTCTGGTGAGAATTAAGCTCCCTATAGCAAACTAAGAAGAAGAAGAAGGATCTAGAGGTTGGAAGGAGGGTCTGGGAAAGATCTGGCAGTTGTCAGAACATGCATGGGCCACTGAAATGATGGGAGCAGATGACAATCTGCAGATGAGAAAAAGGAGACATCACCCATCCACTCCCACTCCCCAAAGGACAAAGAGGTGCCATGCAGGAGACGGTAATTAGCTGAGAAAAAGAGGCATGCAGAAGAAACAGTGCAGGAAGTAGTCTGGGACAGAGATACGCCTTGAACCTGGCATTATAAATGGGATACGATAGATAAGAAAGGGCTAGGACAGTCCACTCTATGCAGAAGAGATGTCAAAAAGCAAACCAGGAAAGCCATTAAATGGTGGCTGGAGATGACTTGCCCCAAAATGAAAGACTCTGAAGAGCCACTCGGGATTCAGAAGCCAGCAGACGCTGTATCCAGAAGCACGTATTTTGCCTACCGAAAGGCAGGTGCAGATTCTATACTTCCTCAATATCTCAATGGTCTCACTACAACTTCATAAAGAACACCTCTGTCCACCCCCTGCTCTTTCTTCCTACTGATAAACGTCTGGGTGCATTGAGAACAAAACCTACACAAAACCAAGTGTCCTAACTTCTAAACTGGAACGTGCCATAAAACAATGTCTATGAGATAATGTCCATCAAAAAGCCCAGGCTCATGAAAGAAGGTTGAGGGGACAGAAGAGGGGACCCTAAAGACTCCAGACCCTCAAGTTCATGCTGCCATATCCACTAACAACTGTTTCCAACAGTTACTGCTGCAATTGCATTTCAAATACTGCACTTCAGTATCTCTTTAGAAGTATGGACCTTCGATGTATAAAACGCACACTTTCAAAAGCAGGGGACAGTTAGTCTGTAGTGTACCTGAGGCTGAATTGCATGCAGATCTTATTTGGGCTTGGCTTCTTCCCAGCTGGTAAATTGGGAAGCTTTCACATAAAGCCAAATTATAAACTATTTGTTTTGCATCCCCTAAACACAGGGATCTTAGCTGTGCCAGGAGCCTTTTCCTAGAGCACTCCAGCCCACAAAAGATTAAGGGAGGGCTCTGACTCTTCCCAAACTCCTCACAGTATATGCAGTTTGTGTTGTCTTATAATGTTAATTAACTATGGCTTGAGTTTATTATTATTTAATTGCCACTTGGCCAGATGTCAAGCTTCTTGAGAATAGCTAAAGTTACACTTTTCTGTGTGCTAGGAAGCAGGTACTCAGTGAATACACTTCAAGAATCTATTTCAGTAGTTGAGGGAAGCCATCCAAGGTTTCAAAATTGGGTACAGGAGACAGATTCATATTCAATGAGTAATAGCACCAAGAATTCTTTAAAAAGGTAGACGCGGTGCACAGTGGATACCCAGAGGAGGACAGAAATCAATTTCCACCTGTGATGTGATCGGGGTCCTCTTGGTGTGTGTGTTGGCCAGCATCAGGGAATATACCTGCACCAAGGGAGCCCTGAATGGGACTGGAGAAACACGTTCCAAAAGGAAGAGTGATGTGCAAACAGAAATACACTGTCTTATCTCTTCCATAGTTTGAGGTTTTTCTCTCCCATTGGTTTGGAGGAGTAGGAGCTCTTCCCCAGCTAAGACCCTGCTCCTACCTGTACTGACTGCTGGTACACAGAGTACAGCGCTCCATGCAGAGGAAGTTACACAAAAGCAGAGGCTGGCCAGGTCCCCTCCCAAGCAGTTTTCAGTCCAGGGAGAAGACCAAATACAATCCAAAAGTTAACCAATCACACCTTCAGTACCAAATGGCTACAGTCTCCATATTTGATTGAATATTCCGAGTCTACCATATGACAGGTACTGGTCTAAGCAGCTTAGGAGTAATAACTGATTAACTTTTAATAAAAATCTGGGGGGGGGGGTGGCAGGTGACATGGTGGTTTAGATGCTGGCTGACCATGGTTTGAGTCCCAGACCTAACGGTTTGCTTTCTCACTTTCCCTCTCCCTCTCTCTCTCTGACTCTTTCTGGTCAAATTAAATATATATATATTAAATTAAGTAATTCTTAAAAAAATAATCCTGTGAGATACGTACTTTCATCACCATGTCACCAATGAGAAAATTGAGCCATGGACATAAAATGACTAGCCAAGGTCACATGGCTGGTAAGCACTAGAGCTGGACTTTGAACCCGGGCAGTCTGGTTACAGATCTCATGCTCTTCACCATCACAATATACTGTCTTTAACTCACACAGATACCCAGCCTGGATGCTGGAGATTGAAGATATGGTGGGCCTCTTGGATTGAGTGGTTGAGACAAACAGATATGCATCAGACAAACATCAGATATGAAACTGGCCTGATGAATGGGTAAAAAGAGAGATAAGAAAAGAGGGCTAGGACAGTCCACTGTATGCAGAAGAGATGTCAGAAAGAACCAGAAAAGCCTCTAAAATGGTGGCCAGAGATGACCTGCTCTACTACAGAAGACTGAAGACTCATACAGAGAGAACATGTGTTTCCCTCCCGAAAGGCAGGTGCAGGTTCTACAGCCCCTGGAGTTGTCACCTCAGAGAGGCTAACTCTGGGCACTGTCCCTTAGAGATGTAACTCACCAAGCTGACCTTG
>NW_006159529.1:1437554-1446872 GCF_000334495.1 Tupaia belangeri chinensis | reverse complement strand
CAAGGAGACATTTTGTACCCTACACTGAGACTCTTGTAACTCTGGCAATCTCCAATTCATCAAAAGAATTAGATTCCTTAATAATCATTATTCCAATCCATGCCAGTCAGCATATATTTCTTCCCGAACAAATACATAACTAATTCAGACAACACCTTTTTGACTCAAAGGTTTTAAAGTGCCTAGCTGAGGTGAACTTTCAGGAAAAATAATGGTATTTCCAAAGGAAAATTCATACATAGCTCAATTTACAATATTGTAATAAGACTCTGCAGCATAAATTCCAGCACACTGGACAGAAAACCTATTTGTGTAGCATGTGAGAACATAAATAAAAGCCAAATACTTATACTGTCCTCACAAATATGAAATTTTCTTTTGTGAATCTAGGCTCCCTGACACATATTCCAAGAGACGTGGGTCCCGTGACAAATACTGTGACTTGAAGGTCTTCATCAATATCAACTCTCTTTCTCATTATTCAGTTAGGAAATAAAAAGGCTGGTAATAATAGAGTAACAAATAACAGAATGATATAATTAAAGTTATGTATCAACCTTTATTCAATATTTGATCACTACAAATTTTGTCACCAACTTCTTAACTTTCTCCCAACAAAACTAATGATTCCATCCACACTTTCTACAGCTACTACACTCACCGATGGCCAATGATTGTCCTCTTTATCTATTTCAGGCTCCTCTTACTCTTTTTTTTATGATTTCTTTCTAAGTCCTTTGTTTGAGTTTTAAATGCTGGAGTAGGAGCTTTTTCTTTTCTTCAAGTTGGAAGCTCCATTCCTTCTGGGTTTCCACAGCCCACCATCACCCCCTCCAAATCATGACGTATAAACTATCTGCAGTCCCCGTCTTTAGAAGCATCCCTTTTCTGAGATTTTTTGTTCCATTTCTGAATAGTTTTATAAACCTTTTTATGGAGCTACAGTTTTAGCAAGGAAGGCCATTGAGTTCAAAAGTCCAATCTTCCCTCTCTTTCTAAATCATCCCAGGAAGTTACTCTAGTCCATAAATAATGTGTTTCCCGGTAGAGAGTCGATTTTGATGAAGCTCTTGAGGTGGATGATAGTAATGAACTGAAATAAGCCTATTGGACTCCATTTGTGAGAACCTCGGAACAAAGATGTTATTATTCATATACCTCCAAGAATTTATTCTTATGCCTACAAGAATAATAATGTGCTTGTGATATTACTTTTTGCTCTGTGGGAGGTCTTACTATCTTCTGTTGAGTAGCAAAGAGAAGGAAACATAAGCAGGTTTGTGAACACAGTCATGTGTGTGGAATGAGAAAACGGGGCGAGGAGAAGCCATAAGCTGAGCCCCTGTCCCAAAGAGCTGATAGGATATGATTGCCAAGCCCATCAAGGTCAGAGTCTTTGAGAGGTACACCTCACCATGGGGCTTAAGAACACTGATGCAGCAGTAGCAGAAAGGGCACTGGGCAGGGAATCAAGAGGAAGGCCTAGTTCTGCCATCTATCTGTCCTCGTGCTAGAGGTCTTGGTTATCCGTAAAATGGTCACAGTAGTATCTCACAGAGCTATTTACTCATCTTTTCTTTTTTTCAGAAACTTATCAAGAAGCTCCTGTAGCAGAAGCTATGGAGTGATAAAATATGGATTGATTTGTAAAGCTCTGAGTTAAAAGGATAAAAAAACTAACCAAGCTCTGTAGTGCAATCTAATTTGCATTTGTAATGGGTATATAGGGGACAGTAGGTAGTGCAGTGGTTAAGGTGCTAGTCTCCCACATGGCTGACTGCAGTTCAAGTCCTGGATCAAAGATACACAGAGACTGAACAGGTGAGTGGAGGTCAGGTGGTAGGGATGGCAGACATGGGGACTAGAAAGGAGAAAACCTAGACAAACCAAAGAGAAGGGGCTATTCTTTGCACAAAGTGGTGAGGACAGTATTCTATAAACCAAAGACGATGACTAACTGACCTGATGATTCATCATAATTATCACAATATTGACTAATACCATAATTTTCTTATTAGTAGTGTATTTAATTTCCCAATTATAAAAACAAAATATGTTTTAAAAGATGGAAGAGCAAAAGCTTTAAGTAGCAGAGTTTAGATTGAACGATGTCGGTAATTTCTCTCAACCTCCTCAACCCCCAGAAGCCGTAAGCCTAATTTAACAAACACTTGAGGAAGTTGCTGAGTGAGCAGGTCTGGAGAGCTCCTGACTCTGTGGCCAGTAGCATTCACCAAACTGCACTCGGGAACTCCCTAGATGCTAAGGCCAGTTCCAGAACAGACTGAGTTGTTCCACGTCTTCCAAATCAGCGATGAGCCAGAAGCAGCTCAGTGACGCAGGAGCCAACACACCACCATTTGCCTCCTGTGAGATTTCTGAGCGCATCAGAAACCCTGTTCCTGCCATGCACGAGTATTACAAAAAGAAAGAAATGCAAAGACCCATCACGATGTCTTTTCTAGTCTGAGAGATGTCCAGGTCCACACACAGACCAGCGCAGCAAGCACGCAAAGCCCAGGCCTGAGGGCTGCAGTCACTGAGTACAAAGAGCAACATCCACCTTCAAGTCCCGTCAGAGCTGAGCACTCCCAGGACACGCTGCGTAAGGATCTCCAGATCCCGATTTCCTCATGCATCCAGCTGAAGGCAGCCCAGGGGCCTGTGTGGCCCAAAAGCTGCTTCCCTTTTGGAATCAAGGCCACCCAAGGGTCCTCCCGAATGTCTGACTGGACACATTTGGCCCTTTTTAATTTTTTTTTTCCTTTTAATCTCCCTAACTTTCCCAGAGCCTTGAATATTGAAGATTAAAATGCTTTCTTTTCCTCAGAGGAATGAGTACAGCATTCGTTAATCAATTTCCTTTCCTTTCACTATTTTAAAACCATCTCATCGGTGCATTCCAGAACGATGAGGAATAAAGCTTTGCTCAGTGGGTCTGGGGTTCAAGGCTGATCCTCTCAGGTCAATAAAGCCTGGTAGGTAAAAACAGCTTCCCAGCTAGCTACCACGATGGGTCCAACCCAGAACAGTGAGTGCATGTGCCAGTGGGCACTAGGACTTCCAATGTATTCCATGTGATAGTCTCAGGAGTTCCAGGACCTGCCCCTATTGTATCCATTCTATGAGGAACCTTGGTCTCAAGAGGTTAACTTGCTCTAAATGAACAGGGTGAATCTGAACACTGGAAGGGCTTAGCAAATCATTTTCTTCTAGCCCCACTCCCACCCCATCGAGCAGGCAAAGTCAATAAATGGAGAACACCGTGCTCATGCCCCCGGTAATGGCAGGAGAGGAGGGAGGAGACAGCAACCCCTAGGATACCTTCCCCAGCCCCTTCTCTGATGAAAGGCCCCAAGGATCTGGTAGACTTGGATGAAGCTTCCAGGCTTTGCTCCCTCCCCGCTCCATCACTTGCTCACTCACCTACTTTTTCATTCTGTCCTTTTTTTTCCCTTTCTACTTTGCTAGAGGGCATGTGCACTTGCACATGAGAAAGACAGAGAGAAAGAGACAGGGAGAAAAGAGAGAGAGAGAAAAAAACACCCATGGGGAGTGTTCATTCTGAAATCTCTTCACACAAGTGCCCAATGTGTTTCTCATGCCACTGGGTCTGGCCTCGAACTGCACAGCCAGCCATGTAGAAACCAGCCACGTAACAATCATATCACCTGCTGGTTCTCAGGCACTCTTTTCTCTACATCCACCAGGTCTCGAGGAAGGTTTTTTTTACTTACAGAGTCCAGCAAAGGCTGATGATGCTTGACTCATCATTTTGTTGTAGGGTCATTGATCTGAGATACCCATTATCTTTCTCGGTTTCAGTTCTAGCTCCCTGAAGGCCAGAAAAGTGTTTGCTCCCTCTCAGCATCCCCAAGACATACTCTAAGCTTACTCTCAGGACCTGGGGCAGGTCTCCAGCTCACAGATGAATACTCTGTACATAAACCCCTGTCTCACCCAGCCAGTCTCCACATCAGTGCTTGGGATGCCCCTGGACACTGGCTGCTAGAATGTCTCTGCAGCTTGCCTGGAACATTTTTCACAAGATGTGGTACCCATTCCACCTGGAAATCTCCGAAGAAAGCCACTTGCTTTTGCATCATCCCGTTGTTCATGAAATGCACTGTGAACAGGTCCTTTCATCTCCCTCCACTGTAAAGCCTGGCCCAGATGGGCAGCTTTCCTGACCATCTAGTAACTGGCCCATGGAATCTCCAGTCATGCAGATGAGCTGCTCGCCAAAGCCCCCAGATGGCTTGGGGGAGCCCTCAAAAATCATAGGCTTCCAGAACGAGTCACCTCCTGGCCAGCTGTCAGTGGAGAGGTCCACACAGCTTGGAGGAAGATGGATGTCAGCCTGCTCTCTGGGCCCCCACGCCAATATCCATCAGACTCTGTGATCCTCAGAAATGCCCTCACTCACCACATGGATGATATATGACTTTGCTTCCCCAGAGGAGCAACTTGTCTTCCTTCAGTAGGCCTGGCAGGAACCTGCACCCTGGGTACAGCCCTAAACCAGCCCCCGACAGGCCGGGGGGTGGCATCTGGCCACCAGAAAAAGCTGCCTCTCTCTCCAGGCCCTGATGTAGAGGTGGCACTGCAGCTGCGCTTCCTGGAGGGCTGCTCTGGCTCTAACTGAAATGTCTCATCAGAGGGTCACAGCTGAGACCTGAGGTCCTCCCCGTGCATCTTTCCAACCAGATGTGAATCTGTTCCAGTCCCCAAAGCAGGACCCCCAGGGAAAATCAGCCACGTAGACCACTTGGGTTCCTGGTTTGTTTAACCAGTCCTGGCCCAACAGGACTTAGGAGCTTCTTATCCTTTGGGCCAGGAATAGTGCAGTCCCCTCAGTGGGGCACCTCTTTTACCAACATCCTGAGGTCCTCAGCAGACACTGTCCATCTGCTGGGAGGCCTCTCAGCCATACCACATTCCCAGGCCCTCACGCCGCTCCAGAGACAGGCTTATCAATCCAGGGCCTTTATGTGTCATACACACAAGCACTTTTATGTAATTTCCATTGAAGAAAATCTTTTTCTTTAAGGTTTTTGAAGTCCCCAGAGCTTAGCTACTTTGATGGTAAAGAAAAAAACCTTGTCTGAATAAAAGGTTCTCATTTCTGCAGTGCAACGTACAGTACAGCAGTATGAGAATGAGCAGGCAACAGCGAGCGAGAGAGAGAATGAGAAACGGTTCAAATCCCGCTCTGCTGCTTCCTAGCTTTGTAATCTTGGGTACCTTACCTTACCTCTCGTGGCCTCCGCTTCCTCATCTGTCAGATAGGTGAATGACAGTGCTGTTGGGACAACACCTGAGAGATTCTGGTAGCAGCTCTCTGCACCCACTCCCCAGCCTCTATGCACACTGCTGCTCAGAGCCCGCACCTGCCTGCAGCCTTAGAAGGACCACCCCAGAACTAGAGCTACCAGCCAATGGGACAGCTGACCATGATTCTGAGTTCACTGTCCCACTCCTCACAGAGGCTGGCTACCCAATACCGGTGACGGACCAAATAGGGGTTCAGAAGTCCAGCTCTTTGCCTCAAGGCAGGACAAACTCTGGGGTATTATTTGAGCTTGGCTGCTTGGGGTCACAAAGACTCATCTGAATCTGCTCCCTTGCTTGCCCCCAATTTGTTGTCCTGTTCCCCCCCACTCCCTTGTTAGTTTCTTCAGGGAGCATTTTCTTAATAATCTTTTGCATGAGAATCCTCATCTCACCTGCTGAAGACCAATAGGGCAATAAAGGCTAGGGGTTCATTGTTATTGTTGCTATTTTAATTATTATTATGCCCCTCACAATGTCCCACAGGACTGAATCTCCAAGTTCATATCTGAACGTGAACTGTTGGGTACCTCCAGGAAACCTATGGTTTTAATCTCTTTTACGTTGTTTCACCATATTCTTTCATTGTGTGTGTGTTGGGGGGTGTCAAGCGGGGAAGAAGAAAGGAAGGGAGTTTCTTCCCAGGGCTTTGGAGCACTGTCTCAGCCAGAGCAGCTGCTAAGTGGGTTGACCAGGACCCAGAAATCGGAGCACAGGGAGCAGAGCGCACTGTGCAAACAGAGATGGCAGGAGGCATGACTATACCAGTGACGGTTCTTGGGCAAGAGAGGTACTTCCACTGGTTACACTGTAGCTAACACAGTCCTGGACAACCTTGCCATTTCCAAACAGGTCTGTATTTTACCAGTGATGAAATGTGACTCCCCTGTGCAACCCCCCAAGGAATGAAGTGACAAGAGGAAAAAATCACATTACTTCATGCAGAGGTGGTGGCAGTTCCTAATTACTGATGCACCACTGAGCAAGGTTTTGCCAACAGCCAAATGAGCTGGTGCACTTGCAAAATGAGGGCATGTGGCACAACTGATTGGTTTACACATATGTCTGTGACATTACACAATTCTGAAAGGCCAATCTCTCTTTATATAAGTCAAAGGGGAAAAGCTCTTAAAAAAAATCCACATGTAAATGCCATATTGTTTCCCATCCAATTATCTCTGCATTCTGTGTACAGAAAGAAAGGGATGGGGAATGCTGAGTGTTCATTTTAAGTGCCATCTATCATCTGCTTAATTAATTGCAAGCAAACTCCTATTTGCATTTCAGGTGAATAGAACATAAAAGAAATGAGATTTTCCTGACAAATGAGAGTACTGTATTTATAAGCAAAATGACTTTTCCCCCCAAAGAAATGGAACAATTTTCACTACAATTCATAACTCAGCTCTTTAAGCTTTAAGCAAACTTCAAGTGCTTCTTCCCTCCCTGGGCTCAAGCTAGTCCTCTAAGCTGCTACACTAAAAGCAAAAAATTGACCTGTTCACACAGGGTCACATCTCTGTCCCCTTCTCAAGAACCACTAATGTTCCTGGGAACTTTAATGTTAAAACTCAATGAAGGAGTAACTTGAGGTTTTTCACAGGTGTGTTCAGATAACTGTGCTATTTAAATGATCAAAGCATTTCATTTGAATGGAAGTTGGGGGTTAAAAGCAACGAAGTATAAAAAATGATGACTGCAATATTTGCATCAGTTAATAAAAGTACCATGTATTCTAGAAAAAAAGGCTTACCACTTCCTGAATGTAAATATACTGGGAATATGAATGTTTAGATATTTTTTTAATTTAAAAATGTCTACTTGGGATCATGAGGCCAGAGCCCTGTGCTCCAGTGTCTGCTTGGCCAGCATTCCCCATCCTTTTCCTTCTGCCCCCATTACCCTCCTTCCTATACTGAATAAGACAAAGTAAGTGTTCGGTGAGGCTCCTTCTAGGACTTCCAGTCTAAGACCTCAGCCTTATTCAAGGAGTTATGTTTTAATTCCCCAGGCCTGCAAACTGCTATCTTATATTTAATATTAATAAAGTCTAATTAACATAATAATCTAGGAGTTAGTGGCATGGATAATCCAATGAAGGAGCTCATCTAAAAGCCATTTTATCTGGCACAAGAATGTAGGGATTGGCTTTTCTATAGCTGATTTTAGCTTCTAACTGTGTTTTACTTAGGCTGATATTAACATTTGCTTACCTTCTCACTGCACATACCCATGGAGGGACCTGAGTAAAGTGGTCCAGAAGCTTCTCAGGTTATGAGGGAAATTAAATTAAATCTACTCCAGTCCATTTTATTGCTAATAACAGAAAATACCTGAAGCTAGGTGATTTATAAGAATAGAGGTTTGTTCAGTTCATGGTTTGGAGGTCCAAAGTCCAGAGGCTGCATCTGGTAAGAGTCTTCTGGCTGCATTACAATATGTTGGAGGGTAAGAGCATATGTGTTTGTGTCTGTGCGTCCGTCTCCTTCCTTCTTCTTAAAATCCAGGAGTCAATTATGGGGACTCTACCTTGAAGAACTCAATCCTAATCTTTTCCCAAAGGTTCCATATTTAAACACCATAGCTGGTATAAATTTTCACACTCTTAACCTGTCGCAACCAAAAATCAACACATGAGTTTTGAGGGGACATTTGAATCACAGAAAAAATCTAACAGCTGAAATCTAAACATTTGCCATGGCAAAACTACATGAAAGCCATGATGACTCCAGTAAGGAAGGCAGCATGAAGTTAGCATTTATTGCTAAGGCACCCAAAACATAGTCCCATGTATAAACTCATGATCAGACATTCATTCTCTATCCCTCCCTCTGCCCAGCAAGTGTTTATTGGACACTGACTGCATGACAAGCACTGTGTCATATGCCAAACATAAACCTGGACAGTAAGCATAATGAGGTGTCTCAGTTTTTACAACCTGGTAGACCAGTTGGCCAATTAGGAGAAACCATATACTCATATACGATTACATATTGTGATAGAAAAAATGAACAGAATGTAGCAGTATGCAGGGACCAGAAGAAGGGGAAGAGGTCCTTATCAGATAGGATAGTTGGGGTGGGGGACCCTTTGCAGGAGTACCATTTAAGCTGAGACCTGCTAAATGTGGTATTCACCACATACAGAGGTCCCACAAGAACTCAAGTTCAGAGGAATGAATGAATACCTGTGTCCCTATTATGTAGGCTTCCAGCTGTGATACCTTATCTTTAAAAAGGTGGGTAATAGTGAAATTAGCCAGGCATGAAAGGGAAAATATTCTATGATTCCACTTATACAAAGTACCTAGCTTCATGGCTCCTGAGAACTACTGATTTCAGGGAAAAAAGAGAAATGAATATTTTCTACTAATAATTCAGCCTTCAGCCCACAAACTCGAGTGGGATCAAAACGGAATGGCAAAGAGATTCCAGATCACCTCTTTCTGCACCCTCCTGAACACTCAGATTGAACTTCAAGATTATGAAGAAACACCACCCATTAGAGGACTAGAAATCACCACAGGACCACAAGAAATATGGGAAAGCAAGGAATATGGAAGATTTACTGCTGAGTGAAGCAAGCTAGACTATAAAGGAGAGACAGTGTATGTCCCCACTTAATATATACTGAGTGTCCGCGCTCTGTGATTGAAACTGATTGACTAAAGGATATAGAAACACAGCACATGGATGTAAATACCAGATATAGTGTGTGTGAAAGAGTAGGGTCTGAGGAAGGACATTTAGAAGAAAAATAGGGAGGCGAAGCATTAATTTGACAAAGAAATGTTGTAATATCTGTTGAAGATATTTTATAGTTTTATCTGCTGGACTAGGCAGAAATGTTCACCTGTTGAAATATTCATTTTGTAAGCTAAATAATGTGATTGAATGTATAAAAGAAAATTAAATTTAAAAAACTTTAAAAACTAAAAAAAATAAATTTACAAAGGCAAAAAAAAAAAGAAAGAAAGAAAGAAAGAAA
>NW_006159529.1:1427052-1436731 GCF_000334495.1 Tupaia belangeri chinensis | reverse complement strand
CAAAGACAAGATACTAAGATTGGCAAGAGAGAAACGGCAAGTTACCTACAAAGGATATCCCATCAGGCTATCAGCAGATCTCTCATTGGAAACAATTCAAGTGAGAAAGAATGGAAAAATATATTCAAAGTGTTAAGGGAAAAGCAATTTCAACCAAGAATACTGTACCTGGCAAGATTATCCTTCATATGGGAAGAAAAGAGAAGAACATTCTTAGATAAACAAAACTTGAAAGAATTTACCAACACCAGACCAGATCTCCAAGAAGTTCTCAAGGGAGTGCTATATCAGGAAAATTAAATAAAGACACACAGTTCAAAAACTAAGAAAATGGCCAACTTAATCATAGGGACAAGTCTAGAGTTAAATATTATATCCCAGAATTCAGTCGGGAAGATCGAACCACAACAGAAGATAGATTAAGTACATGAGGCTGAACTGGTGAAATAGCACTTTATGACTTTTGAGTAAAATATTGCTGATTTTCTTCTAGGCCTTGTTGTCTGGTTTTAAAGATTTTTGTCCAGTCTTGAGCTGTCGATAGGGTCATGTACCTACTATTTGAACAGAACCCTAACCTGTTTCCTGGCTTTAAGTTTTAAGCAAAGTTCCTTAGCATTTCTTTGACTTATTAAAGTTAAAACTGCTTTTCTTGAAATTACCAGCTGAACTTGCTATTGAAAGTAGTTAGATTATTTAAGAAATTATGTGATCAATAAAATTTGGGGGTGGAGGAGGAAAGGAAGACAACTATAGACACCAGAGAGTGTGAGAAGAGGGTACGAAAGGGCAGAGGGTCAGAAATAGGGGTAAATATATACATATTTTTATATATATAGTGTATTCTGGATGGAAAAATCTCATTTTGTATGTTATAATGATGTTTAGTAATATGAACGTAAATAAATAAATTTAAATTAAAAAAAGAAAAAAGTATCTAGTAGTCACTTATATGAGGTGCCATTCTGATTCATGGAGACATACAATAGCACAATGGTTGCTAAGGGCTAGGAAGAGGGGAGAATGGGGAATTATCAATATTTAACAGGCACAGAGTTCTGGTCTGGAATGATAAAAATGTTCTGGAAGGGTCGTGGTGGCTGTACAATAGTGTAAATGTGTTTAATGTCATTGAATTTTATACTCACAGATAGATAAAATGATAAATTTTATTTTAATGGTAAATTTTATAAATTTTATGCAAAACATATATACATATATATGTGTATATATATATAATACACATATATACGTATATATATGTATATAATATATATATGCCAATCAGAGTATTATTAATGCACCTAAACATGCTCCCTGCGTGGGCCAGTTAATGGATCTAACTGCAAGCAGAAAAATGGTTCCACCTCTCCAAAGAATTAAGGTAGAACAGACATCTTTCTCCTGTGATTGAGATGTGCATCCATATCATTAACTCAAGAAACATTACCTCCATGGAATTTAACACATCTCACTTATCAAAAGAATAAACTTAGCCCCCGCATGCACTTTTGTGTGTTCATGTACATGTTTGTCTTTCCATCTATCCTAAAGAGCCACACTCACCCCTCCTTTTTTGCCCACCCTCACTTCAATCCAACTATACTGCAAGCACATTTTGCTCTATGGTGCAACATTTCCATTTGTGGAAATGAACTAGACTGAACTACCTTAAGTTTAATTCTAAACGGTCTTCATAGCAGAATTATTCCATAAACAGGTTCTGAAACTTATTCACTCATTTATCATTGGCACTTATTGAATGAAACATCTCTTAGACAATGAGAACAGGTTGAAAACCACTGACTTCCACAATTTTATTCAATGCTCTCAGTTTGACGTTCTATTATAGTTTGCATTTCCAATTTTATCTGGTACAATGCTTTTTTTCCAAGCCAAAGACAGAATTTCCTATGAACCATGGCTATATAATAGTTATCTATTTCTCCAATTATAGCACTCATTATTTTAGAAGATCAAGGCAAACGCATTAGGCCAGGTGTTGTTATTGTTGTTTTGTTTAAGGACTCTTTTCCTGATGGAGGAGAAGATGGGCATAGCTCTATGAGAAGACAAATGCTCCCTAAGGAGGCATTGTGAGCCTGATAAGAGTCTGGGCAAGGCAGGGAAGGGGACCACAGCTCAGGGAGAATACCAAGGCACAGCAACCAGGATGCAGCTGGGGAAGCTCTCATGAATGTCAAGCCCAGAGCCGAAATGGTACATGGGTACAAGGGCATTCTCACACCAAACAAAAAAAGAATCATTCTTTTTTTTTTTTTTGGAGAGGTTTTTGCTATAGGGTGCGTGCACTCGCCAGAAAGACAGAGAGAGACAGAAAGCGAGAACCCCTCCCCCCAGGGGGGTTGGCCACACTGCAATCCCTTTTCCTCCATTCTCTTCTCGGGATCTTGGGCATACACACACACGCACCCAGTGTGAGTTTAAACCACTGGGTCCAGGACTCAAACTGTGGTCAGCTACATGGGAGTTCAACGACATAGCCATTACGCTAACTGCTGGTCCCAAGAATCATTCTTTTAACATGTTCTCTGAGCTTCTCTTTACTGATCACTGTTCCAACTGCTCGATGGCCCTTTACTCATTAAGTCAAAGCTTTTTATTCCTTTTTAGTTTTTATTTATTTCATGAGCTAGAGAAAGAGAGAGAAAGAGACCACACTCCCAAAAGGGCTCTGACACGGCACTCTATCCCCAGCCTCAGTAGCCCCAGAACATGGGCACACTTGTTCCCACCCAGCATACTCAGGAAGGCCTGTGGATACGAACCTAGAACCCCCCCGTGGGTCAGCCTTGCAGAGCATGGTGCTTGATCGCCATACCACTGCCCTGCCCCATAAAGTCAAAGCTTTCCTGTGCTTAGTTACCACCATGACACTCAGCAGGTATACTCAAACTTGACGGGCACTGGAAATCCAACTTCTGGAACTTAGTAGTCACTAGTCTCTCTGTCTGGAGATGAGAGTGGATCACTGAGCTCCTCTTGCTGAAATTAAAAAGGACTACCAGAAGTCAGCATCCAACCCCAAACAGTGCCGTACAGACAGGAGGTGGGAGGAAGCCAGGAGTCATAGACTTCTCCAGGGCTCCCATAAAAGTGAAGGCCCAGGAACAAAGTTCTTCCAGAGGCCTGAAGACTGCTGCCAGGATCCCAGCCTCCATTCTGCAGGGGAAACTGCAGGGTGCTCCCTTCATTCAGTCCTTCTCCAGAAGCCTCAAAAAAATCCTTTCAGGACCCACAGAACCATGTTCTACCCATCCCTAAAAGCCATTTACAAGATGAGAGAAAGGAAAACAGGAAGGAAAGAAGAAGAAAGCTAGATCCGTCTTTGCCTAAGGGGGAAGAAACCAGTTTTTCCTTTCCCTTTGTGCCACCGATGTGCGTCATTTATTTGGTGACAAAGCTCTGAATGTTAATTGAATGCATTAAAGGCATAATAACACAATCCAGAGAACTGTTCCGCTGTATTTTAAAACTTCCGCTCTGCTGGGCTACCTACAGCTGTACAAGAACAGGTAAAAGATCTCCCTGAAATGAAAACAAGGGAGCGGAAGGGGAGGGGAGCAGGCACCTACTTGAGAGTTCACCGGGTTCCCATGGAGAGAAGGGCAACTGCCTGGCGCAAGGCAGTTTGGTATCAATGCAATAATTTCTGGATAGCTGCCAATGCTAAGGTTAAAAAGCAATATTACAAGGCTTCTATGATGACAGCCTACTGGGAGACATTTGTTGAAAATTGCTTTGCCTATCATTTAGTCAGCAAAAAAAACCCCACAGTACTAGTTATGCTAGAACTCTGTTGAGTGTGCATCTATAAATGATTCAAATTGTAAGCACATAAAGCCCCCATACAGGTAGATGTAATCACCATAAAAGCCTGGAGCCTCAGCTCTGTTCTTTAACATTGATAGGCCATATAAATTTTCACCATATGTTGCCAAATAAGAAGCATAATTATAGAGAAAGTATATTCTGAGTTTTAAATTCAACTTTTGAAAATGAAATCAGAATGACTTTTGTGGCACCAGGCAATAAACTTTTCGGCAGCCACATTGTGAAACACTGACGCCCTATGCCGTACACCACTGTACAGACCGACTTCATTTTAACTGTACCTTTTTGGCGTACGAGAAGGGGCAACTTATGCATTGCTGGGTGAAATGACAAGGTTTTAACTAGACCGTCTCCTTCAGTCTACAGATACCTGAAAGGAGAACTAAAGTATATAAAAATACAATAAAGGCATAGGACTTCAGTGACCAGGGCTGTGTGAACAGATCTGGGTTAGTTTTCAGTAAGCAGGATATGAGTTGCTAACTAACAGGACAGAGTCCAAATGAATTCTTCCTTTTGTTCCTCACTCTGATTTAAAAAGCAATTTAATTTCTTAGTCATTTGGGGATTTTTGCGTGCACTGATAAAAATGTTCTTGCTTTGAATGGGTGCCCCATGCTTTGTCCTCATGGGCCAGAAGTATCTCTCTCTCTCTCTCTCTCTCTCTCTTTCTCTCTCTCTCTCTCTTTTTCTTCCAAGACAGATTTTTGCTATAGAGCACATGCACTCACCAGAGAGACAGAGAGAGGGAGAAAATAAGAAATCACCCACCTGGGGAGATGGCCACACTGTAATCCCTTCTTCTCCTCCATTCTCTTCGGATTTTGGGCACGCACGCACATGTGCCTGGAGTGAGTTTCAAGTTGCCATGTCCAGGACTCAAACCGCAATTAGCCATGAGGGAGTCCAGCACCTTAACCATGACTCCACCTGCTGGTCCTCCCTCTCTTTTGAAGGTTTTTGTCATAAGGCACATGCACACACCAGAGACAGACAGAGAGGGAAAGTGAGAAATAGCTCCCCAGAGAGTATGGTCACACTGCAATCCCTTTTCCTCCATTTTCCTCTCAGGATTTTGGGCACATACACGTGCCCAGTATGATTTTCAAACAGCAGAGTCCAGGATTCGAACTGCAATTGGCCATGTGGAAGTCTAGTGTCTTAACCACTACACCACCTGCTGGCCCCAGGAGTATCTCTCTCAATGCAAACAAATACATTTTCATTCTCACCAAGGATCAGGACTTCTGCTTGGCAGGATGAGTGTCCAGAGAAGTGTGGGTGAGGCCTCCTGCTGTAGAAAGGAAGGGAGGTTTCTGTTTGTGCTCTTGCCTTGGGTCCCCAAACGTTAGCAGCATTCTATGGACCTGACCTCAGCTTCACCACCAACCCCTAAAAACCCATCTGACATGGTTCTTGCCAAGAGCTCTTACTTGAGGGTCATTTCATATCCTATCAATGTGATTCGTGGTCTGGTAAAGGGGAATGAACAGCCCAAGGCCAACATAAACACAGAGCTGACTTTGTTTGGAAGCTGAATCTACAGAGTCAAACTATAGAATCTTAACTTTGGAGAGGCTGCTTAGTGCACCATCATCCCAGTAGGGAATCCCCTCTCTGGAAACTAACAGCTTTGGCCTAGCCTGGTGGCATAGTTAGGAGCAAACTCAAATTTAGTGCTGGAAGCCACAAGACTGACTGAAGGTTCAGCCTGAAAACATGGTAGGTGCACGCACGCATATCCAAGACCCTAGTGAGCTGGACAGCTGTGGGGCGATGACTGCAACTTGACAAGACCCTGTCAAAGGTGCTTCTCTCTCTCTCTCTCTCTCTCTCACACACACACACATATGCACACATGTTCTCTATCATTATGAATAAGTTTAAAAAACAAATTAAAGAAAATATTGAGCCAGCTCTATGGCCTGGTGGTTAAGGCAGGCAGATTCCACATAGCCAACTCTGTGCATGGTTCAAGTCTCAGACCAGGAGGCTTGAGAAACACAGTAGGCACATGTATGTCTACACCTAAAATCTCAATGGGATGGAGAGATGCAGGAGGGGAGATTATGGCATGACCTTGCCCCGTGGGGGGTGCTTTCTCCCTTTCTCTCTCTCTCTCCTTCTCTGTCTCTCTCTGGTGAGTACACACTCTCTGGCATAAATTAAAAACAAAACAACAACAACAACAACAACAACAAAAAGCAAACTGATCAGCTCTGTCCATCTGCAACACCAGGAACACATCCTCTTAGAAGCATGTTTCTTAGAAACAGAAAATTTTATGTGAATGTGGGTCTGAGCCCTTCACAATGCTGCAGGTCCAAATTGGTTAGCCTAGCAAGCAGTTATGGGTATTAAGAATAGAATACAAGGGACCAGCAGATGGTGTAATGGTTATATTGCCGGACTCCCACATAGTCGACCACCATTCGAGTCCCAGATCCGGCAGCTTAAAACTCACACTGGGTAGGTGTGCATGTGTTCTCAAAATCCTGAGAGGAGAATGGAGGAGAAGGGATTTCAGAAAGGCCATCCCCTGCTAGGGTGTGATTTCTTGCTTTCTGTCTCTCTCTCTCTTCTTTCCAGTGAGTGCATGTACCCTATAGCAAAAATATCTCTCCTCCAAAAAAGAAAAGAAAAAGAAAGAATAGAATAGATGCTTCCCCTTTGTTCTTAACCAAGGGTGGAGAAATAGAGGCAGTCCCAGAGGAGTGTTGGAAAGCGTATTTTCTATATTTATGCTTCCTTCTAAGTGGCCAAGAGAAGGCAGAAACAGCTGCCATCCAGGAACCAAATCCCTACTGGCTTTGTATAGCTCTCCACCCCCTCGTCTCCCCAGCCCCCTCCACACACACAGCCAACCCCCTGACAAAAAGCTGTTCTCTGGTCAAACTGGGAAACCATATTTGTCAGGCTAATTTTCAGAAAGTTATTAAAGTGACCTGAAAAATGAAAGCCAAGGAGCCTCGAGATTACAAAATAAAAATAGATTTTTTTTTTATTATTGAGGCATTTTAAGAGCAATTATGTTGCTACAGTCATAACAGCTACTTGTGCAAACAGCAGGTTTCGGAAGTACAAAAGACTCCTGCCACCTCCACACCCACTCCAGGGGCTATTAAAGTTTGGAGAGAGGAATGAAACAGAAAAGATTTTTAAGACTTTGGGGTTTGTTGAGTTGATTCTTAAAAATCTATTAACACGTTCTTTACCATATAAAGGAAAATAAAACCAAACACACTTTGGGAAGATAATATTAAAAAAAAAATGGGGGATAAAAGATACAGTAAAGGGTTTCATTAAGTCTCAAGTTCACGGAAATGTCATCAATACCTACCATCAATCACATCTCTTTTGTATTTTCTGATATAGCCAGCAGAGAAAGACCTGGTCTCGTAAGAAACACAAATCTTGCCTTTCTTGGGAACATTCTGCACCTGATTGCTCAAAAAGCGGCAGAGGGACGCAGACAATCGCTAATCCAACCCCAGTGGGCTACATTTGGACCTGTTTCCAGATAACCCTACTTCCTCCCCCTTACCTGCGCCATGCCTGTACCAAAACCAAGGAAGGTCAATGCCCAGTGAAAAAGAGGCTCCTTATAAAGCCTTAAATGGGGAGTCTTAGGATGGCCCATGAGTTACTAATAACTTAACTGCCTCTCAACATGCTGTATATGCAGACTCTTTCTAAATATCCCAGCTAACTTGTTTTACTATTTACAAATAGGATCTGTTAAGTAAATCAATGTGGCTGAAGTTGACTGAAAAATGAAAATAGAACATCTAAAAAAAGCCCATGAGTTCTTTCCCACCAGACAGTCAAGCAAACAAAGCCATTTCCAGCAAATCACTCCTGACCTAGCTCACCTTGCCAGGTCAACTTTAAACTACCCCTCACTACAGATGAACCCACTCGACACTCTATGTTTTCTAATTTACCCTGCAGAAATCGAAAGGGAGTTTGAAAGGTTAATTAAAATTTCTGGAATAGTTCTTGTCGATATATAAGTATACAATATTTAGTTGGATCAAGGGTGAGGTTTCTGAATAATTAAGTATGCTGGTTGATACAGAATTACCCTACATCCATGGATTATCAATGTGCAATAATTAGAACAGAAACTAAACTGCCGAGCGACTTTAATCTTTCTTTCTTTTTTTAAAAATGATTATACCCTTAGCCTACAGATTCACACACAGCAGGGCTTCAAGAGCTGTTTGCCATATGCCTGAATTAAGAAGATACTTCAGTATTTAGTGGCACCTCTGAGCTACAGACGGGTTCAGTTCATCATTCTATCAATACCTTCATCTTCGTTCCCAAATAGACTGCAAACCAATTCTAAAGTTTCTCATATGTTAGGGCTTCTGACCTAAAACATGCTATAGAGACCCGGCAGTCAGGTAAGGAATAAGTGAGGCTTTCACTGACTCTTTCTGTAAAGAGGAAAATAATAAACGGCTACAGGTCGCTGGCCATACAGACCTGTGGGTGCCATTCCACTCTGCTGCTGCAATGCAAAAGCAGACATAAACATGTAAACGAATGGGTGTGGCTGTGTTCCAATAAAACTTTATTTACAAAAATAGGTGTCCAGCCTGTAGGTCACGGTTAACTAGCCATTGCAACTAAAGAAATGTTTTCTTTTTTTTCCCTTTATGGCCAGGTTTAGAAAACAGCTCCCCCACTGTGTCATCCTGAAGAACTCCTTCACTTCTTTAAATCGCCCTATTCAATTACATCTTTGTTATTAGACTTTCACAATCAGATTGAGACACGCAACACGCTAGGCAAACCACTAAAATTTTGTGCCCTTCATTCTTGTACAAGGCAGGAAAAGTGAGAAGGACCCACAGTGCAGCACTCAGATTCTCTTCCTGTTTCCCAGCAATTCAGCTCAGGCCCATGCGTGCAAACCCCATTCAGTGAAACCTAAGACCCAGCAAGGAAACCAATTCTTTCAGTTTTTACTTCTTATCCCAACTGTTTACCCACCTATAGCCCGTACACTTTCCAAAACCACTTGTATAACCTCACCTAACCCATATTTGATGTTTAACTCACGCTATGTGAGCACCCTAAGTAGCTTCCTGGCTGCTCCATTCATCATTTGCATACTAATCATCTTCAGCTTTGTATTATTCTTGTCCTTGTCTTATCTTCCTTACAGAATTATAGGCTTCTTCAGGGCCAGGTCTACATCTGATTTTTTTTTTTTTTAAATCCAGCATACCCTTCTGAGCCTCATGTATGCTTGGTACATAATAGATGCTCCATAAATGTTAACTGTATGAATTAACGTGTAAGCATCTTACTCAAAAAGTTCTCCATCTCTTAATATTTTAATTTAATCATGTTATAGCTTGGCATTATAGTTTATAACGTCCCCTCCAAAATCATGTTGAAATCCAATTGCTATTGTAACAGTATTAAGGGAAGGAATTGTTAAGAGGTAATTAGGTCATGAGATATCCGCCATCATAATGGATTAGTAATGTTATCTTGAAAGTAGATTTGTCATTGTGAGAGTGTTTCTTATAAATGGAGAAACTGGACTTCCTCTCGTTCTCACACACTCTCCTTCCCTTCCTCCTTCGAGCATGGCATGATGTAGCAAGGAGGCCGTCCCAGATACTAGCATCTTAATATTGGACTTCCTACCCTCCAGAATCATAAATAAATTGTGTTCTTTGTAGATTATTCAGTTTTAGGTTTTATGTTATACCAGCACAAGATGGACTAAGACAAATAGAAAAGGCACCTCTCTCTCTCTCTCTCTCTCTCTCTCTCTATATATATATATATATATATATATATA
>NW_006159529.1:1424277-1425429 GCF_000334495.1 Tupaia belangeri chinensis | reverse complement strand
CTCTCTCTCTCTCTCTCTCTCTCTCTCTATATATATATATATATATATATATATATATACATATTAGTTTCCTGGTGCAGTAACAAATTACCATCACCTCAGTAGTTTAAAACAACACAAATTTATTATTTTGAAAGTTTAGAACTCAGAAGTCCTAAAACCAGGTATCTGCAGGCCTGTGCTCCTTCTAGATGTTGTAAGAAAGAATCCTTTGTTCTGCCTTTTCCACTTTCTAGAGGCCTATATTCCTTGGCTTGTGGTCCACTCCCACATCTTCAAGGTCAACTGTAGAGTATCTTCAAATATCTTTTCTCTTTCTCTCTCTTGCTTTTGCTTCCATCACACCTCCTTCTCTGATCCTTCTGTCTCCCTCTTACAAGGGCTTTTGTGATTGTGTTGGGCCCACCCACAGCCCACGGTTATCTCCCCACCTCAAAATCTTTAACTTACATTCACAGTCTCCTTTCTTATGCAATATGTCATACGAATTTCAGGGATTGGGATATGAATACCTTTGGAAAGTCTTTATTCTGTCTAGTGCACAATCTTTAAAGTCTAGGAGAGTGGGGTGGGGTGAGAACAAATACACATGCATTGGTGTGTATCACCGAGCCCCTCTGCCTGGGAACCTCTGCCAGATACAAGGAAGGCCATGCATCAAGGCATGTGGCTTGGAAATCTTCCCAACAAGGCTTCAAAATCTCCTCACAAAATTCTGATTGATGCTTTAGAACACACATATCCCTATTTCAAACGAGAAGCAAATTTATAGAAATTGTAAAGTCATCAGCTGTTTCAAAATCATGGCGCACTTCATCCCAAGTGAGATTAAATACACTTGCCGTCTTCCGCTAACCAGGACATCATTATTAAGTGTATGTACTGGGTAGGAGACAGGATAGAGACACAGTTGTTGAAGAGAGGCTTAAAATCTGGTTAAGAAGGAAAGACACAGGAGCCAGCAGGTAGCATGGTAGTTAAGGCACTGGATCCCACCTGCCCAAATTCAAGGTTTAAGTCCTGGACCCAGTGCCTTAAAAAAAAAAAAAAAAAAATGCTGAGTACATGTGCAGGCATGCCCAAAAATCCTGACAGGAGAATGGAGAAGGGATTGTGGTGTGGCCATCACCCCAGTGGGTGTTTTCTCACTTT
>NW_006159529.1:1378030-1424267 GCF_000334495.1 Tupaia belangeri chinensis | reverse complement strand
CTTTCCCTCTGTTTCTCTCTGGTGAGTACCCGTGCCATAAAGGGGGAAAAAAGAAAAGATACAAATGAAGAGAAAGACCCATGGTAAAGGTAAAACAGATTATAGTACCAATACGGAGATGGCCAGACATCACTTCATACAATAATGCGTGTACAGGACGGGCTTTCAAGGGAATATCCAGGGGTCAGCAGGTGGCGTGGTGGTTAAGGCACTGGACTCCTACATGGCTGACTACTGTCTGAGAACTGAACCTGATGGCTTAAAAATCGTATGAGGCACTTGTGTGTGCCTAACCAAAATCCCAGGAGAACAGAGAATAGACTGTGGTGTGGCCAACTCCCTTAGGGGGCGATTTCTCATTTTCCTTCTCACTGTCTCTCTCTGTCTCTCTTTGGCAATTACGTGCACCCTATGGCAAAACAAAACAATCTAGGGACCAGCAGTTAGTGTAATGGCTATGTCGCTGGACTCCCATGTAGTCGACCACAGTTCGAGTCCTGGACCCGGTGGCTTAAACTCAGGCCATGCATGTGTGCGTGTGTGCCCAGGATCCTGAGAGGAGAATGGAGGAGAGGGGATTGCGGTGTGGCCATCCCCACTGGGGAGTGATTTCTCGCTTTCTGTCTCTCTGTCTCTCTCTTTCTTTCTGGCAAGCGCACACGCCCTATAGCAAAAACCTCTCCAAAAAAAGAAAAAAAAAAATCTAAAAAAAAAGAGAAGATTCCATCCCTCATTTTGCAGATGAGAACATTCAAGCATCAAAACTGACTTTGCTGTTTGTCTTAGTCAATTTTATACTGCTGTAACAGAATACCAAAGACTGGGTAATTTATATAGAAGAGAAATTTAGTTTTTCACAATTCTGTAAGCTGGGAAGTTCAAAAATGAGTCACCAGGTATCTAGAACCTTTTTACCAATTCTCACATGGCAGAGGGCGGAAGAGCAAGAGACAGAAGGAGGATGAACTTGCCTTTTTATGGCAGCATTAATCCCACCCATGAGTGTAGAGCCTTCACGGCCCTATCACCGTCCAAAGATCCCACCTCCTAACACCACCGCACTGGCAGTGGAATTCGACGTGAATTTTGGAGGGCATACACATTCAAGCCAGAGCACTGATGTCACGTGGTGCCGCAGTATGGCACCAAAACCAGTTCTGAAGCCCTCTGAACCCCAGTCTACCACACGTGAATGTTCTACTTCAGGTCTACGCTTTCTCTAGATTTTAAGACAACCATACTTTAATGCCTGTGAAAAATATAAGAAAAAAACAAGGCTCTGGCATCAAGGATCTAACATAATGCAGATCCACACATCATGTAAGTCACAACCACAAAGCAACGGGCTTCCTTTAACAGGACAGAATGCTGACTGTATCTTCAAAGTGGCCACATACATAATACTTTTCTGTATTCTACAGCAAGTTTGTTTTTGTTTTTGTTTTTGTTTCTGTCTTCCAGAATGGCCCTCAGTTCATCTACTCATCTATCTATCTGCCCATTCATTCAAATAAATATCTCTTCAATATCTATGTTCCAGACTGTGGAGACAGAAAGGTAACTAAAGTGTTTACTACCTGGAAGAAATTCACAGTGCTATTAACAGAGAAAAAAACCCAGTGCGCTAACCCTAAAGCTACATCCCACTTCTGATCTAAACTGGCAACCCTGCTCTTATGATTTGTTCACTTTATTTAGCAAAATGAAACTTAAAATGACCTTTAGCTTCTTTTCAAAAGCCTGGTTCATCATCATATAATCAAGATACGCACTAAAAGAGGGTATTAGAAAACCTATAGTAAAGATATTAAGGTCATTTTTTTGTTTGAGTTGCTGTGTCATCGTGGAATAAACTCAAACTTGAGGACCAGACGCCATGAGTCTGAATCTGACTCTAACAGTATGTGACTCTGGGCAAATTAATAAACCTCTCTGAAGTGAGTTTCTTCAACAAGAGATAGAGACAACAATTCCTATCTTACAAGGTTCCTCAATTTGGCAACTACTTACTGAGCACCTGGTATACACCTAGGCCTGTTTGAGACACTAGGAAGTGGGAGGGAATAACACAGAGGGGCTCTTGCACTCATGTAGTCTGTAATCTAGCTGAAGAGACAGGCAAGGAACAAGTAAACAAACAAACAAAAATGAAAGGTAATTTTAGATGATGCTGAGTACTATCTTAGCTTCCTAGAACAGCCACAACAAATTACCACTGATCTAATAGCTTAAAACAACAACAAAAAGTTTTCAAAGTTCTAGAGGCCAGATCACAATTAAGATGTGTGCGTGTGTGGGGGGAGGGCATGCTCCTCCTGAACATCCTAGAAAAGAGTCCTTTTCTGCCCCTTTAAGCTTCTTGTAACTCCAGGTGTTCCTGGGCTTGTGGCAGCCTAACTCCAATCTCTGCCTTTGTCCTCATGTGGCCTTCTTTCTTTGTGCTCCCCTCTTGTATGAACAACCAGTCCCCCAGTCCTCCAATCTAGAGTGATTTAATCTCAAGACTTTTCACTGTTGCGATGTGAATGCTTGTGTCCCTACAACACTCATATGTGGAAGCCTAATCACCAATGTGGTATAAGAATGTGGAGTCTTGGGAACCAGCAGTTAGCGTAATGGCTGTCGCTGGATTCCCACATAGTCGACCGCGGTTCGCGTCCCGGACCCGGTGGCTTGGAACTCACACCGGGCACGTGTGTGTGTGTGCCCAAGATCCTGAGAGGAGAATGGAGGAGAAGGGATTGCAGCGTTACCATCCTCCTTGGCGGGTGATTTCTCGCTTTCTATCTCTCTGTCTCTCTCTGTCTGTCTGGCGAGCATAAGCGCCCTATAGCAAAAACCTCTCCAAAAAAAAAAAAAAAAAAAAAAAAAAAAAAAGAACCGCGGGGGGAAAAAAAAAAAGAAAGAAAAAAGAATGTGGAGTCTTTAGGAAGTGATTAGACCATGGGATGGAACCCTCACGAAGTGATTAGTGACCTTATGAAAGAACTCTTGGAGAGCTGCCTTGCCCCTTCTGCCACATGAGGAGACAGCTAGAAGGCAGCCTTATGAACCAGAAATCAAGTCTTCAACACACTCCGAATCTGCCAGCATCTGGATCTTGGACTTCCTAGCCTCCGGAACTGTCAGAAGTAAATTTCTATTATTTACAAGCTATCCAACTTATGATATTTTATTACAATGGCCTGAATGCACTAATACATTAACTTTGTTTCCAAATGAGGTTACATTCTGAGGTCCTACGTGAACATGTTTTTGTGTGTTACTTATTTCTTTAATGAGAGACATAGAGCGAGACACATAGAGATAGGTGCCCCCAAAGGGTCTTAGTGCTGTAATTTATCACCAGTCTCAGCTGGCCTGGATCACAGCACACAGCATGAATGCCCAGGGTGTTCAGGACAGTCTTGGGATGCATACCTAGAACTTCTTCCTCATGGGTCCAGTTGAATTCCTACTACACTACCACTTGGCCCTGGACAAGATTTGGGAAGGGCCACTGTTCAACCCATTGTAAGTACCACCAAAAAAAATTAAATAAGGAAATAGGATAGAGAGAGTGTGTGTGTGTGTGTGTGTAGGGGCTGGGGGGAGTATGTAAAAGTTTGGCCAGGATGTCCAAGGAGGCATTGAGAAGGTGGTTACCTAATTAAGAACAGCCAATGATAGGAGGAATGTTCTGAGCCCCAGGCATGTGGAAGCTTGTTCAATAGGTTCGAGGGCCAAAGGGAGGCCAAAAGAGGAGGCTGAGCAAGACGAGGAGGAAGACACAAGAGGAAAGTAAGATTCACAGGTGCCTGGGACCAGATCCTATAAGCTGATGTGAGAACTGAATGTGGAAAAAGATCCCAACAACTAATATATGTTACTTCCTCTCCACAAAGGCTAAAAGGTCTAAGTTTGTAATCTATCCACCAAAGAGGGTGGGCAGTCCAAGCCTGGGAAGCCCCAAACCACAACAGGCCTCTGATCGGAGAGTGTGTTAATTTATAGGCCTCTCTACTCCACTCTCCCACGATACAGGTGGTTTCCTGATGCAGGATATTAACTTTCTGCTGCTAGAGGTCCCTAACCACCACGCTGGCCTAAAAGGTTTCATCAGGTTTGGATAAGCCTCAGATAAGGAGCTGAACTTTTGCAGGCTTATGAGAACTGCACCTGCAATCCTTCGGAGATTCACTCATCACAAACCTTAATCCATCTCAAATAAAACCTGTGCATACAGACGTGGTTCCACATAGTCGACCGCGGTTCGCGTCCCGGACCCGGTGGCTTGGAACTCACACCGGGCACGTGTGTGTGTGTGCCCAAGATCCTGAGAGGAGAATGGAGGAGAAGGGATTGCAGCGTTACCATCCTCCTTGGCGGGTGATTTCTCGCTTTCTATCTCTCTGTCTCTCTCTGTCTGTCTGGCGAGCATAAGCGCCCTATAGCAAAAACCTCTCCAAAAAAAAAAAAAAAAAAAAAAAAAAAAAAAAAAAGAACCGCGGGGGGAAAAAAAAAAAGAAAGAAAAAAGAATGTGGAGTCTTTAGGAAGTGATTAGACCATGGGATGGAACCCTCACGAAGTGATTAGTGACCTTATGAAAGAACTCTTGGAGAGCTGCCTTGCCCCTTCTGCCACATGAGGAGACAGCTAGAAGGCAGCCTTATGAACCAGAAATCAAGTCTTCAACACACTCCGAATCTGCCAGCATCTGGATCTTGGACTTCCTAGCCTCCGGAACTGTCAGAAGTAAATTTCTATTATTTACAAGCTATCCAACTTATGATATTTTATTACAATGGCCTGAATGCACTAATACATTAACTTTGTTTCCAAATGAGGTTACATTCTGAGGTCCTACGTGAACATGTTTTTGTGTGTTACTTATTTCTTTAATGAGAGACATAGAGCGAGACACATAGAGATAGGTGCCCCCAAAGGGTCTTAGTGCTGTAATTTATCACCAGTCTCAGCTGGCCTGGATCACAGCACACAGCATGAATGCCCAGGGTGTTCAGGACAGTCTTGGGATGCATACCTAGAACTTCTTCCTCATGGGTCCAGTTGAATTCCTACTACACTACCACTTGGCCCTGGACAAGATTTGGGAAGGGCCACTGTTCAACCCATTGTAAGTACCACCAAAAAAAATTAAATAAGGAAATAGGATAGAGAGAGTGTGTGTGTGTGTGTGTGTAGGGGCTGGGGGGAGTATGTAAAAGTTTGGCCAGGATGTCCAAGGAGGCATTGAGAAGGTGGTTACCTAATTAAGAACAGCCAATGATAGGAGGAATGTTCTGAGCCCCAGGCATGTGGAAGCTTGTTCAATAGGTTCGAGGGCCAAAGGGAGGCCAAAAGAGGAGGCTGAGCAAGACGAGGAGGAAGACACAAGAGGAAAGTAAGATTCACAGGTGCCTGGGACCAGATCCTATAAGCTGATGTGAGAACTGAATGTGGAAAAAGATCCCAACAACTAATATATGTTACTTCCTCTCCACAAAGGCTAAAAGGTCTAAGTTTGTAATCTATCCACCAAAGAGGGTGGGCAGTCCAAGCCTGGGAAGCCCCAAACCACAACAGGCCTCTGATCGGAGAGTGTGTTAATTTATAGGCCTCTCTACTCCACTCTCCCACGATACAGGTGGTTTCCTGATGCAGGATATTAACTTTCTGCTGCTAGAGGTCCCTAACCACCACGCTGGCCTAAAAGGTTTCATCAGGTTTGGATAAGCCTCAGATAAGGAGCTGAACTTTTGCAGGCTTATGAGAACTGCACCTGCAATCCTTCGGAGATTCACTCATCACAAACCTTAATCCATCTCAAATAAAACCTGTGCATACAGACGTGGTTTCCCACCATGGCTGTGTAACAAGGAAGAACAGCTTTGTCTGTTCTGCAAAAGCCTCCTCTGTTTACACTGTAGCCATGGATTTAATTTCCCAGATTTACATTTTAATTCTTTAAGATATTCAGGAGATAAAACGGATAGAGAGGCCTGTGGTTAAGACATGGCCCTCTCCTGCAAACCGCTGCCTTGCTCCCAAGCTCTTGTTTCTTTTTCTTTCCAAATTTAATCTGATTTCCTTTTCCGCCCTCCTCAGGATTTCTTCCTTATCTTCCAGTCTCCTACCCTCTTTTCTGCCCCAGGGCTCCCTTAATGTTCTTCCCTTATTTTGGGCTCCCCGTGTTAGCTGGTTACCTGTAGAGGTTCAATAATGTCTCTCCAAATTCGTGTCTCCCCAAACCTCAGAGTGTGACTTTATTTGGAAACGGACTCTTTGCAGTGTAATCAAGATGCACTCATATTGGATTAGCGTGGGCCCTAAATTCAAAATGACTAGTGTCCTCCAAAAAGCGAAGACACAGAGAGACATACAGAGAAAACGGCCACGTGATGATGAAGGCAGACATGGCAGTGATGCAGCTACAAGCCAGGAAAAGCCAAGGACTGCTGAGAACCACCAGAAGCTGGAAGAGCCAAGGAAGGATCCTTTCCTAGAGCCTTCAAAGAAAGTATGACCCTGTCCACACCCTGATATAAGGCTTGCAGCTTCTAGAGCTATGAGAGAATAAACTTCTGTTTTAAGCCACGGAGTTTTTATGGCAAGTTGTTACGGCATGCTAAGTAATTGCAGCATCCGAGTTCCAAGCCTGCTCTGAATCCATCACACACATTTGGACTCCCAAGTCTCTTCCTCATCTGATGCTCTACAGCCAGACCCCAAGCCCAGCCTACTCTTCTGGGGTGGCCCACTTTTGAGCCCAACTGGCATCTCTCTCTCTCTCTCTCTCTCTCTCTCTCTCTCTCTCAATCTCTTTCATTTTATTATGAAGTGTTCAAACATGTAGCAAAGTTGAATGAATTTCACAACAAACACTCATATACCTCCCATTGAGATTCTAGCTTTAACATTCTCCTACAGAATCTCTGTTCATTTCTCAAGATGTAATCAATGTTCTGAATTTTTTCCATCACAGATTAATTTTAAGAATGTCACATCAATGGAACCATACAGAATGTTCTCTTTTGGGGAGGGCTTCTTTTACTCAATGTACTGTTTGTAAAACTCATCAAGTTGTTGGGTGCATCAGTACATTGCTCCTTTTTATTGCTGAGTAGTATTCCATTCTAATGATTTGTCCTTTACCCTACTGCTGGACACTGGGGCTATGTCTAGGTTTTGGTGCTTATAAATAAAGCTGCTATGGAGACTTGTGTATGAACCTTCTTGGAGGCAGGCTTTCATTTCTCTGAGGTTGTCTGAGACCCCATCCCTGATCATGGCACTGTCACTATCTTGACTCATTGGCATGTCTGACTCGGTCTCTAAGTTCCTTCAAGATGATTAGGTGATGTAGTCATTAAGATTCAGACCAACTGCCTATGTCTGAACTCAGACTCCATCTTTCACTAGCTGTGAAGACCTTCTGCAAAGTAAAATTGCTTACATTTTCTGAATCTATTTCATTGCTAAATAATCAGGATAAAAACAGAGATAAACAAGCATGTGGCCCTCATGGGGTTTCTCTTAACTTAGCCTGCTATAGCAAAACGCCATAAACCACAAACTTTATTTATTTATTTATTTTTGGAGAGGTTTTTGCCATAGGTCACCTGTGCTCACCAGAAAGAGACAGAGAGACAGAAAATGAGAAATCACCCCCTGGGGGGATGGCCACGCCACAATCCCTTCTCCTCTGTTCTCCTCTAGGGATCTTGGGCATGTACGCACATGCACTCAACATGAGTATAAGCCACCAGGTTCAGGACACAAACTGAGGTTAACTACATGGGAGTCCAGCGACAGCCATTACGCCAACTGCTAGTCCCAACCACAAACATTTATTAAATAAGTATTTATTTCTCATAGTTCCAGAGGTTGCAAGTCCAAGAGCAAGATGCCAATAAGGTCAGGTTCTTGTTGAGGACTTTCCCCTTGATGGGCACATGGTCATCTTCTTGCTTCGTCCTCACAAGTGGAGAGAGGAGAGTGGAAGCTCTTGTCTCTTCTTACAAGGACATTAATCCTGTTCATGAAGGCTCCATGCTCATGCCCTAATTACTTCCCAAAGGCCCCACTCCTAATATACACATTGGGGTTAATATTTCAGCATGTGAAGTTTGGAGAAACACAACATTTCAATCCATAGCAGAATTTTGCTGGGGAGAAGTGGATACGTAGAATGCTCAATGTACCTGGTACATGCTAAGTGATTAAGTAAGTAGAGGTGATATTGTCTTCTTTCCACTTTCCACATCCCAGACCACATGATAAGAGTGTCAGCCTAAAGGTTACCTCTAGGGGCCAGCAGGTGGTATGGTGGCTAAAGGCGCTGGATTCCCACATGGCCAACTGTGGTTCGAGTCCTGGACCTGGCGACTTGCGTTCTTGCTTTCCTTTTCTCTCTCTCTCTCTCTGTCTCTCTCTGGTCAAATTTAAAAAATAATCAGAAGCAATGGAATTACATAAATAAATAAATAAACCTTTTTTTAAAAAGAGGTTTTTGCCTGAGGGCATGTGCTGGAGAGAGACAGAGATGGTAAGAAGGAAAGTGAGAAATCACAAGTGAGAAATCACCCCATAAGGGGGATGGCCATGCTGCAATCCCTTATATTCCATTCTCCTCCTGGAATCTTGGGGACACACACACACACACACACACACACACACACACATGCACACGCACACTCCTGGTGTGATTTTTTTAAGCCACTGGGTCCAGTACTCAAACCACAGTCAGCCACATGGGAGTCCAGTGACAGAACTGCTACGCCATCTGCTGTCCCTTGGGGGGGGGGGGATTATGGTGTGTCCAAGGCATGTTATTTCTTCATCTCTCTAGAACAAATCCAAACTGTGTTGCTTAAATATATATATATATATATTTTTAGGTTTTTGCCATAGGACACATGCGCTTGCTAGAGAGAGACAGCGTGAGGGACAGTGAGAAATCACCCCTTCATGGGGGATGGCCGAACCGCAATCTCTTCTCCATTCTCCTCCTGAAATTTTGGGCATGCACATACATATGTGAAGATTCATTATTTTCTTTTTTTCCTTTTCTTTAAATTTATATTTTTACATTAATTCACTATGCATCATTACAGCATACAAATGAATTTTCCATCCAGAATACACTGTATATTGGCTCAATCAAGCACATCAACATACATGTTATCAATAAATAATTTTCCATTTCTTATGTCTTGTATATTTTGCTTTTTTTTCTCTATCTCTCATCCTCTGCCATGCCCCACCCTCCTCCCACATTGTCTCTGGTATCCAGGATTGCTTTCTATGCCTTCCCCCCACTCATTTAATTGATTTGCTAATGAACTTAATTAGTCTAAATATTTGCAATAGCAAGCGCAGCTGATATATACATATCCATGAACCCAAGATTTTCAAGCCTCTATGTCCAGGACTTGAATTGCAGTCAGTCATGTGGGAGTTCAGCACCTTAACCAACATGCCACCTGCTGGCCCTGCTGCCTAGATTTTTAAAACAAAGAAAATCATTGCTCAAGCTATTTGAAAGAATAAGCAATTTTCTCTTGTGGCCTGGAATTTCATCACCTGAAGAGCATAGCCCTCATTATGACAACCAGGAAAGCTAAATCACTGACTGATAGTCCTTGAGTAATGAAAGGAGTAATAAAAGAAGCAATTTTAAAAATGGGGGGACCAGCAGATGGCAGAATGGTTATGTCGCTGGACTCCCATGTTGTCAACCACAGTCCAAGTTCTGGACCCGGTGGCTTAAAGTTCAGGCCAGGCACATGTGTGTGCATGCTCAAGATCCCAAGAGGAGAGATCAGCAGAATGGTTACGTTGCTGGACTCCCATGTTGTCAACCACAGTCCAAGTCCTGGACCCAGTGGCTTAAAGCTCATGCCAGGCACCTGTGCGTGCATGCCCAAGATCCCAAGAGGAGAATGGAGGAGAGGAAATTGCAGTGTAGCCATCCCCCCCAGGGAGTGATTTCTCACTTTCTCTGTCTCTCTCTCTCTCTTTCTCTCTCTGTCTGGGAAGCACACGTGCCCTATAGCAAAAATCTCTCTCAAAAAAAAAAAAAAAGATCTTGGGACCAGCAGTTAGTGTAATGGCTATGTCACTGGACTCCCATGTCGTCAACCGCGGTTCGAGTCCTGGACCCAGTGGCTTAAACTCACGCCGGGCACGTGTGCGTGTGTGCCCAAGATCCCGAGAGGAGAATGGAAGAGAAGGGATTGTGGCATAGCCATCCCCCCTGGGGGGCGATTTCTCGCTGTCTGTCTCTCTCTGTCTGTCTGGCGAGCACGTGTGCCCTATAGCCAAAACCTCTCCAAAAAAAAAAAAAAGGATCCCAAGAGGAGAATGGAGGAGAAGGAATTGTGGTGTGGCCTTCCCCCCAAGGGGTGTGCTTTTTCACTTTCTGTCTCTCTTTTAGGTGAGCACACGTGCCCTATAGCAAATTCTCTCTCTACAAAAAAAAAAAAGGAAAATTCAATATCCAATACTATTCATTTTGTAGATAAACTCTTTTCAGTTATCTTGGGAGTGTCTAGGGGCATGAGAAAGCAGAGTTTTAGAGAAGCAAACAGAGCACAAAGGCTCCCTCGCTAGCCAATCCCAACACAAAGCCTGTCGGGTTCCCTGTCCTCTCAACATCCATACACACAACATTGACACACATCTGTGTCTCTACCCCTAATTAGACCGACTCCCTTGCCGGTGCACAATGCATCCACCTCCAGGGGGCCCCTATTCTGCCCGCTCAGGCAATCCACTTCCTTCACAGCCTCTCTAAAACCACTCTTTCAGAGCTTTTCCCAACCTCAGGCTCCCATCTGCCATGAATTCCTCCAGCCCCGGAAAAGGACAGCAGTAGCTTGGATTTCTGGTGAAACCATTAGCTATGGGTGGCAGGGGCAGCATGCAAAGTGCTCCAGGCCTTTGCTCAGACCTTGCAAAAATCCAAGCAGTTAAATACAAAGGGACTTGAAAATTTTCCTTGGAAAATGGAATTAAAGTAGAGTTTATTTTGGTGCAAAAATATTTGCAATCTATGAAGAGTTTTCTCATAATATGAATTTTCTGTGAACTTTCTGATGACCCCTTTTGTACTTGCTGATTCAGTCTAGACCCAAATACAATTTTCACCACCAGACACACACACATACACACACACACACACACACACACACAATTGGCAGTGAGAAAACAGAATGGAAAGACTGTTGGCCTCAAGGACAGGATATGATTTAGCTTAAATGTCAACACGACTTATTACACTGCCAACATTCTGCCTCAACTTCATAAAAGGACCTAAACCATCAGACACCCATAAAAGCAGCATGTGTGCAGCTCCCCACCACAGCCACACACGATGCCAACTCCTCTGAGCCCTGTTTGCTTTGTGTCTTTCACTCATCGAACATCTATTGAGGGCCTACTATGTGCTCAACACTGCATTGGTGCTAGAGATTCAAAATGAAAGATAAGGTTCCTTCTGTCTAGGCACTCAACCTGGTGCAGGAAGCCAGATGTCTATGCAGATCACCACAGGAATGTGAGAGGAGTGCTGATGGAGCATGGCGAGGCCACAGCCAGAGTTAAAGGAAGGCAGAACTCCTCACCTGGGCCAAGGGGAGAGGATTCAGATGGACATTTGAAGAGTAAGCAGCAGCAGCATATTTAGAAGGGGAGCAGCTACATGGCGCCTTTTTGATTTCAGGGTAAAATGGCACAATGGCTCTGAATACTTTAACAGTGAAGGAGAGGACCATATGAAAGTGAGAATCCACCTCTCCCACACACTTTGGAAGATAAGCTTTCAGTGCAGGGCCAGCCACCATCATGAGGGTAGGGTGCAGAGCAATGGAAAAGGCACACTAGGTGGAGGAATCAATAGATCCACGGGCACAGAGGAACGGATGAGCATTTTGACAAATAGGGATCAATGGGCTTTAGCCTTAAGAGGACGAATGGGGTGAGATGGGGGAGGGGTGCTGGAAGCAAAGGCAGGAGAGGCTCCAGGAAGTCTACCCTGTGTCCACCAGAAGAAAGCCACCGGCAGTGAGTGCCTACATCCAGGGGAGCGTAGCACCAAACCCACCGTCGAGTACAAAGAGCACATTTCCATCAACTCACAAAGTGTTTCCCCAAAGATTGCTCTAGCTGCAAATAAAAAAGTATATGAATCAACTACACCTGTTTGTCAGGCTCTGTGGTTTCTGACAAGCCAGACTTCAAAAAAACATGTGAGTGAGGATCCATGGCATCAGGGCTTCAAGCAGCCCCCATGCTCTGCTGGGCTGGAGGGGACCAGGTGTAATGAAGGTAACAAAAGCCATAGGAAAATGGGCAGCACCTGTCTCCACAGGCGCCCCCATCAGCTGGCTGATGAATGTGGCCGCCACGGCAGGTCTCCAAGTCAGAACATCTCCTCGGAGGGGGACTGCGCGCCAGCTCGGGCATCTGGGAAGGGGTGTCAGATAGGAAGCTGGGGGGAGTCGGCAGGTGGATGCCAGCCCAGACAAACACGCACAACCACTCGTGCATGTGGCCACCTACCTGCCCAAGCAGGAAATACCCCAAAGCCTTCTAATCTGTCCCCAGGACAAACTCAAAGGCTTAACGGATGGCTCTGTCTTGGTCCCTAATGAACAGCAATCAATCTAAGAAAGGTATGGAATTTAAGAATTCAACATCTGGGATGCTCTAAACAGAAAATTGGTTTTGTTTCTGACTTGCCCTGACTGTGGGAGAAGGTACAAATGCCTTTGTCCAGAAATAAGGCACTAGGCAATTGGCCTCTGCTCTACATAAAGGTAACCCACTGAGAAGCTTATAAGGCCAGATCTGGTTGACAGGTCATGAGAAGCATGCTGGGTCTGGTGGTTCTGGAAGCAGAAAGGCACCCAATAAATTTGGCCTTTTGCATCCTTGGCAGTCATATTGAGCCTTGGAAAGGGTCAAGAATCTGTGACTCTATCCTGTTGGGGATAGATAAAAGCCCATCTATTAGAGTTTGGATAACATACTGCAAGACCCAAAGTCCGAATACTTAGGTTTAATGTCTTGATCAGGTGTCTCACTGTGGAAGTGGGAATTTACAAACGAGCAAGGACAGGAAGCTAGACTAATCCATGAGGTAATGGATTAAAGTAGGAGATGAAAGTAAAAACTCATGCTTAATATAGAAATACCAGGTTACATATGGAAATACTTACAGGTATGTGCATATACACAAGTTGAACACACTCACATATTTCTTTTCTCTGGAAACTGAAAAGGCCTAAAATAAAAAACACTCCAGGGACACACAGTTAGCATAATGGCTATGTCGCTGGACTCCCATGTAGTCAACCGCGGTTCACGTCCCGGACCCAGTGGCTTAAAACTCACGCTGGGCGCGTATGCATGCGTGCCCGCCCAAGATCCCGAGAGGAGAATGGAGGAGAAGGGACTGTGGCGTGGCCATCCCCCCTGGGGGGGGATTTCTCGCTTTCTGTCTCTCTGTCTCTCTCTGTTTATCTGGCGAGTGCATGTGCCCTATAGCAAAAAACCTCTCAAAAAAAAAAAAAAAAAAAACATTCCAGTAGCAATAAGCACATATAACAAGCAGATCTTGGTTTCTAGTATCTTTCTCCAAGAAAATAGACCAGGAATATTTAGAGAAATGACTGACTGCAGGACTGAGTTAAAAAGTATACAAGGGACCAGCAGTTAGCATAATGGCTATGTCGCTGGACTCCCACATAGTCGACTGCAGTTTACGTACCGGACCCAGTGGCTTAAACTCATGCCGGGCGTGTGTGCGTGCGTGCCCAAGATCCCGAGAGGAGAATGGAGGAGAAGGGATTGCAGCGTGGTCATCCCCCTGGGGGGTGATTTCTCACTTTCTATCTCTCTGTTTCTCTCTCTCTCTCTGTCTGGCGAGCGCACGCGCCCTATAGCAAAAACCTCTAAAAAAGAAAAGAGTATACAAGATGAGTCTGAAGCATCTTACAGTGCCATAAAACATTACAGAAATGCTGAAGTAAATTATCTTTGATGGGGAATAAGTCTAAGGGGCACAGGTGTCAACTGAAAGAGCCTCCAATGGCCAAAGTTGGAAAAATCAGAGCAATAAAAGAAAATAGTATTGCATTATAGCCCAACGTATAAAATAAATACCCATGAGTTCATATGATAGGAATAACTGAATAAATTAATGAAGATAATAGGTAAACCTTTAGTTATAAAGAATATTTTATATAGATATTATAGCCTCAAAAAGATAGAGCGTAACTCCTTACTCCTTATAGGTGGTCTATGCTTAGACTTCCTTGCAAAGAGTACAATAAGGAGTAGGAAAATAACTCTGTAGAGAAACTTGACAAATATACTTCAGCCAAATGATCAAGTTCAATAGGAATAGTCATAAATCATGTTGCACTCATGCCTTTGATATGATGTGATGAAAATGGCATTTTACCTCTGTTATGGACTCCCAAAAATCCATAATCCCAGTCTCATCATAAGAAAAGCATCAGATTCCAAGAGAGAGATATCCTACAATATACTAAACCAGTATTCCCTGAAACTGTCAAGGTCATTCAAAAACGAGGGAAGACTTAGAAACTGTCTGCTGTGGCCTGAATGTCTCACAAAAATTCATATGTTAAAACTTAATTGTCCAGACCAGCAGATGATGTTATGGTTACATCGCTGAACTCCCACATAGTTGACCGCAGTTGAGTCCCCGACCCGGTGGCTTAAAACTCATGCCGGGTGTGTGTGCGTGCATGCCCAAAATTCTGAGAGGGGAATGGAGGAGAAGGGATTGTAGCATGGCCATACCCCTGAGGAGTGATTCCTCATTTTCTGTCTCTCTGTCTCTCCAGCAAGGGCATGCACCCTATAGCAAAATCTCTCTCAAAAAACAAAACAAAACAAAACCTTGTCAGTATGATTGTATTAAAAAGTGGGCCTCTTGGGGCTGGGAGGTGATATGGAAGTTAAGGCGCTGAACTCTCACATATGGCCAACTATGGTTCAAGTCCCAGGCCTGGTGGCTTGCTTTCTCATTCTCTCTCTCACTCACTCATTCTCTCTTTTTCTCTGGTAAAATTAAAATAAGTAAATAAATAAGTTTTTTTTTTAAAAGTAGGGTCTCCACAAAGCAATTAGATTATGAAGGATCCAGCTCTGTAAATGGCATTAGTGCCCTTTTCAAAGAAACTCAAAGGAGCCATGTTGCCCTTCTGCCATATGAGGATGCAGCTAGAAGGTATCATCAAAGAAGCAGACAGGTCCTCACCAGACACCAAACTGGCCCACTCCTTGAACTTGGACTTCCCAGTCTCCAGAACAAAGAGCAATACATTTCTGTTGTTTATAAATTATCCAGTCTAAGGCATTTTGTTATAGCAGCAAGAACAGACTAAGACACTGTCACGGCTAAGAGATGCCTAAGGAGACATGACAGTTAAGTACAATGGATATCCTGAAAAGGATCACAGAACAGAAAAAGGATATTAGGTTAAAAACTAAGGGAATTTGAATAAACTATGAATTTTAGTTAATAATAAAGTACTAGTAATGTATCATTAATTACAGCAAACATACCATACAATGTAAGATGTTACTAATAAGGGAAGCTAGGTACAGGGTATATAGGAACTGTCAACATATCTTCATAATTTTTCATGAATCTAAAAATAAGGTCTATCGATGAATAAAATACAGGCTCTACCACTCACTTGTTATATAACCATTATAGACCAATTCCACTCTATGCCTCAGTTTGCTCCTCTGTGAAATAAGATTGTTATAACTAATTCATAAAATTTTGGGGAAGATCCAGTAAAAAAATATGAGAAAAGTACCTTGCTCAATACCTGGAATACAAGAGGTGTACAAATATTGACATTATTGTTATCCTAGTAAAAAAAAGAAACACACACACACACACACACACACAAACATTTAAAAACCAAACTGCTCTTCTTAGTAGCAATCATCTCAACAGAAGAAACTAAAAGTTTCCTCCTTTTCTGATTTGGCAATTTTGACGCACAAGTGAATAAGTGAATGTGGGAAGATGCTAAACCTTCACTCCAAACGCATGCCCTCAGATAGGCCTTGAAATGCAATGAATGTCCTACAAGAAAAAGAGCCATCCTGAGATCACCTGCAGTGAACAGTCCTGCACAGTCCACTTGAAATGTGATAGGGCATCTCAGAGACTGTGATTATTTAAAACTGGTTTCTATTTCCCTCACACATCACACACATACACGCCAAGTGAATTTATGCAAAATTTAATGGTAATGTGGTTCGGTTTATGCTGGAAAGATGGATGCATTTCCTACATGACTCGGAATATTGTTATGATTCCAGACTGAAGGGGAGATGATATACATACACAGCAAACATTAGCATATGGAGAGTGTGACTAGGGAACCAATCGCTTTCCACCATAAAAATGTTAATGCATTTTTCTCATTTACTAGTTAACCATCACACAACAACTTGAAGTTTACCTAGAAATGGTAACAATAGATTTAATTTATTCACCTAAATCCCACATAAAGAAAATAGTATTTCATAATGTAAAACACTACCAATGGGACCATAATTCATGGCTAAGGGGTCACAGTTTCATAGTAGACAGATTTTCTGAAGTGGTTTGGAAAGGCAAAGATCCAACCCCAGCAGTCCAACCAATACGTTTGAAATATACAAGAGACCTCAAGTCAAGCTCATTATAAATGGCAGCGGTGTCACCATAAGCCCACCCCAACAACTAACAGGCTTGGCTTGACTGCCAGAAACCAAACTATGATTTATTATTCTCTTCAAATTAATAAAAAGCTATGTCATCAATTGTGAATCCCAGTGCTCACCCATGTAAGAAAGAGTTGATAGTTCAAAATGGCCATGGAGCATGTTACACTACTGCAACCTCATTCTCTTCACCCTAATTCTCAGCCACTAGAGAAGACTCTGCTTTCACCCTCATTCTCAGGGGAACAGTCAAAACCTGTACAAGGAATATTTCTCCTATTACCTCAAATCCACACAAAACTTCTTAAGATAAGGCATTGACAGAAAGCCAATCAGGACCAAGGGTATGTCTGACTCTCATTTTACAGATGGGAAAACTGTGGCCAGTGGACAAAGCAACCAGCCACATTCTTCACAAAGCCAGCAACCTTGCGGAGAGCAAAACTGAGGTTTCCTAAGCATTGACCTCCAAACCGAGATCAGAGGCCATTCTGGCCACATTTTGGGTTAATTTATTTGTTTAAGTTTTAATTAAAAGTTTGAACATGGCAAGGTGAAAAGCCCATATTTCTGACTTCTCTTTAACATTCTAGATAGTTGACAATTGCGGACACACACTCTTGCCTGACCTCAATATGCGGAAGTGGCCACCCATGGCAAATGCACGTGTATGTGGTCTCCCAGAGGCCACAGCCCCAAGAGGGCCTCTCCCTTCCTTGTGGCCAGGGGCCCTGGAGTCTTGGATTTGTTCTTTCTTCTATATCATACTCAGCTGAGTTTAAATATATGTGTGTGTACGGGAACCGGCAGTTAGCGTAATGGCTATGTCGCTGGACTCCCACGTAGTCGACCGCGGTTCGTGTCCCGGACCCGGTGGCTTAAAACTCACGCTGGGTGCGTGTGCGTGCGTGCCCAAGATCCCGAGAGGAGAATGGAGGAGAAGGGATTGTGGCGTGACCATCCCCCCTGGGGGGTGATTTCTCGCTTTCTGTCTCTATGTCTCTCTCTGTCTGTCTGGCGAGCACACGCGCCCTACAGTGAAAATCTCTCCAAAAAAAAAATATATATATATATGTGTGTGTGTATATATGTGTGTCCATGTGATATATGTGTATATGTAACATACATGTGCAATATATTTTATATTATATTACATATATTACATATATAAAACATATGTGTGTGGTATACATAGTATATACATGTATAAATGTATGTATGTATGAATTCATTGGAGAAAAGTGGCTTTTTAAAATCTGAAGACATGTTAGAAATATTATAACGATGTCCTCGATGAGTGTCATTTGCCAACCTAAGGAGAGGAGGTGTAAGCCATGTACACAAGACTCTCCACAGGCGAATACGCAGAAAGTCAACATTTGGGAGAGGACTGCTAGGTAGGAATGGAGCTGCCTGTTCCCACTGTCCAGGACAGCAGAGATTCACTTCAGGCTACAGTTAGAGCCTAAGCCTGCTCAGGACTCAGTCTGCTCCCAGCTATCCCCTTCTTATTCGCTGCTCTTGTGCATTTTCACCAAAGGCAGAGTGGTCATTTTTAAATGTAAATGAGACCATGCCACTCTTCTGCTTAAAACTCACCTTCGACCTCCTTCCTCTGAACTCCACATGACATGGGTCCCTGTTGTTGTATGTCACACTCTCTCCTCCACTAGTGGACTCCAGCCACTCTCAGTGCCTTCTGAGCCTGCAGCATTGGGGTGTTCCTGCCTAATGGGGTATTTCTTTGTCATTTCCTCTGCTGCCCACCCCAGATTCTCCTATTACTAGTCCCTTTGTCATTCTCTGGCCAATCCATCTAAGGTGGCCCTCCTAGCCATTAGCACATCAACCTGAGATATTTTCTTCACTTATCCCTTTCTGAATTTTCCTTGTTGATTTGTCTGTCTGCTTGGCTACAAAATGTCCCTCAAGCCACCCTGTAAATTCCGTAACAGGTGCTTCTGTTCACGCCCCTCTCCTCAAGGCCTAGAACAGCGTCTGGCCCATATTTACTCCCTGTAGAATAAACATGTCGTGCACTGTTTGGGAGGTACCACAAATTACTTGACCTGGAAGAAAAAGAATCTCTTCATTAAGATCCCAGCTGCAGGTCAAAACCAGGGAGGAGGAGGAAAGCTTGTGCCTTTGTGGGCTCAGTCTTTAAGGGACTTCAGGTGACAACCCAGAGAGAATTAACTCAGTGGTGAGATCTTTATACTGTGCCCACGTTACGCTTTAAAACGCCCCGCTGAGTGAAACTGCTCTGATTTCCAAGCTGCTCACTTGGTTTCTGTTCAATTTCAGAATCAAGGCTGAGCCTATGAATGAGCACTCAAAAGATGCTTCAGTAACTTCAAACGAGGCGTGTGCATGTGTGTGTATGTTGGGGGGGGGGCGGTCCTGACTTGATCATTATCAAACGATTGGTATCACAGTGCTCTAAAACTCAAGATAACAGATGTGCACATACAGCATTTCCAACCATATTTTGTGTTGTGAAGAGCGATTCTATAGCACTTTGGAATTCTGAGAACCCAGCGATGGCTTGGGAGCTCTGTGGACAACAGGGGATATGGGTCAATTAAGGCTCCCTGAAAATGTGTCTCTGTTGCCCTAGAAAACTCTTATTTAGGAAGTCCCAGCTGCAAGCCTATTAGTCTTCCACTGTCCTCAGACCCTGTGGGTCTAAGCACCACAGCAAGTGGCATTTACAGATGAAAGAACTGAAACAAGCAATAAAATGGCACAGGAGCAGGGTAGGAACACGCTCCCACACGCACGCACCACGGATACAGCCGAGCAAAACCAGCAGTAGCTGCTGCGCTGTCACCTACTATAACAAGATTGATCTGTAGTGAAATAAAAGATAATGCAATCCAGAGGAAATAACTTCTGTTTCCTCTGAGAATGTCTGATGTTGACAACTGCAAGCCTGCTTCTCTCTTCTGCCTGCCACAGTGCACAGCAGTCCAGTCACACAGCGACTCCTCTGGGCAAAGAGGACCCCCTCACTCCCTACCCACACATGCAAAGCCGCACCCTCCCCAGCCTCCGCTAACTGCCCATGACTCCTTGGCCAAGACAAAGCAAGCAAGGCCTAGATGCCCACGGCATGCTTGGGAGGGCAGAGTCACTCAGAGTTGCCATTGTGTGGATGGCCTTCAGAAGATGACCCAGTGGCATCTGCTCATTCGAAGCCATGTAGGTTTCTGCTTGTTTATTTCTAGCACAATTTATTGTCCCCGTGTTTCAAGTTAACAGCACGATTCTTGTGAGGTTTCACCCACAAAAGACGTGTAGAACATGCTTTTAGATTCTGTCTAGATTTTTAGACTTTGTGTTGGTCTGATGTGACTGATACTGGCTGGACATTTTACTTAGCACTCCTTCCATAAACAGAGTAGGCAGACACATAGGTTAAGAAAGGAGTACCAGCCGGCAAGGTCTTCACCATCATTTCAGAGAATGGGCCTCCATACGAAATGGTCCTGTCAGGCCAGAGCTGTGTAAATAATTCACGAAAGCAAGTTCGGGTCTCTCCATTCGAAATCCTAGTAATATCTCACAAGGGAGCTGCCGCCCACCATCACACGGCGCAATGGGTAGCGAGCGGCTTCTGTCTCCAGCAGATGCTATTAAGTCTCAATAGCCCGTGATTTGTAGATGATTATAACTTTTGCTCTGCATATCATTGTTACTGACAGGCAAATCCCATCAATCGAATGGCATGACTGATTCAAAAAGGAGGCAAACTTGACATAGGATGTCTGACAGCCATGTTTTATGCCAATTACAACGGCAACCATTCGCCATTGTGTGTAGAAAGGCCAGATCCAACACAAGCCTCGTCCCTCTTCATTCTCCAGAAGCCTCGGCACACCTATTCCAAAAAGACTTGCCAAATTCAAGCATTTTGTGTTTCAACAGGAGAAATTCAATTCAGCATAGGGTGGTGTTTGCATTCTAGTTTGTAGTAGGGGGAAAAAAACTATATATAGTTTGTTTGTTTGTTTTTTCCCAGAGCGTCTTGCAGAACCCCTAATTTGTCAAGGAAGAGAACTCGGCTGCAGCAACGGGCCCTGACAGCAGCACTTTCATTACACGAACCGTCGCGGCACCTTTTCAATTTTGCTCAACTCTTAGTCTCTAGCCAAATGGAACTTATTACTTATAGCTTGTTGGGATGTATGAATTATTTATAAAAGTAGGTCTATGGCTCCAGACTCTTACAAGACAACACTACAGTACTCGTATTGTTACTCACAACTGCGCTTCTATCAGAGAAGAGCAGATATTCTCCGAAACACACGCTGCATGTTTGGGGTGAAATAACAGTTGTGAAAATATCGAGCTTGTAAGATTATGCGGAAGCTATTTATGGAATGCCTGCCTGTATTTTTAAACCAGCCTCTTTTATTCTAAGCCAGCTTTGGTTCTAGAAAGACGAAGCAGATGTGTCCCACAAACATATTTCCCAGTTTGAGTGCAAACTGTGATGCCCTGCCACTTGTACCTAGTCGTTTCAAGCTGCGATAAAAAGGCAGTTTCCCCTTAATGTGTGTTAGAAGGTTCAATGAGGCTGTGACCCATGGGTCTCCTTCTATGTTCCAGAATACAGTGGCTGTGCATTCTAAGTGGGGATGTTTACACAGGCCAGAAGATGCAGTGTGGGATTAGGCTTTAATTTCCAGCTCCCTGGGATGCGTGATCTTGGCTGATAAAGCAGATGGCATTGCACGCCCTCACCTGGCACCATCTCAGTTTGAGACAAAAGTTGGTGAGGTTGTGAGGTACAGCAGGGTTGAGGGGCACAGAGTAGCCAGATAGCCATGGTCTTTCCATACTTCCATAAAGTGGCCTATGTGCTCAACAAAGAAACCTCCAGCGGTCCTGGCATAGATGGCACTAACCACACAGCAGCTGGTCAATACACGGGCCCCAAGGGACAGGGGCCTTCCACCTGACCCCATCCAGAGACACCTGCCCCTCACCAATCTCCCTTGTCCCACAGCATCCCTGCTCCCACCATACACCCCTCCCAGTTGTCCCAGTTCAACTGTCCAGTTCCCACCCTAACCCCAAGTATGGTTCAAAGGAAGAAGCAGAGGCTGGACAACAGAAACCCTGGAGGCTGATGTCCTCATGGTGTCCCCTGAAGTCTATATGGTATGGCCACAGAAAATGTGAAGCCCCAAAACACCCTGCACAAAGACTATACCCTTGTTACCAAAACAGCACAGTCAATGAGAAAGCAAGCAGAAAGCAGTGGAACTTACCTTGCTGAAAAACATCTGTTAGGAGAGAGGAAAAATAGGGGAGGGGGAGAGAGAAAGAGAAGAAAAACACATTAGTAATTATGGTGAAAAGGACAATGATGCTCATCACTAACACATGCTGGCTGTGCTAAGCACTCCTGCACAGTATTCCCTTTACTCGGGAGGCAGTGGCTAAGAGCTCAGGCTCTGGAATAGGACCGAGTTTAAATTCTGGCTGGCGCTTACCCCATCTGTGACTTACGGTTCTCTAAACCGTGAAACAGAGAGGGGTATTAGAAAGATTACACGTATTATTTTATGTCATCCACTCTAAGGCTTAGAACAGTGACTGGTACATAATAAACATTATTAACTGATGGCTGTTCTTAACAGTAAGATGATTGGTTTCACCACAACCTTATAAAGCAGGGTCTATTATCATTCTTATAGATGGGGAAATTGAGGCTCCAGAAGGTTAGGTAATGCATCCAAGGTCCCAGAGTGGAAGGGCAGGCTGAGGATTGAATTCAAGTCTGTGTGATTTCAAACACCATCTTCTTACCCACTGCTAGGGTGACTGACTAATTTATAAATGACAAAAACAATGGCGCATCAGAGAATAAACAGAGAAAGGGCCCATGAATATAGTCCCATCTTTAAATCATAAAAGCAGAACAGTCATGTAAATTCTCTACATTATAAACCGCAACTAAGAGCAGCATTATGTTTTATACTAAATCCTAAATCCAAGTCTGTTAGAAAGGTGAAAAGATACTAGTGTACTTTTTTAAAAAAAATATTTGAGAGGCTGCTATATGTCAAGCACCTGTCTGGCACTAGGTAACACGCATAGAGCAAAAAACATGAACCAATATGCAGTCACTCACACACACACACCCCCCCAAATGACCCTTTGACATGACTTTTAATGCCATAAATTCATTTTGCCTGTTTCTGACCTTGGTACAAAAGCACCGATGCAGCATTCACGTTTTTCTATGTCTGACTATGCGCCACGGTGTCTGGTGGCATCCTCTACACTGTTGCATATAGATGATTCATACTCACTGCTGTAAAGGATGCCACTGCGTGATTACACCGTCATTTATGTCTCCATTCTGATGTCGTTGGACATTTGAGTTGTTTTCAATGTTTGGTCATTAGGAATGACGACAAACATGTTCCTACACATTTCTTGGTGAACATATGTACATATACCATGTGCTGGCTGACCCTGCGCTTCGATCACCTCCCAATCACCCCAAAAGTATTCTCATCTGTTCAGAGTTTCTTACTTGGTACCTCAAAGATAGAAAGAAGACAAGGTGTGAGCCAGTTTCTGCCCTGCTGGCTGGGTTGTAAAGAGATATGAAACTATTAGAAGATAATTTGACAGTATATGTAGAAATGTTAAAATACGCATTGTTTGATCCAACAAAACTACTTTTAGAATTTTAATTTAGTAACTAAAAATAGAAAAGAAGTCAACAGATACTTGATTATTTGTTGATAGGGAATTAAACCAAAAGTAATATATCCCATGCAATGAATTATTGTACACACACTTAACGTGGTTATTTAATAACTCTGATTACTCGTAAATAAGCATAAGAGATTTTTTTTAATTTTTAGATCATCTTATGTAAGCATTTCTTTTCTTTTTAATGCATGTGTGTGTGTGTGTGTGTGTTGTTTGTTTTTGTTTTTTGCCAGAGGGACATGCACTGACCAGAGAGATGGAGAAGGGGGGAGCATCCCCAATGAGATGTAGTCATACTGCAATCCCTTCTCCATTTCTCTATCCTGTCAGGATTCGGAGCATGATCACATAGCCACCAGGCATGTTTTTCAAGCCACTGGAGTCAGGACTTGAACCATAGTCAGCCATGGAAGATATGGACCCTTAACCAGTAGACTACAGGACCAGCCCTATATCATTTTAATTTTTAGCAATGAACATAGCTTACATGTTTAATTTAAATATTAAAACTAAAGCTATTTTCATCTTAAAAAAATAAGTAAGAACTGTATCACTGACCTCTGATATGGCTGCTGGTTGTCACCTGAAACATCAACTCCTACAAATTCACAAAGAGCCAAGGGACCATGAATGGTGCAGATAAAACTTGCACCTGGTGGGTTAACAGATTGCCAGAAGAGAAAATCTGAGGGAGAAGTTTTCATTCCACTCGGGTACACACAAACCCCATGAGGAATGTCATCCACATCAATACACATGTTCCCAAGGGCTCACCCAGGCTGGTGGATGTGGCACTAAACAGATCAAAAGCTTGTAATTTCCAGGGAGTTGGCTAAAATACCATCCTTTGTCTCACACTCAAGAAAGCCAACTGGGATGCAAATGAGCTGACTTATTTGTGCCATTCCAGGACAACCTTGAGTCTGCGCTAACAGATACATGCTAGACAGTATCCTCTCGTCTCAGTGATTCATCATGGGTAGAAATTCTGACCCAGTGGTGCATGAGATGCCACTGCCCAGAGACTGATGGGAATGCCGTGCAGATCCCTATCAATATATATATATATATCACTTTCACATGTTCGCTTCCTGGAACCCCGTCTGAACCGCCTTCTCTCTGACCAGCCCACACACCTGAAGGAGCCCTCCTACTCAGTCTTCAAATGTCACAGCCACTGTGAAGTCTATCCCCACAGAGAGGGAATTCACCGTTTCTGCCTTTGCGCTCCCAAAGTAATTCGTGCTGTGGCAATTATAGCTCATATTATAACCAGTTATTTATGTAGACCATGGGCTCCTGAAGATAAATGCAATGTATGTGTCTTAATCACCTTTGTGGGTCCTAATTCTTGGCAGGGTACACATCCACTCAAGAGGGAGGGAAACAGAGATGGCCTGCCTTATCACTGGTCTAGACCCCTCATTTTCCAGATGAAGAAACTGAGACCCAGAAAATTAAGAGATTTTTCCCAAGGTCACACACAGAGTTAAAGGCTGAGCTAGGACCACATGAAATTCATGCAGCACAAAAGCTCATCACTATTATTAGCAAAGTACAAATTAGAGATTTATCATTCCCCTCTAATGAATACAGACAAAAATTTCCAACCTTGAAAACAACAAGTGAAATAAGATTAGTCTTTCAAATACGGATCCAGTCTCGACATCCGTCCAGAATCCTCAAACTCCTCTCTGTGAGTTTTGACATGACAATTCCTTCGAAATTCAGTACTGATTTGAATTACTGGAAAATATCAGTGGACGGGGAGGAGTGAAATTCAGGGAGAAATTTAGAAACCTTTTTCCTCCTCCCCATTTCTTTGTACATTTCATGCTTTAGCAGACAAATCTGTAAGGAAACCTATTCGGATCTTCTATTCCAAAATCTTTCTTGACTTTCATATAAACTATTTTAAATTGTTTCAAAAACTCTTTTTCGGCCTCATCTATATTTTGCACCTTTTTATTCAAATGTAAATTTTAATAAACATGCGTAAAAATATTGCAACAATTTTGCACATGAGTTATCTTGTAATTCACACTCTAAATTTATGTCTTTTGTGGTCTGTGGTATAAATCATTCTGTTCTCAGCATCGCGGAGCTTTTTGCTCTGTGTAATAATGGCTTGGGTACCTTTTTTAGAATTTCACTTTTCCAGACTGAAACAGCTATCTGGGTTCAGACTCAAATAGTTCATGAACAGGAAACAGGGAATAAGTGAGAAGAAGGTATTTTCTGTGCTGCTTGGCTATAATTCACTCCCTAAATATTGTAGACATCAGAAGATATTAGCCACGGAAATACTCTGACCACCCTCTACACCAATATTCATGCCCACCACTCGCATCCCCAAACCACAGACAGTCGCCATTTATACAAAGCAAAGGGCCTTGGGCCAGCCAGTGGTATGATGGTGGAGGCGGCTGGATCCCACATGGCTGACTGCATGGTTTGAGTCCCGAGCCCGCAGCTTGCAAAATGCTCCTGGCACATGTGTGTGCATGCCCAAAATGTGAAGAAAAGGGATTTTAACATGGCCATTCCCCCAAGGGAGGGAGGGTGCTTTCTCACTTTCCCTCTCCCTCTCCCTGTCTCTCTCCAGTGAGCACACACACCCTATAGCAAAACAACAACAACAACAAAAAGACAAAGGGTCTCAAACTTGAGTGTGATCCTTTCCCTTCTGTCTAACCACACAGAATCATTTCAGAGTCAATCATCTACCCCTTCTAAGCTCAAAGTTTCTCCTTGACGAGCCAAGCATATGCTCGTACCCATGCCGTGGCCTGGGGAAGATTTAAGATCACTTACACAAATATTTTCCCATCCTCTGCTGTAGAGAATCACTCTGAGAATATGCCTCAGCACCATCTTTTCTGTTCTTACAGGAAATGACACAAGTACAGAGCTGGCAGTTGCCAGTGATCACTCCAGCCACAATCAGGTTGAGCCCAAAGGATGACCGGGACACTTGTGCAGAGGAAATGAACTCCTCAGACAAAGCTCTGCTCAGACTCACTTCCCAAGGGAGCAAACCTCAACCCCGATCATTCACGTGAACAAAGAGAGCCTGTTCTCCCGCCCCTACCCCCAGCCCCTACAGCCATTCTGGTCCTATAGATAGATGAAAGGCCATGTGTAAGTTGGCGATTCAGATGTGGGTAGAAGAACATAAGAAAGAAGGGACTCAGAGTTGCCTTTCTTAGCCCTGACGTCCGATTTCTTCAGTTGGGAAGGAGCATCATGGAGCCTCGCCCCCTCCCCCACAAGTATTGAAAGACTCACACCCTAGAGATCTTTAATGCACTGAGTCCTCCAGAGGCAGGGGCCATAAAAAGACTAGATTATTTATTATTATTAATAAGTTATAGCAATTAGGCTGGGTGATTCCTAAACGTTGCTGATTAAAAACTTTCTTGAGTGCTACTCATCCACATGGCTAGTGTTTACCTCGATTTAAAAATGATTTAACTACACCCTGGGTGAACCCTTCTCTTGCGCCTGGGTTCATAATTAGCAGTGCACAGAGCCACGCAGGTTAAGTGAGTTGCTCTCCTTTATTTATCTATTGCTTTGTTTTATGAGGAGAGCTGGATGGCAGTCTTATTGCCCATTCAGTCTGCTAGGAATAATTTACTATTTCAATCCACAGTCCATAACTATGGTTAGAGAAACCCTCACTGTTATTACAATATCACACTCAGCCCACACCCTGCAGCATTCAAGATAGGCCCAACAGTGAAAGTGTGCCTGACTTCCCTAAGACTGGGGGAGGTAAAGTTGCTAGTTCTCAAACAATGTAATCATACTACTCTCTCAATTTTGCTTTCTTTTCTAGGTTAAATTATATATGAGGGGAGTTTAGTTTCTTGAAAATGCATGCACTTAACTCCCATTTAAGAAGTCTCACCTGGGGAGACAGCTGTCTTGTGAGTCCTCCTGTGGTTTGAGCTACAGAAAGAAAATTCTCTTTCAAGTACAAGGGCTTTTACAGTAAAGAACTGTAAATTTTACTGGGACCCAACTCACCAGGGCCAAGGAAGAGATCTAGAAAGCCGCTGGAATGAAGGCTGCATCACCATTAACCAAAGTCAGTCTCAAGCTCAGCTGAGCTGCTCCCAGTACCACATTTCAAAAACCAGCAAGCTCTGCACACAGACACAAAGAGTGACTAGAATTCAGTCTGTCTACTTCTGCAAATCTCTGTGAACGAAGAAGGATTTCTCTCCTTCCTAGGTTGAAAAGCTGGGTCCACCGAATACCTTCCCTCTAGTAGATTAATCACACTGTCGAGTTTCTCTACTTTAAATTGACAAAGCCCACATGCAAACATACAGTGGGCTTCCCCAAAAGGGCAGGATCCATTCTTTCTTTCCCAAATTGGATCCACTGCTATATCACCAAGTGGTCATGGCCACTAGATCCCAATGAACCATGAATGGATCCCAGCCCCTTACCATGGGGAAACAAGGACAGACATTCAATCTCTTACAGCCTATGTTCTCATGTATAAATTAAAGATGGTAAGGAGAAGCTTTTCCCCCACATAGGGGTAGTGTGAGATCAAGCTGTATTAATTTCATCAGCACAGAGCATATGGACTTTTTAGTCAAATAATTCTTGATTCAATCCTGACTACCCACTGGCCCAGCCATCTTAGACTAGCTATTTAAACTCTCAAGTCTCAGTTTCTGCATTTGAAAAATGGGGATAATAAAACTAATCTTTCAGAATTCCTGTGAGGACAGTCGAGGCCATATAGGTCAAGCACTTAGCACATGGCGCCTGGTTTACAGTACATGTTCAATAAGTGAAAGTCAGTGTCAGAACAGCAAGCAACTGAGCAAGGTAACAGAAACTCAGATCTCAGAGTCACAACCAGTCCCCAGAACTCTAGCTGTGTATATAAACTTGGGCAAAAGACTTAATCTCCCCAAGCCTTGACTTTCTCATCAACAACGTGCCAGCAACAATAACTAATACTTGTGCTGCCTTCTAACTGTTATGGAGACTAAAGGAGGTAATGCATATAAGAATGCACAGCAGGGCTGGGCAGTGTAACCGTCACGCGAGGCTGACCCACAAGGGAGGTCTCCAGGTTTGCATCAGGGATCTCCCTTGCATACATGAGCACCCATGTGCCCATGATCCAGGCTGGGTGAGGCGAAGGGTAGATCAGAGTCTGGAGACCTTACTGGAGGTTCCTCTGCGTGTGCGTGTATTTGTGTGTGTCTCAAAAAGAAAGAAACTTTAAAAAATGGGCACAACAGCTGGTACACAGAAAATCTTCTATAAACTGTAGTATTGTTCAATAAATATGTATTGACTGTCTACTATTTAAAAAAAAAACCTCTGTGACTTGTATAGGACTATAAATTAATCATAAGATGAAAATTCATTAAAATAAAACGATCATTTTAATTCCTCCTTGTCAACATATAGCTATATGCCATTAAGAAATCCCAAAGTGGGAGCAGCAGGTGGCATGGTAGATGAGACATTAGACTCCCACATGGCTGACCACAGTTCGAGTCCCAACCTCAGTGGCTTGAAAATTACATTGGTGCAGGTGCATAAGTAAGTACACAAACTCTCAAGAGAAGAATGGAGGAGAAGGGATTGTGGAGTGGTCACCCCCCCCAGGAGGTGATTTCTCCTTGTCCCTCCCTCTGTCTCTCTCCAGTGAGAATACATACCCTATGGGAAAAAAAAACTTAAAAAATGAAAAGAAACCACAAAGTAATTCTCAAATGTTTCCTGTTAATTATTTTTAAACTTTGAGATAAGAGCCAATGATGTTCTCTTACCTTCAAACATTAGCATTCTAAATGGTTGTGATCAGAACCCAGAGCTTCAAGGAACCCAGGGCCTAGACTGTTTTTGGTACCACTCACCCCTCTGTCATCCTGGATCTGTCATTGTTTCTCAGGGCCACCATTTAGGGGGCTCGCTCAGCCTTGTCTTGGGCTTTGTTCAGTGTTTGAACCTCCACTTGCCAGCAGCAAAGGGTCAAAAGAGGCAGGGACTGCACAGGGGCAGTTAAATTGGCAGCACTTCCAAGAGAATCGCTCTGCTCCCTAGCGTGGGGTCCTGTGAAGAATCTGCCTGAGAAAAGTGTTCCACTGCTTTATCAAATAAATTGAAGTTTGAACAAAACAAACTACTTAAGCAGAGCCCTCTCCTGTGTGAGTGCAAGCCTGTCTCTCCCAGAGCGTGGCCAGAGTGCAGAGCTCCTCCTGGACCCCTGCTTGGCCTCAGTGGCACCACATCGGGCTGTGATTAGTTTCTTGTGTCTCCAAAACCAGACAAGTCAGGCAGCCGTGTGGCCACAGCCAGTCTCCTGCTTCCTCCAGGCGCCCTCGGACGGCTCAAACCATATAGTCCTGATGAGTTTTGGTAATAGCTTTTTTTTTTTCTTTTTTTGGAGAGGTTTTTGCTATAGGGCACGTGCACTTGCCAGACAGACAGAGAGGGACAGAGAGACAAAAAGCGAGAAATCATCCCCCAGGGGGGATGGCCACGCCGCAGTCCCTTCTCCTCCATTCTCCTCTCGGGATCTTGGGTACGCACGCACACACACCTGGCATGAGTTTAAGCCACCGGGTCCGGGATGTGAAGTGCGGTCGACTACAGGGGAGTCCAGCGACATAGCCATTACACAAACTGCTGGTCCCAAGCTTCATGGACTAATCAGAAGGTCTCGTTTCTCATTCCTAGCCCTCAACACACTGTTGAGGGCTTAGTGCTAGAAGGCCTTTTTCCCCCCTCTCTCCTTTCTTTCTCTGTCTTGTTTTGGACATATGCTGGGTAGAGTTCTATAATTTTCCTGTCCCTGGCCTACCCCCACCTTGTATCATGTTAGAAATGAAGACCACTACTTTGCCTGTCATTGTTGGACCTCTGAGGGCACACAGTCTCGGTAAATGTCTTTTATTTGTGTTAGGAAAGAAAAAAAAAAAAAAAAGCCCTGAAATATCTTCCTGCTCCATTTTCTAGGGAATGTGTTACCAACATCAATCTTGGGCTGTGTGCTTGTAACCCATCAGCCTACACTGACTTAGAAAGGCAGAGCAAGGGACATGCGCTCGTAAGTCCCTAACATTTTTACGACATTCTGTCCCTAGTATATCTCATTCCTAGCACAGAGGGATAAAGCTCTTAACTACTGAAAGAACATAAAAATATAGATTTAGGAATAATACTTTTTATGATTGCATTCTGTATACTATGAAAGTTATGTTCAAGTCTGCTAGTACTTTATGGAGCTGATAAAGTAGAACAGTATGGCTTCCCAGCTAACAGAGTATTTTATATCCATTTAAAATGTTTTCTCTTAAATTGAATTTCTTTTTTGAGTAATTATAATAAGACTAATCTGGGCTTAATGAATTCATGTACAAATACTTTAGACCGCATTATTAAAATCTCTATGATATGAAACTATATTAAACTCAATCCCTCTAGCAACCAGTGTTTTTCTTAGAAAAGAAGAGCACACATGATTTTCCTCTAAATTCTTTTGACTCTGCTGAGAAATCATAAGAAGCCGCATTAAAAATTCAAACAATAGTAGAGGTTGACAAAAAATATTGTTCTAATTTCCCTAAATTTACATAATTGAGTATAAATTAGGGGTCACAAAAAGTATTGTCTTAAGTATATACAAACGCACAGGGCTGAACAGTTGGCTCACCTTCCAGAAGAAACCACATTATTGTTCTGATTAGTAATGGTGTAAAATCACTATTGGTAAAATACTAAAAGTAAGACCATGAATATGAAGCCTTACACAATATTCTAAAAAGTCTCCAAACACAGTAGTATAAATATCTGAATTCTAGTTTCACTGTAGGCAAAGCCACTCACTCCCTCTGGGATTCAGTTCTTCCATCCGCAAAATGACTTGTACTAGATGATCTCGAAGGTCCCTTCCAGTTCTAAAAAATGGTGGTTTTAAGTTTAAAATTACACACATTATATCAAATGGGCCCTTATTGCATATAGCTTATTCATCATCTTATTCATGCTAAATTACATTCACAGAAAAAAAAAAGTCATTCCCTGTAATTCGCATACATCCACAAACACATCCATAACGCAGCCTGTGATTTCAAATTTATCCCAAGATATTATCTCAGTGGTAAAGTATTTTTCCCATTACAGATAAATTATAAGCCATCTGAAACCTTTAAGGTTATAGTGCCTCCTTGAATCAATTTCTAGTCCCCTTACCTCCCTCCACCCAACATATACTCTTTTCTTCTCTATTTCCAATTCAACTAACTAATTTTATCACATACGTATTCTTCAGCCAGGTCTGTGGGATCTAGGTTTTCATCAGACTAATTATCCGGTCTTCTGAATTCAAACTGGATACTTACCAATGTCCTGCAGAATCATTCTCTCTCTTCGCCAGGTGATCATTATAAGGATGGACAACTTTAGAGTAAACGTAAGACAATGGCCATCATCATTATTCTGATGGCTTGGCATAAATTACTATCAAGAGAGCTCCCAGGAGCCGGAGACAATTAGAGTCTGAGTTCTAAGAAGCTGCCCTAAACATCGAGCATCATTGTGAGCCCAAGTCTTCCAGGACAAGGTTGGGGGACATGATTACTCTAGCCTGACCTCCGTTTCAGAAGCTCTACTCTAAATCACCCAAATAAACTTAGACTAATCATTAAAACGCTGGGTCTCAAAGGGAGTTCAACAGGAAAATATTAGCAATTTCTTTCCATTCTGAATTTCTGTAATGGATATTCCCAAGATCTCTAGTTAGGACCCTATGCTATATGCTCCCAACAACCTACAGATTTCTTTGGTGCACAAATATACAATTGTCATTTCCTTTTTCCCTTTCTTTCTAACTAAACTGGAAGCACCATGATGGTATGGTAAAGACATTTTGTATATACATTCTAGTCTCAAAGTCCAAAGTAGAGTATTAGAGCATAGTAGACACAAATTAAAATAATAACTAATATATTTTCAGAGCTTTCTGAAATAATAACTAATATATTTCAGAGCTACTATAAGTACTTTATATAGATTGCCTTAATCCTCTCAATCACCTTCATGGGTAGTTATTCATATATTCATTTAACAGGTAAAGAAATATAGACAAAAGAGTTTAACTGAAGTACCCGAAGGTCCTAGGGAAGCATATCAGCCGGGATTTAACCCAAGAAGTCTGGCCTCATAGCCCAGTCTCTTAACCACTACGCTACTGTGTCTCTCAATGAATGTGCAGCTGGTAGATGTGTGGAAGGAAGAATGAACATCCGGGAATATCTCTTCTAAAACAGCCCAGAGAGAGGAGCCATATTCATAATGCTTATAATAGTCCTCATGCTTCTAGAACTCCCAATTACACTCTATTCTGTAACCTTACTATCTATGAATTCTGAGTACAACTGCAGAAACAACCTAGAGGTGCATTAACTTTTTTGAAACTTTACAAATTATTATTATTTTTTTAATGCAGCTATGTCAGTAGGTTAATGGTAACAGCTAAGGTAAGGTAGGGATATGGGGAAAGAATGTCAAGGTGGATGGAAAGATGAGAATTCCAAGAAGAAGCTAAGGGGAGAGGGAGTAACAACACAAAGAAAACTGAGAGAGCTACTGAGACCTGTACAGCTGCCCTAATCTAGCTGCTGTCCTACTAGGATCTTGGAAAGATGGTGGGAGAGGTGATGGAAGGGGAAAGAACCAGGTAAAAGGTAGTAGTACACTGTAGGCAAGTACTCAAGTGGGCTCCCATTTTGACCCTGGTTCTGCCACTAGGAAAGTAGGACATCCTCTCTAAGCCTCAACATCTCCATCTGACACACTGCAACAGCAGAGCTGTGGGCTATTATGAAGATTACTGGAGATCAGGTTCATAAAGACCAAACTCAGTGCTTGGCATACAAAAGGTACTTAATAGAAGCAGGCAATTTGGAAGAGATTCGTAGGAACTAAGTTTCAGAATATCTGTAAGATCAATAAAATTCTTTTATTGGAGGGTTTTTTTGTTTTTGTTTTTGTTTTGTTTTTTGTTTTGTTTGCTATAGGGTGTGTGCTTGCCAGAAAGACAGAGATAGAAAGCGAGAAATCACCCCCCCCCAGGGGGATGGCCACGCTGCCATCCCTTTTCCTCCATTCTCCTCTCGGGATCTTGGGCACACACGCACATGCGCCTGGCATGAGTTTAAGCCACCAGGTCCGGGATTCGAATATCGGTTGGCTATGTGGGAGTTCAGCGACATAGCCATTATGCTAACTGCTGGTCTTAAGATCAATAAAATTCTTTGGCACCCTGGCAACTGTGCTTATTGCAATTAATCAAATATACCTGCATGGATTTTAAAACTCAAAAATCAGAGGTACACACACATATGCACAAATACACACACACACACACACACACACACACACACACACAAACTCTCAGGGTCTACCACACACACACACACACACACACACTCTCAGGGTCTCATTCCCATGCCCACCAGCCTCCAGAGTGCAATGATGCAGCCCAGGGAAAGGACACAAGGAACATCTCTAGCAATAGAACATCCATTTCCTCCTGGTTATATTTGTTCCTTGGAAGCAGGATCAATGTCTACCATGCACATAAACATTAAAACAAACATCAAAAATTACCCCTGACTTTATATCACATACATGCTAAGATATTTTCAGAAGTAGTCGGAGCAGGTAATTCAATATGAACTACAGGTACTTCACGAAGCTTTCTAGAGTGCAGGTCTTCCTTCTAGAAGGCAGAGAATTTTCTAAAGCTACCCACCCGCAGGCTGCAGTAGTTCACAAGGTTCCTGTCTCTGCCTTGTCCCATGTCATGGTTGTGCATGACGGGCCCGCACACTGCAGAGGGCTCTTCTACAATAAGTCCAGGTATTTTGGAGGGGAAAATAACTAAAGAGCTGAAGACACCTCACGCACATCTGCTTCTGGGAATGAGGAAGACCATAACCTGAAACAGTTTCATCCTCGTGGAAGAGAGGCAGTAGTGAGTGTGGTTACCAGACACCATGCCTTTCTGAGCAACACTGCATGAAAGAAGGCAAGCTACAAGGCAGTTTAAGTCTGTATATCATTCACTGGGGCCCAACACAATCATGAAACATAAGTGTCATTTGCATGAAAGATTTATGACTGACTTGCCAAGAGCTCCCTGAAATGGGGAATTTCTGCATCTCACAGAGCTCAAAAAATTACTCTAATCATGTGATGTACATATATATGTATTTAATATCACGGTCAACCCAGCATTCCTCCCCTTCAGAGGATGCAATGATAAGGCACCATCTTGAAAAGAGAGAGCAGCCCTCACCAGACACCTGAACCCCCAAGCACCTTGATCTGGGACTGCTGTTCTTCATAAACTACCCAGTCTTAAGTATTTTGTTACAGGAGCACAAACTAAGACAGTTATAATCAATATGACAGATAATAACAAGTGTTAGTGATTATGTGGAAAAACTGGAACTCCAAAACACTACTGATGGGAATATAAAATGGTGCAGCCACTTTGGAAACCAGTCTGGGAAGGTCCTCAAATGGTTCAATACTGAGTTTAGCATATGATTTCAGTGATTCTACTCCTAGACATATGCTCAAAAGAAATGAATACATGTCCACACAAAAATTTATGAACAAACATTTATAGCAGCATTATTCATAATAACCAAAATGTGGAAAAAATCCCAAAGTCCATCAATTGGTGAATGTGTAAATATAATATAGTATATCCACACAATGGAATATTACCTGGCAATAAAAAGATCCGAAGTACTAGTACCTGCTACCATATGGATGGACCTCGAAAACATTAAGCCAACACAGAACAGTCACAAAGGACCACACGTTGTATCATTTCACTTACATGAAATGTCCATAATAAGCAAGTCTAAAACAGAAAATGGATTAATGGTTGTCTAGAGCTAGAGGAGATAGGAATACGGGGGAGAGGTAACAGCTCTGGGTTTCTTTTGGGGGACAGTGAAGACAATTTAAAATTGCCTACATGATGGATGCACAACGCTTGTGAATATACTAAAAACCACCAAATGGTGTAATTTAAATGGGTAAATTCTATGGTAGATGAGTTATAGCTTAATAAAGCTGTTTGTAAAAAGAACTGGCACTTCTGAATACATTCCTAATGACTACTGATGATAATCTCTGCTTCCCTCGGACAAACTTTCACAATTGCATCCTAGCTCTTCATCCTAGAAACATGTTTAAAGACCCACACTCAGGGGCTGGGCACAGAAAAAATGATATCCAGATGAAAGACAGCATCCTCTGTCCTCAAAGGGCCCCAGCCTGGTGCCTCAATCTATACGTGTGCTGTTCAAGGGAGTGACCCAAGCCACGCAACCACTGAGCACTTGAAAAGTGGTGAACCTGAACTGCAATGTGCTCTCAGTAACAAACAGGCACCAGATTTCAAAGACTTTGTCATCAAAAACTAAACATCAGTACAAAAGTAAAATCATTCATTAGTAATTGTTTCTGTTGAATTACATGCTGAAATGATGTTCTGAATGAGCTGAGTGAAATGAAATATTATCGTTAATAACTAATTACACCTGTGCGTTTTAAATGTTTTCAGTGTGGTATTAGAAAATTTTAAATTACGCAGCAGCTCCCACTGTATTTCTATTGGTTAGTCCTGGTCCACTACTGATCTTTCGAGCACTTTAAGATCTAGTACTAATACTGAAAAATGAATAAGTCATTGAAACTTTCCTGACCTCCAGTGTTTCGGAGGATTGTTTTATTCAGACTTCTAACCAGTAATGAACTTTGAAGTACACGCAGCAGTCATAAAATGCCTGCTGCTCTGTAATTACAAGGGCACAAATGGTGCCTTGTTTGCTGCCCTCTGCCAATTGGTTTTTTGGACTGAGAGAAGGATGGTCATCATGGCCTTTTAAATAATGGCGTGCCAGAGTCTTTACAAAGCACAAATGTTTCCCAAATAAAGCCGGCCCAGAAAACTTTGTCTGAACTCTTTAAGACTCATTATCAAAAGGGTTTCCTTTTGAAAATGACTAAGGATCAGACTGAGATGACAGACCACACTATTCACAGAAAGGAAACTTCTCAAAGGGATTTCATCGCGAAGGGGCTTTGCATGTCATGTGTGAGGGTCCCCTCCTTCATCCCCCATTGTGAGCCCTGCATTGTTTAGGGGGCTTTTTGCTTCTTCTCTAGGTTCCTCTTTGATCCACGTGTCCAGGGCAATGAGAACAGAGGCTGTAAATCAGAGGCAAGCTCTCAAGTTCAAGCTCTACTAAAACTTCATAAAAAAAAAAAATCCAAAGTTATGTCTGTATCCCCAGAGAGGAAACAGAAATGGACCTCAGAAGTGGCAGACTCTAGTGATCAAGAAGTAATCACTTGGGAACATACTGAGCCCCCTACCAACCAGTCTGCTCGCTTCTTTATCCAGCCAAGGCCCCAAGATTATGTCAACTGACCCTTTCATTCTCACTCTTCAGAGTTAGGAAAGACGATCGGGAGGTGAAGTAATGTGGCCAGTTACAGAGCTGGTGAATGGTAAAGTCATGGTGCCCTCTGGAAGTTGATTGATCCCAAAGTTAATACCCTTAATATGTGCAGGGTTATGCTGCCATTCTTCATTCCACAAAGGCCACTCCTTGCTGGGTGCTGTGAGAACAGAGGGTTAGAGGGATTCTTTTTTTTTTCTTTTTGAGAGATTTTTACTATAGGGTGCATGTGCTCGCTAGAGAGACAGAAAACAAGAAAACACCCCTCCCCCAGGGGGGATGGCCACACTCCAATCCCTTCTCCTCCATTCTCCTCTCAGGATTTGGGGCATGCACACACAAGCATCTGGCATGAGTTTCAAGCAGCCCGGTCTAGGACTTGAACCACAATAGCCCATGTGGGAGTCCAGCACCTTAACCATTATGCCACCTGCTCGTCCTGAGTCGTTTGTTTGTTTTAAGATAAATCAACTAGAATCCTATCTCCTCAAAGGAGACATTCTTAAATTCCTGCATCTTCTTTTATTCAAAAATTCCAGTAAACTGAAATACAAGACAATTTCATTGGCTTCATTTTCTCCATTCTGTGGATTGTGGAAGGAAAGACAAGAGCATCCCAGGGTTCTCCATCTCCCCTGGGCATGCAATGGGTCCAGGTGGTAAAAACACATGGTGCTTACTTCCATCTCCTGCCTCATTAGACCTGTTTCCTCTAAGTGCTCATCAATGAGCGCATCACTATGTACCACGCTTGTTCCGGCACTTAGGACAGGCCACGCTGCTCAGTACTGGGTGTGTATGAAGATGAATATACCACACTCTCTGCCCTCCAGGATGCTCTTCCGTTAGAGCCTATCAAGTTATTTTAAAGGGCCTGTGTTTGGGGCAAAGTGTGCTATAAAGAACAAAGCTCATTTCTGGAGCCAGTTTATGGCTTGAGATGTCTACAAATTATAGCAGTTGTTACAAAATGTACCTGACTTAGAATTTCCAAAGAACTGGCTGTAACACAACTATTTCTAGATGGACTTTTTCAGGGCCTGGGTAATCAAGCCCTCATTTTCTACTCTCCTCCACCACTCTCATTATCTCCCAGGTCTGAGAGTTAGTAAGCAATTGGCTGACTCGGAATTCCCTGGGGGGTGTGATTTGAAAAGCTAAAGAATTATGATGGAAATGTCATCGTGGGTCACCTAGAGTCTGGAGTCCTTAGATGGAGATGGTTAAAAGTGCCTCAGTCAACTCCCAGGTAGGGACTTTTAGAAAGCTTGCCAGGATAACTCCGAAGGATGGCCAGGGGTTCTAATGCCTTTGCTGTCTCTGGCTATGGCAGGCAGAAAAACTGCCCGGTTCTAATCCCTAGAACTGTGAATATGTTACCTTCCATGGTGAATATGGGCCCACTCAAACCACAAAAATCTCTAAAACTGGAGAATCTTTCCTTAAAGAGTTGTGATAACAGAAGAGGGTCAAAGAGGTGATATGTGGCTGACTTTGAAGGTGAGAAAAGGGGCAATGAGCCAAGACATGCAGTGGGCCTCCAGAAGTTGGAAAAGGCAAGGAAATGGATTCTCCCTGGAGTCTGCAAAAGGAACACAGCCCTGCTGATCTCAGCCCGGTGAGACCCAGACTGGACACCTGATCCACGGACCTGTAAGCTAATAAATCTGTAATGAGTAAGTCACTAAGTTTGGGGTCATTTTTGACACCAGCAGTAGAAAATTAATACACTGCCAAACAGTAAGAGGATCTGGCAATGAGGCCGAGTGACCATGCACTGGTTACACAGTAACAGTTAGCCAATTTTGTCCCAAAGAAAGCACAAGTATTTCCATAGAATGATCCAATCTGAGGCAGGCATGGAAGGAAGCACAGATTACATTAAAGCCCTACCTCGGAGAAGGAACTCAGAACTAGAAGTTGATTCTGTGTGCTTAGTAGGCCTTGCAGGATCCTCCATCCTCTTCATCTGGCCCAGTACCAACAATAGCAGCCAAGAGATCTCTTCTCACATGAAAGGAGACTAAGGGAAAGAAGGGTGGTGTTGCCAGATTCTTGTTCCTAAGACTCCTACCCTCTTTACTAGCTGTGTGATATGTTCAATGAAGGATAGATACTTGGAATGACTCATGAAGATGCAGAGGTGGCTCCTCTCCTAGGTTAACCCATAGTCATTCGATGCGTCCAAATGGACAGTCAGCTGTAGGAAGCTCCCCCCTACCCAGTACATGCATGCTTTAAGTGAATGTGTCACACTCTTGGAAGTCAGTAGATGTGGGAGGGGTGGATGGCTGGCAGTATGGGTACATGCCCTCTATTTTGTTTCTTCCTTATGAATGTGATAGCAGTTTATCTTACCCAGTTTTCACCGGATATGAATAACAGTTTGGGAGGAGGTTGTTTCCCCAGTAAATCCCCACCCAGCACCCCTAGCTGTGTCTTCGACTCAGGATTTCCAAGAAGCTTCATTTGGCTGTTCTATACTTCACCAAACCATCTATCCCTGGGGATAATCACCTATTTCACAACTTTCTGGAGGTCTCAGATAATGTTTAATCTTGTTGAAGCAAACAGCATCACTGAATAGCAAATAGGGTAATTTGGGACTTAAAGCCTGTCTAAACTCTGATTCCTAACCAAACAGATTCCTGGCACATTATAGTGATTAGCAACCACCATTTTCTGAGTGCCTTCTGGAGTCCAAGCTCCTCCTATGTGCTTTCTGATCTAATTCTCAATATGAATATTGTCATCACAGTTTAAAGCGGAGGGAAACAAGACTGACAACTTGTTCAAGGTTGCAGTGGAGGAGCGAGATTCAAAATAGGGTCTTTCTCGTGTCAAAGCCCAACTCTTCTCAATATGCTGAGTGGCCTTCCAAGATGGAAACCGTCTGCTCCTAAAAACATTCCTGGAAAAGTGATGCAGTGAAGTCACACATATACCAAGGCTCCGACATGTCAATTTTCAGTTGAAATTTTCTTTCTCTTGCTAGTGCAGGGAAGAGTTGTTGACGTCATAAAAAAGACTGGTTTCAACTCTAGAAATATTTGTAGAGCAGCTCTTAGACCAGAGCCCCACCTTCTACTAAAGAAACTAGGCACATGTGGACACACACACAATTTAACGTAACAAAGAAAATGAATACATTATCAAAGCTATTCGCAAGCGAAGTATTATAGAAATAAGAGGCAACTACGGCACTAATTCTGGAAGTGTTAGCGAGGCGATACACTCAAAGTAGAAGTCAAAGGAAAATGTAAAGATGGGAAAATACAGGATATCTCTGGATGGATAAAAGTACCTTAGTGTTCTTAGAACAGAAGAAAATGGAAAGGAAGCTGGAAAGGTAGGGTAGGGCTAGCTTAAAGATTGAGAAAGACTTTTAAAGTGAGATTAACAACATTCAGGCTTTATAAGTATGTATTTTAAATTCACTTTACAAGGATCCATGAAGACTTCTGTGCAGGGAGGTCAAATGTTTACCACTGTGCATTAAGACAATTACCAAAACAGATGTCGGGTGGGGGCTGGAGGGAGGGACCAGCAGCAGATGGCATAATGGTCAGGTCGCTGGACTCCCATATAGTCAAACGGTTTTGAGTCCTGGGCCTGGCGGCTTAAAACTCACGCTGGCCATGTGTACGTGCGTGACCAAGATCCAGAGAGGAGGATGGAGAAGAGATCGTGGTGTGGCCATCCCCTCTTTGTGATCTCTTGCATTCTGTCTCTCAGTCTCTCCAATGAGCATACGCACTCTATAGCAAAAATCTCTCTAAAAAAATAGATGTGGGAACTGGCCATGGTGGGTGGTTTCTATGAGAAGAAAACCAACCAGGCACAAGACCTGTCCTCTTGTCTTTGTTCTGAGAGTCTACAAGGCATGACATACAGCTTAGATTTCTTGTCTCAGCCTTGTCACTAGTTGATTCATGAAAACTTCCTGTGACTCAGCTTCCTTATGTCTTAAATGATGAGGTTGAACTAAACAGTGACTAAAGTCACATCTATCTGTGCAGTGTTATAACTCAAAGTTACAAGTTGATATATATGATAGATAGTGTGCCTTCGTATTACTTAAGGCATGGAGATCAGCATTTAAGATTACAAAGAACTCACTGTGTATTCAAATTATATATTAGGTCGTCAGAAAAGTCATGACATATTTTTTTGTTTTCTATGCAAAAATGCATCGTGACTTGCCCGACGATCCAACAGTTGCTATGAAGCATTTTTTAAATGTATACATGTTGGGTAAACCAGGGTAAAGCTTCTTGTTCTGAATGCTTTGTTAATTAAATAATGCTTCCCTTTCCCAGTCTTAATAAGTATTCCCTCTTCCCATTCCCAAATTCTAGGCCTTTCTCTTTTGTCTTAACTAAAAACAGCTGCCAACCTTTTCCCAACTCACCTGCTTAGTGAAGAAAAATAATCTGTTGTAATACACCCATAAATTTGAATTCTAACTGCAATATAAAAGCTAATGCTCTGTGACAGGCATTACTTCACATTTCCACAACACCTAAATCAAGACCTGAGTACACAAGCTTATTGAAAACGAATCCAACCAAGTTGTGAATCACCTTCACTTCCTTCCGCATTCTTCTACCTCAGAAGAATGTCCTTAAAATGTGGTCGTGTCTATAGTGGATGAGTAGACGTGAATCAAACTGGAAGCCCAGTATGGAGGGGACAAAGAAGAGAGTGGTAAGACTATTTCTCCTTCAGTGCCTACCTCTTCCCTCTAACAAAGAATTTGATTCTGCAAACTGATTCAAGTTTCAGGTTAGAGTGCTGGTCCTCGGGCCAGCAGATGGCGTGGTCATTAGGACTCTGGACTCCCATTTGGCCGACCATGGTTAGAGTCCGGAACCTGGTGGTTTGCTTTCTCACTTTCTTTCTCTCTCTCCCCTCTCTCTTTCTCATCTCTCTCACACACTCTGTCCCTCTCTGGTAAAATTAAAATAAATAAAGTTAAATTTAAAATTATTTTTAAAAACTAAAAATAATTCTTAAAAAAAAAAGAGTATTGCTCCTTTATATCAAACTATTCTAACCTGGATAGTTGGACTCCAAAACCTGCTAAAATAAACAGGTTATAAATTAAATATATTCCATACTATTCAGAAATAATATGAGCAAAAACGCCAGTGACTTCATCCGCCCGGGGAATATACATTACAGAGTGTAATTTGGCAGCCCTCCAGGATCTTGTCTTAAATAGCTGTTGCGTGATTTAAAGAGATGAGTATTTTAGTGCCTTGACTTCTCTTTAAATATACACCATTTGAATGAATCCATTTATTGTAAATATCAAGGCACTGTTTAAAATTTCATACCTAAAAAAAAAGTTCTCTGCCATTTTTCTTCAAACCTTTTAAGATATTTAAATGATTCCTAATTTAAAAAAAAAATACTAATCCTGGGATTTAATGATGATAAAGGACTTGTCTATTTTTGTAACAAATCACCAGAACAAAAAGCTATTATGGAGTAATTAAACACCACATTCAGCATAGATATAGAGAAAAGAATTGCAAATTACTTTTTACAGCTTGTTCTGAAGTTTTCTGAAGTGGAACATGTTTTAATCATTAAACTCCTCAAAGGTGTTAAAAAGTAATCAGGAGGTTTATGTGATAACCTCCAGTTCCAGGGCTCCAAAGCTCTGATCTTCCCAGGGTGTCCAACTAAGGGTTGCCACTAGGCTCAGGCCCCATCTTCAAAAAGCCCATTTAGAGATGACTGCTGGGAAGCCCACTTTTCACACATATTTCTGCTTTGGGAACCCTTAATGGGAACCACAGAGATCTCTGACCTTTAATTACATATGCTTTGCTACTTCAGGCCAAAGAACAAGGTTATTTATTTATTTTTTTTTTGTAGAGGTTTTTGCTATAGGGCACGTGCACTTGCCAGAAAGACAGAGAGAGACAGAGACAGAACGCAAGAAATCACCCCCCAGGGTGGAGGGCCACACCGCAATCCCCTCTCTTCCATTCTCCTCTCGGGATCTTGGGCATGCACGCACACACGCCCAGCGCGAATTTAAGCCACAGGGTCCGGAGCTCAAACCGCAGTCAACTACATGGGGAGTTCAGCGACATAGCCATTACGCTAACTGCTGGTCCCAAGAACAAGTTATTTTAAGCTCAGCCTAAATCTGACTCTAACAAGCTACCTTTAGGTCGTGTTATTTAAAAGGTATGATTTTGCAGAGGCCAGATGGTGGCACAGCAGTAAAACACAATGTTCTGCAAAGCTGACTCACATGGGAGGGTTGTGGGTTTGCATCCAAAGACTTCCCTGCGTACGCTGGATATGTGCATGCCCGTGATCGGAGGCTGGCTAAGGCTGGAGGTGGATTATGGCTTCAAGACCCCTTTGGGGGTTCTCTTTCTTGGAAGAAACAAATAAATAAACTTTGTTTTAAAAGAAAAAAAAGTATAATTACTTGTAATGGTATTAATTAGCTTTCTGAGTACTCTTGGCAGTAGTTAAGCATATAAAAATATAAGGATTCCCAGCCTTTGGGAGTTCCCAGGATTAACTCCCAGCTCCCACCACGTGAGAGTGTCAGTTAAGGACTTCCTGGAGCAGACATCCCAGTCAGATACTGCAGCAATCTGGCCTGGTCCAGCTCGGAGGCAGAGTGCCCTTGCGGAAGCACCCATGACTCACTGGCTTCTTCTCTGCACTCTCCCTATTACCTCAGTAACTGCCTGGAGGCACAGCCTGCCTCCTCCTGAAGTCACCTGTCCCCTCTCACAGCCCCACCGAGTGCCATGATCCGTCAGATGGTCTCAATCTACAAGCATCTTCCTCTTTCAAGAGCATCTGTTCTGCCCAACTGTTTCAAAACCAAAAAATCTAAATATCCTGCCTGGTGTCTTTAACAAACACACTTAATTTTCCATTTTTTCTCCCAACACAAATTATGTATAAAAGCCTATCTTACATAAAAGAGGGAAAGAAGAATTGTTTTCCTGAGACTCCACTGAAAATGGCTCAGGGGAAGAGCCTGTCATTTACTGTAATCAATGTTCCTTGCCTTGGACATCAGAAAGGGCAGTTGCTTATCGATTCATTTTTGGATATGGCTTCTTCTGTCTCTCTCCTCAGCCCTTGGGTTGAATGTGCATTTTAAATCTCTTCACTCTTTGGGAGAAGGTAGACCTGTGCTTATATTTACAACCCTGACGAATGCAGGCTTTTTACACTAAACCACAATAGAGCTCGGATTACACAAGTGTCATTTGTTCCCTTTGGAGGAAAAGGCCTACAACCAGCTTGTCTTGTTTTCCCCCTTCAGAGAAACTTTTAAAGTCCCAGGAAGGATGTCTAGCTATGGGAATTCGTTCAATTCTCAACTTGGCTCAGGTCAAACCTGCTCTTCACCATAGAGGGTCTTGGGGATCTAATGAAACCAAAGGAAGAAACAGCCCCAGCTGGTGTGGGGAAACAGGGCTTACAATCCTAAAATGCAGCCATTCTTTTTCACCTGGAACAGGTGTCTCCAAATCCTCCGAGCACAGTTTAAACTTAGGACACACACTTAGACAGACTTCACTGAAGGAGGTCTATTCATTTGGGGCCAATTTAGTGAACGCTTCATAGACGTGAGCCTTGAACCTAGTTCTGGCCCTCTGTTCGACCTCCCAGTGGCCTAGAGCAATGCATTCACTTCTTAATATTCTTCTCGTGTATATGAACATTCTTTTATGTGAATTACATTGCATACATTTAAAAATAAAAAATGTATTCCTGAGGGCTCTAGCCCTGGAGTGGAACAAGGACCTATACCACTGATCTGGGATAGACCAGGGAAATTTCAGTATTCAAGCACCAGATTCGCTAACTCACGGTCATCTGTACCTTCCTTTCCAGGAGCAGAAAATCAAACTAAAAGATACTCCTGGAGGGACCAGCAGTTGGCATAATGGCTATGTTGCTGGACTGGCTCGTAGTCGACCGCGGTTCAAGTCCCGGACCCGGTGGCCTAAACTCACGCCAGGCGTGTGTGCATACGTGCCCAGGATCCCGAGAGGAGAAGGGAGGAGAAGGGATTGCGGCATGGCCATCCCCCCCTGGGGGGTGATTTCTTGCTTTCTGTCTCTCTGTCTCTCTCTGTCTGTCTGGCGAGTACATGTGCCCTATAGCAAAAACCTCTCAAAAAAAAAAAGAAAGAAAGAAAAAACCAAGAAGATACTCCTGGAGAGGAGGCACGGAGGCCAGTCAAAGAGAAGACATATGTCACCAAAACTGCCACTGCAACTTGCCTGAAGACTTACGGCTAACCAGATTATCTCTAGGCTGTTAAAGTTTCCTTTTCTGATCCATGAGTTTCTAAGAAATGAGTCTCAGGATTTATATTCCCTCTTTCCCGAACACTGAGTAAAATAGTGTTGACAATATCTGACTGGCTATCTAAATGCCTTGCTAAAGTCCTTCACCAAAGGCCACTGCACCTTTGAGCACCTAGAAACACTGGCACCACCCATCACCATCACCCACCCCCAGCTCCTGGAACATTCTATCTGTGGCTGCCCCACTTTGGGTGAGGACAGGCCACCATAATTCAGCTCCAGCAACTGCCCCTCTCTGCAAAGCTAACCAGTTTGGATTGAATGTTATTGTCCCCACAAGTCATATGTTGAACCCCTAAACTGCAATGTGATGGTATTTGGAGATGGGGCCTCTAGGAGGCACTCAGGTCCTGAGTACCTTCGGAGGTGATAAGGGTGGTCCTTCATGATGGGATTAATGTCATTACAGGAAGAGATACCAGAGAGCTTGCCTTCTCTCATCCTCTGATCATACAGAAAGACAGAGGTCACCTATAAGTCAAGGGAAGAAGTTCAGAATGAACCTTACCTTGCTGGCACCTTGATCTAGGCCTTCCTAGTCTCCAGAACTAGAAGAACGAATCCTCCATTGTTTAGGCCACCCACCGAGTCCATGGTACTTTGTTAGGACAGCCTGAGCAGACTAGGACTTTTGTATCTCTGTGAGCTTTGTCACTTCCCTTCAGGACGGTGACAGGGAAGAGTCCAAGGATGGAAGCAACAAAAGTCACCTCTGTTCGGATCAAAAGCTACCTTTACCTTGGCATTTATGACAAGCTGGTCTGAATGTGGGCAGCTCCTGGCTCCCCCTGGAGATAACCACCCTAACCCGTGATACTCCAGGAGGTGGGGGGGGGGGGGGGGGGGACATCCCACATCTGGGG
>NW_006159529.1:1361151-1377900 GCF_000334495.1 Tupaia belangeri chinensis | reverse complement strand
GAGGGGGGGGGGGGGGGCGAGGGGCTACCTCACAATTGTGGGACTAGCATTGGCTTCCCTGTCTTGCCAACTCCGCTCTGTCCAAATCACTTCTGATAGGCCCGAAAGCCAATGCTTTTGCCAGAAACCACAGAACTGGTGACAACAACTGCCTTTCAGCAGAGGGAAGTACCTGGGATGGAAAATATCCCCTCCGTGCTCAAAGGGATTGTTGTCAATACCTTTTCAGATACGAAAGGAGAAAAGTCTATGCTGTTTCCTATGTATAAAAATTACCGAGTAAGAACAAATCACTGTGAAGAAAACCTAGACAAATATGGTCCCTGTCGACCATGAGGCAGATGATGTGAGGGGAAAAAAAAGAATCTGGAAAAGAAAAAGATTAAAAGCAGGCAACTAATGAAAAATACTGGAAAAAAATCCCCAACATATACATATAAACAAATTAAACTATGTGTCTCCCATATGAGGCAGCTGTTAGGATTAAAGAATACATTAATCTAATCAAACACAGAGTCAAAGAAAGAGCGTGTAAGTCATCAAGTAGAGTCTGGCCATCATCGCCACAAGGCTTCCTTCCTGTCTTCTCTTCCAAAAGACTGAGGCATGACCTTATCCGTGCTCTGTTGGAATTTTCGATCTTCCTCTGCCAACACCTTGGTCACCTCCTGTGATTAAGAGGGTCCTTCACTTAAAAGAGCTTAATGTAAGATTTTCTGATTCTACGGTATTGCAAAAGAAATGACATCCAGTAAAAGCTTGGAATTTTGATCTTTTCCTGGACTAGCAATGTGCAGTACCATACTGTCCCATGATGCTGGACAGTGGCAGCAAGCCCGTCTGTTTTTCACTTTCAGGGAAGTATTCAGTGAATGACCTGAGAGGAGTCGGCTGGGGCACAGTGTAACCAAACGCTCTGCAACGTTGCTTGCATCCAGGACTTTCCTGTAGGCACCTGGTGCACACAGGTGCATACCCACAATCTGGGCTGACTGAGGCTGTAGGTGGGTGATGGCATGGAGACCCTAGTGAAGATATCTGACTCTCTCCCGTGAAAGAAAGAATCTTTTAAAAATTACATGAGATAGTTAACATTTGATTATAAAATAGGCTTCGTATTAGATGATTTTGCCCAATTGTAGGCAAACCTACCATATTGGTTTGTTTTTGTGTTGCTAACAGAAATACTGGAGACTGGGTAATTAACAAGAGATTTATTACAAAACTCATACTTCTGGTGGCTGGAAAGTCCAAAGGCATAACAAAATGGCAGAAAGCGGAACTTCAAGTAGAGCAGAGCATGGCCTGAATCCAAGAGTTTCTCCTGTTTTGGTCTCATTTTCTCTCTTTAGGTGTACATCTGAACTCAATCACAGGGCCCACCCTAATGACTTTATCACACTCAAAGCTTCCTCCTCCCCCCTTCCCTTCGAAACCATGATGGGATTAAGTTTTCATTTAACAGTTTTACAATACAATCAAGCCCCAAGACATGAACTGTAACACCTGCCTTCCAGCACTTAGAAACTGGATGCCCCAGTAAGTGTTGCGAGCACGTTTAAAGGAGGCTAGAATAAGCTATGAGGCTCAGTAGGTTAAGTCTATTAAGTGCTTTTTCAACATATATTTTAACTTAAAATGGATTTATCAGGTTGTAAACCCAAAGTAAATGAATGAGCATCTGTCTCTGTCTTTCCACTAAACAGGAAAAGTTCATTTCTTATATGCAACTTTGTTTCAACACTATGACCACAACAAAAACGTTAGCAAAAACAACTCCAGTGCTTGCTTAATGTGAGCCAAGCCTAGACTCATTCTCACAACAAACTTACAAAGCTTCCCTATTATTTCATATTTAAATATGAAAACATATAAAAAGTATACAACGAAGTCTCCTTTCCACTTTTGTCCCCCATAAGCCAAATTCCCACACCCTGTCCACTAACAACTATCATTCTTATTTGTGTTTAAGTATCCAACCAGCATTTCCTTGTGTATACATAAACTGTTTTTTGTATATACAAAAGGTAGCGTACTGGGCCAGCCAGGTGGCTTGGTGGTTAGGGCAGAGCTGGATCTCAACCTGGTCCACTATGTTGTTTGAGTCCCAGACCCAACAGCTTTGAAAAGACACTGGGCATGTGTGCATACATGTCCAAAATCCTGACAGGAGAATGGAGGGAAAGGGATTATAGCAATGTGCCATGTAGAAAACTATAAAAAGAAAAAGAAAGAAAGAAGTAGCACATTATACAAACTGCTCTAAATTTGAAAATTATTTATGTTCAAGATCTTTACATAGAGAACAATCTCAAATACTTTTTTTCTGCTGTGTAGTATTCCAGTCTATGGTTGAACTATGAAATATTTAGCCATGCCTCTATTGATGGACACATGGATGTTTTTGTAACTATATATATATATATATTTAAATTTTTTCCTATAGGGCACGAGTGCTCACCAGACAGACAGAGACAGACAGAGAGAGAGACAGAAAGCAAGAAATCACCCCCCAGGGGGGATGGCCACGCCGCAATCCCTTTTCTTCTATTCTCCTCTCAGGATCTTGGGCATGCACGCACACGCGCCCGGTGTGAGTTTTAAGCCACCGGGTCCGGGACGCGAACCGTGGTCAACTACATGGGAGTCCAGCAGCATAACCGTTACGCTAACTGCTGGTCCCTCGGTAACTATATTTTAAAGGTAGAAGGCTCAGAGTAAAGAACTTGTCCAAAGCTACACAGTTGGTATGAGACAGAGGAAGGACGGAAGTTGAAGTTGGTTAGATTCTAGCCTAAGCTTAAAAATAATGCAATTGTTTACTGTATTTACTACCAGGCACAATGCCCATTATACAGCAAATACTCGAAAAATACTTGAATTACATTAATTAACCAAGAAACCAATGGCAAAAAGAAAAAATGAAAAGCAAGAGGAGTGGCTCTGGACTCTCCTCCATCCTTGACCAACTGTAACTGCTCTTCTTTTTTCCCCTCGAGCTATCCGCATCCAGGACCTGTGCATTATCAAAGTAGTAGAACAAAGAACTTACAGCCATTCAACATCCTGCAAGGACTTGTCTGACCCTTCACATATTTATCTGATCCTACCCAAATTCTGGATAAAGGACCTCCTGGAATGGATGCAAGCTTTGCCTTTTGCTGTCTAAAAGCCCCAAAGCTCAGTGGAATAAGGTCACAAGGGAGTGGGGAAAAAGGTTCCTGGGGGCACACACCTGCACTCCAACCCCCAGGCACACACCGACCACATCTGAGCATCAATGCAGATTAGACCGCCAACTTCCCTTCCTCGCTGCAGGGCTTTGCAGCAACAGTTTTCCTCTACAAGGCAGACATCCTGAAAACCTTCAACTCCTTCCAAATGTGCCATAAAGCTGACACATGGAGCCTTGTTTTTACACTGTGTTTTACATTAGGCTCAGCCTTCCAATAAATTTAACACAGGAATTATATACAACATTAAGTGCATGCAAACCCAGCTGATTTCTTCACAGGCTTTTCTGTGAGCAGCTGCTGGGAAGGTGCAGTGTTTGACAACAGGAAAACCATGTCTTTCGACGTGGTAGGCTCTGGGGAACACCAGTCTGCAAAGTAACCTCCTGGTGACCTCGCAAGGTATCAAAAGGTTTATTTCATCTGACTTGTAAGTGTTAGAAGAACACTGCAAACTTTGCAGCCTTCAAGTCCCCAAAAAACATGAAGTGCTTGCCTCCAGAAGAGCCAGACTTAGAATGATTCAGAATGTGCATGTCATATATATTTAAACACGTGACATACACCATTCGCTGTCTACATTCTCTGTGTATATTCTGTATATATATGGAATTTCTGGAGTGCTAGTGACCGATTGGAAAATGCACACTTGTCTTTGCTCTGACACTTTGCTGTCATGATTGAGATGCTGTCATGATTAAGAGATATTTATTTAACAAGAGCTCAGAATTACAACTTAATTGGTTGTAATCTGCTCAATGAAGGAATAATGTCCTCTGCAATTATTCTAATCTAATCCATTTAATCTAAAATCTATGGGACATTACAGATTTTTCTCAAACAGAATATTTAAATCTCTTCCTGAGCATCCGTGTTTCAACTATTGATGTGGGAAATAAATAACTGTTTCTTTTAAAGGCTATTTCTTTTAAATATATATATATATATATATATATATAATTTTTTGCCCAGGTCAAAGGCTAGCTTGCTAGCTATAGAATTTGCAATCACCCCAAAGTGAGAAACTTTTAAAGCTTATGTGTTTTCTCAGTTCCCTCAACTGAGCTCACACTGAAATATGTACATAGGAATTTCAAAGCAGAAATATCATGAGTTATGTCCAGCTATGTTAGAAGCAAACTGAAACATGCATTTCATAAGACACTGGGTTTTGATCCAGTGGGAGAAGCAACACTCCACAAGGCTGACACACATGGGAAAGTTCTGGGTTCCTGTCTAGAGGCCTCCTTGGGTGTGCCCATGATCGGGGCTGGCTGAGGCTGGGGGGGGTAGATCCCGGCATCAAGATCCTGTTAAAGGTGATTGTGTTTCTCGCTCGCTTGCTCTCTCATTCATTGGAAGAGAGAAATCAACATTTTTTTTTAAAATCTTTTGAAAATAAAGAAAAGGGGACCAGCAGGTGCTGTGGTAGTTGAGGCACTGGACTCCCATATGGCCAACCGTAGTCCCAGGTCTGGCTGCTTGCTTTCTCACTTTCAGTCTCTCTCCATCTCCCTCTGGTGAGCACACATGCCCTATAGCTAATTTTTTTTTTTTTTTTTGGAGAGATTTTCACTGTAGGGCGCGTGCGCTCGCCAGACAGACAGAGAGAGACATAGAGACAGAAAGCGAGAAATCACCCCCCAGGGGGGATGGTCACGCCGCAATCCCTTCTCCTCCATTCTCCTCTCAGGATCTTGGGCACGCACGCACACGCGCCCGGCGTGAGTTTTAAGCCACCGGGTCCGGGACGCGAACCGCGGTCGCCTACGTGGGAGTCCAGCAACATAGTCATTACACTAACTGCTGGTTCCCCCCTGTAGCTAATTTTTTAAAAAAGAGTAATGATAAAGAAAATTAAATAATTGTTTAAAAGGAAAGAAAAAATCCATTCATCGAGGTGACCAAAAAGGGAGAGGGACATCAGCATGAACAATTCCTGAACAAATATGCTCACTCTCATGCGTGTTTCTGTTGAAATGTTTCTATTTATGGTTCTTCCTCATACACTACATCGAATTTGTAAACAAACAAAGCCAGAATACTGTTAGGTTTTGCATGTCTTATATTCTGCAAGTTTCACATATAGTCAAGATGCAGATCACGATGGAACAATTTCTTGACATTTTTGTTTTATAATTATTATTATCGCAGTGCAATTCTAGTGGGGCTTTGCTGAGTATATATCAGAAATGAAAATCTTTTGAAAGTAAATCATTATAAAATCCCTTTCCTTTATACCAGGCTGGAAGTGCAGTGTCTAAAGGTCTTCTGGGAAAATAAATAATGGAAATTTTGTTATTGATCTCATGTAGAGGCAGTGAATCTAATGAGTTATTGTTATTTTACCCACAGCAAATATTATGAGGTCCAAAATAATAACATTCAATTAAAGAAAGAAAGCCAGATAGGATGGAAGATAAGAACATAACAACAACGAATTCTTTCAGAACTTCCTAAATACTAATATTGCCTATCACACCTTCAGAGTAAAAATCTTCCTAGAAAGTCGTTTCCCATGCCACAGTCGTAATTAAAATTATTATTTATTTTATGATAGACAAATATCATCTTGAACAAAAGGAGGCTGCAAATCTTCATTAAAAGATAATTTATACTTGGGCTTTAAAAAATACAACAACAAAAGCTTTAAGCTGATAGCCAAGTTTCTTAGAATTTACCAAAATTTTTAGAGAATTACATTTGAGCAATATTGTTGAAGCCATGTTGAACTTGTTGCATGCACAAAAAAAGCCCTGTTAATGTGGCTCCTCTCTGCATGAGGCAAGGGTCGTCAGAAAGGTCATGTGTCCTTCAGAGCTGAACTAGGTCCAGGAATTCCTAACAATTCAGAGGAGGAAAGGACATCTCCAAGCAGATGTCTGTCCTATTTCTCTATGGTACAGTATTAAAAAATGGGAATCCATTCCCTTTTAAACTTCTGTATCTGGTTCATCAGGCAACTAAGAAAATCCAAATGACTTTTGAGCTTGAGAAAGCAGCTGGCATAACCTTACGTCTCTGGGACAAAGCCACTACTGTTTCTCCAGAGGCCAACCCAAGGCCCCCGCTCCTTTTCTCATCACGGCGATGGAGCTGCTGCACTGCTGTGTTCTTGCTCAATGACAAGACGTTCCCACATCGCGCTCACCTGCTCCACTTCACTCTCGGTCACCCTTCCCACAGAGCAGATTTGCCCGCCCATTTCCCTAGGTGGCAAAATGAAGGCTAAACGACTAGCACCCAATGACCATTATTTTTTCTTTTTTCATGCACCATAAAAAAATCATGTTTACAAAGAGGCACTTTCAAGAGATGGAGGTTTAAGTCCTGGAAGTTCTCAAAAACCAGAGAATAAATGAACTATGTGGAACTTTTGTTTGAATAGAGCAAAAGGAAAGCCCTCGAATGTGTAGGAAATGTCTAGGAAGGGTTATGTCTAAAGAACCCCTGTACCACCTACACCCCACGCACCACACAGCATCACAATGACCTTTCACGTGCTCGCCCAACCCATTAGCCCCTAAACTGCTTGCTAGAGGCGAGAGATCCTACACCTCTCTGCAACCTGGCAACCCACAGGGGGCTTGGGCCTCGACAGATGTCTGAGACGGAAAGGAATAAATGAATAGCTAGTACTTACTCTATGCCGGGAATAAACATTTTAGTCTCCAAGAAAATCCTAAAAAGAAAGCACAATGAAATCATCCCCTTTCACAGACAATGAAACTGAGGCTTAGTGGGGTTTTTTGCGTGTGTGTGGTTTTTTTTTTTTTTGTGAGAGGTTTTCGCTATAGGGCACGTGTGCTCGCCAGACAGACAGAGAGAGACAGAGACAGAAAGCGAGAAATCACCCCCCAGGGAGGATGATCACGCCGCAATCCCTTCTCCTCCATTCTCCTCTTGGGATCTTGGGCACGCACGCACACGCGCCCGGCATGAATTTAAGCCACCGGGTCCGGGACTCCAACCGCGGTCTACTATGTGGGAGTCCAGCGCCATAGCCATTACGCTAACTGATGGTCCCAGAGGCTTAGTGGGTTTAAGGTTATCCAGCTGAGGCTTGTGAAGCTGGGATCTGAAACCAGACTATCGTGAAGTTGGGATCTGAAACCAGACCACTGCTCCAGATCTTACGTTCTCAGCCACACTGCTAACGAGCTTAATAGATTCATGAAATGGCTCTTAACCCTCAAAAACAACCCCTTACTTAAAATGCATCTATTTTTATATAGTGGATAATTTAGGATTTCATAATAGATTAGATTTCAGAAACCTGTAGTGCTTCTATAAGACAGTACTGTGGGAGACGGAAGTGAGAGTCGTTTGCCAAAAGAACTTAATGTCTGAAACCAACAGGGGGAAAAGACCAATTCACAGGTTTCCAAGAATCCAACACCCAGCGGTCTGTGGTCCCCATGCCTTCGTCCAACTATCTTGTGAGCGTTTCAAATTGCCTGGAAGAGACTAAGAAAACAGAGAGGCCTTGGAGAACCAAATCTGTCCAAACAAATCTCAAGCCCAAATTTCACAGCTCTCTGCTGCTGTCTTCATCGGATGCAGAGAGGCGGATCTCGGGAGCCTCCCAGCTGAGTATCCCTGCATCGTTTCCCTTTGCCACCACGTTAGCATCCTCAGCTGATCTCAGCAGCCGCTCAATGGGCATTAATACTTCCTGCTGCACATTGCAGATGAGGCTGGGCATGGAATTAAAATGCATTGGCTGAGGTTTCACTTTGGCACTAAACAGAGGTTCATCAGAAACAGGTACCATCTGGAAATGACGGGACACTCAAATTGGATATTTTTCTAAACCTGGCAGTATTTGTCCTGCTATGTGTGATTTTTAGACACAGGTGGAGATGGACGCTTTGGTTGTGTGCAGGACAGCGTAGCACGGCTGGACTGCTGCTCTACTTGTTCTAGAGGCTGCTCAGAAATACTGACAGATACAGAAAGAAGCTTCTTCAACCCTAGGAACAGGAGAACCAACTTGCTACACCACCATTCTTACTGGAATGAGATGAGGAATTAATGGCCAAGTGAGTTGAAGTACAAAATCTCTGAGCCTGAGTTGCGATCTTAAAAAGTGGTTATTTCCAAAAGGGTGATTTTTTTTCCCCAAAGCTGTCAATCATTCAACAGCTGTGTTTACACATACGATGTGAATTGGAAAACCCAGACAATTATCCAGATGATTTTAATCAAAACATCTCCTCCAAAGAAATATCCAGAAAATCGAAGATATAATATGGGGATTCACATTTTTTGGCTTGAATTATCCAAATAATTGCTTCAGCTCTTCACTATTCTTATTTAGACATAGCCTAAAACTCATTCTGTGTGTTGGCAATTGAAAGTACAGTTACTCGCATATACTCAGGGACAGTGTCTCTGGTTAAAACTATGTGCGGCTGTCACTCAGCATGGACCAGAGTCCAGTCTAAAGGTCTGGAAGCCTATTTTGAAAATGTGGTTGCAAATATATATCATTCCTTTTAAACCCGACCAATAAAAAGCCACTTAAGCAAGGAATGAGAATTTGTCCAAAAAATAAATGAACCAAAACGAAACCATATATGGTAAAAAACATCTTCTTAAAACTGTCCTACTTTGGGGACCAGCAGTTAGCGCAATGGCTATGTCGCTGGACTCCCACGTAGTCAACCGTGGTTCGAGTCCCAGACCCGGTGGCTTAAACTCACGCCTGGTGCGTGTGCGTGCGTGCCCAGGATCCCAAGAGGAGAATGGAGGAGAAGGGACTGCGGCGTGGCCATCCCCCCCTGGGGGGTGATTTCTCGCTTTCTATCTCTCTGTCTGGCGAGCGCACGCCCTAGAGCAAAAACCTCTTCAAGAAAAAAAAAAACTGTCCTACTTTGATTCTTTCATTAGTTGAGAAAAGAAGGTGCACATAAAAAGAATTTTTGAATAACAAAGACTGCCTCTTTTTCCCTTCAGAAATGACATTTACATTAACTCTGTTTTCTTCCTCTTTTTATTGTATATCTTTAAGGTATACAGCAGGATGCTTTGCTATATAAACACAGTGAACTTATTACTACACTCGACCAAATTATCATCTCCATCTAGTACATTGTCATGAATTCTGTTCACCTTGATTTTTGAATGCCCTACTTATTCTCCTCCCAGAAAACACTTACATCGTTTATGTGGTGTTTTAAATCTTTACTACACTTATGCCTCCCAACTTTAACTTATTTTGAAATATATCTTCCAATTACAGAATATGTTCAAATATGTGTATCCCAAAGGAGAAGCAGCAACTGCCACTCACTCATATTCAGTCCCAAACTATAAATTCATTTTAATTAAAGATATTTGATAAGCATCCATGCTGAAAGAAATGAAAAGGGGAGGGCACCATAAAAAGGGTTATCTTTTGCAAAGAAATTAAAAATTACAGAAAAAATTCAATAACTCCAGGAGGACGCTGAAAGATTCAAACATTCCGTTTGAATTCTTTCACCTAATCATACTGCTTAAAATGTGGTGCTTCTCATCTCTGGTCAATATGGCAGTCTGAAGGATGCAAGTACAGAAACACCGTTCTCTAGGGGGAAAAAGAAAAGGAAGGAAAGAAGAAAAGAAAGAGGAGAAAGAAAAGAAAGAAAGAGAAAATCAAAGGGCTGGCAGGTGGTGCAGTGATTGAGGTGCTGGACTCCCACATGACCAACCACGGTTCGAGTCCCAGACCTGGTGGCTTGCTTTCTCACTTTCCTTTTCTTGACCTCTCTCTGTCTCACTCAGATCAAATTAACAATAATAATAATAACAAAATAAATAATTCTTAAAATTAAAAAAAGAAGAGAAAACTCAGAAAAATACAAAATGTAACATAGGAAAACTATTTTTTTTTTAATAAGAAAAGCAGTGGAACTGAGCACATGCCCATCTGACAATAATTTTCAACATGGGCTGCATATTTAAAACCATTTGAGAGCTATAAAAATATATATCTGGGGGTGAGGCCCAGGTGCCCAGATTCCAGGGGACTCCAATGTGCAGCTTGTCTTGAGGAGCGCTAAGAAAGGGCCAAGAGAAAGCAGCCGCCGTGGCCACAGCCCCTGTCTAGGCAACTCTTGAAGAGTTCCCTGTATGAAACCAGTGGCCCGGATGACATATATCTTGAAAGAAGTGGCCCGGATGACATATATCTTGAAAGAAAGAATCATAGGCTTGGGGACCAGACACAGAAATAAGAATTTTATGAGTGGAGTCCCAGAAATAAGAATTTTATGAGTGGAGTCCAAAAGACATTCTGCCATGGCATAAAGGTAACTTTAAAACAGTCCAGCACCCATGGAACCTGTAAAGCCAAGCCAAGAAAATACAGACTACTTTATAAGGTAGTCTTTAAGACCCTAGATGGGGTTTCGAGGGATAGCCATTGTCCCTAACGATAAACTTATAAACTATTAATACAACACAAAAAGTCATGATAGACTCTACAGAAGCAACAAATGGGAGAGCTAGACAACAGATTAATCTGAACAAGGCCTTTAAAGTGAATGTGTTCAGAGCCAGCAGATGGCACAGTAGTTATATTGTGGGACTCCCACGTGCTCAATCACAGTATGAGTCCTGGGCCTGTAGGTTTGAAACTCATGACAAGCACATATGTATGTGTGCCCAAGATTCTAGGAGGAGGATGGAGGAGAAGGGACTGTAGCATGACCATCATCCATGGGGACTGATTTCTCACTTTTCCTCTCACTGTCTCTATCTCTCTCTCTTAGGTGAGCACATGCACCCTAAGGCAAAAACCTCTCAAAAAGAAAAAAGAAAAAAATATATGTTCCGTGACAGAGAGGATAAAAACAGAAGCCACAGGAACAGTTCTCATCAAAATGAGAAAAATTGAAATATATAGAAATTCTAAAAGTAAAAGATATAATATAATGGTTAAAATTAAAACAAAAGTAGTGGATGGGTTCACTAGAACACAGAATATGAGAGAATTTATGACTAGGAAGACAGACCCAAACACCTAGCCCAGAACACATATGAGAATTAAAGAAATGAAAAATATAAATCCAAAGTTATGAGAAGTAGAGGGAAGGATAAGAAGTTCTGTCTGGGGCCAGCAGGTGGCATGGTGGTTAAGACACTGGACACTCCCACATGGCTGACCATGGTTTGAGTCCTGGATCTGGTGGCTAACTTTCTCACTTTTCTCACCTCTCTGTGTCTGTCTTTCTCTGGTCAAATTAAAATAAATAAATGAAGAAATAAAATTAAATAAATAATTATTTTTTTGAAAAAGAAGCTCTGTCTGATAGAAGTTCATTAGGAAGACACCTGAGTAAACACAGAAATATCAGAAGCGATACCACAGTTTTCCAGAACTGAACAAACACATGAGTGTTCACATGGGGGGGAAAATCATAACTAATGCCAAATAGGAAAAATTGAAAAATAAAACTCTTCCTAAACTATGAGTAAAACTGACTAACAAAAAATAACAGGGAAAGTATGAGAACAAATAAAAAGATAACTCGAAGAAGTGATAGACTGACAACAGACTTTGCATCAGCAACCACTGATGCCAGCTGGCAGTGGAATAATAAAAAATGCTCAAAGAAAAAAACTATCAAACTGGAATATTATACTAAAGTAAATTAGTATCCCAAAATAAATAGAATATAAGGCCATTTTAAAACATAAATCGATGCAGTGAAATACATGTCTGGAAAAAATGTATTTTGTTCTTTACATATACAAAGCTCTTAAAACTTAGTAATCAACTCCATTTTTAAAATGGGCAAAATATCTGGACGACTCACCGAAAAAGAAATACAGATCATACCATCTGCCACTAGGAAGTTGCAAAATAAAATAAAACGACTACGAGATATCACTATCTACCTATGGGATGGCTAAAATCCAGAAACCTGACAATACCAAATGGCAATGAGGATACACCAGGAACTCTCATTCATGGCCAGTAGAAATGCAAAACAGTACAGCCACTTTGGAAGACAGTTTGGCAGTTTTTACAAAGCTAAACACAGACTTTCAACATGATCCAAAACTCTCACTCTTAAGTGTCTTCCCAATTAGGTTGAAAACTAAGGAATACACACACACACACACACACACATGCACACACACAGAGGGAGAGAGAGAGAGAGAGAGAAAACCTGAACACAAATATTTATTACTTTTTTCATAATCTCCCAAAACCAAAAGCAGCCAAAACTGGAAGGAACTACTTGTCCCTCAATAAATGAATGGATTAAAACAAACAAACAAACAAAAAATTGTGGTACATCCATGTAATGTAACACAATTATTGACAGACTGAAAGTGAACTAGCAGGACCAGGAGATGGCAAATGGTTACATCGCTGGACTTGCACTTTGTAGTCCAGTGCGTTCGAGTCCCAGGCTCAGCAGCTTAAAACTCATGCTGGGCACATGTGCGTGGTTGCCAAAAATCCCGAGAGGATAAGGGAGAAGAAGGGACTGTGGCATGGCCATTATCACCCCCGCCCCGGGAGGGGGGTGATTTCTCACTTTCTGTGTCTCTGTCTCTCTGGCAAGCACATGTGCCCTAGAGCACAAATTTCTCTCTAAAATAAATAAATCAAAAAAGAAAGTGAAATATCAAGCCACAAAAAGACATAGTGAAAACTTAAATATGTATTGTTAAGTGAAAAAACCAGTGTGCAAATCTGTATGATGCTTCCCACATTATGAGCTCAGGAAAAGGCAAAACTATAGCAAAAGATCAGTAATGGCCAGAGGCTCAGGGGAAGGGGCAGGATAAACAGGTGAAGGGCAGGGGATTGTTAGCAGCAGGAAACTTCTGTACTGCACTGTAAGAGCAGATACATACCGTTACACATTTATCAAAATCATACAACCATATAACATAGAGGGAGCCTTAATGGAAACTATGGACTTGAGTTAAAATAATGGGTCAATACTGATTCATTGTAACAAACGTACCACAGCAAAGCAAGCTATTAGTAATAGAGAAATTGTTGGGGCCAAGGGTACAGCAGGACTCTGTATTGTCTTCTCTATTTTCCCTGAAATCTAAAACTGTTTTTAAAAACAGAGTCTAATAGTTAGAAAAAAGAAAATGAAAAAGGCAATGATTACCATGCATAGACTCTTGAAAAAAGGACACTCAACCCAACACAGAGGTAGGCTAAGAAATAATGCTAATATGTTAGTAAATTGAAAGATGCAGTGATTATTTAAAAGCAAAAACTAACATTGAAGGATTTATAGTTTTGGCTTTTGCGGGTTTTGGGGGGGAGAAGTTTTTGCTATAGGGCACATGTGCTCGCCAGAAAGACAGAGAGAGACAGAGAGACAGAAAGCAAGAAATCACCCCCTGGGGGGATGGCCACACCGCAATCCCTTCTCCTCCATTCTCCTCTCGGGATCTTGGGCACGCACGCACACGCGCCTGGCGTGGGTTTAAGCTGCTGGGTCCAGGACTCGAACCGTGGTAGACTACATGGGTGTCCAGTGACATAACCATTATACCAACTGCTGGTCCCAAAAACTAATATTGAAGGATTTAAAATCAAGGTAAAAATGTAAACCCTTTTGTATGATATGTGAACTATATCTCAATAAAGCTGTTACGAAAAAAAAAGAAGTTCATGCCTCATAACCTAGTAGTTCTATTTCTAAGCATAAATTCCTTCTATATGAACAGAGAGACCAGAAGAAGAACATTACTGCAGCATTATGTGTAATTTCAAAAACAAGGAAATGGCCTAAATGTCCATCAAGAATGGAATATTGTTAATGGGAATATATATGTGGGGAAGTGCAAAATAGAGACACGGCGAATAACTGCTCAATGAACACCAGATTCTGAAGAAGCAGAGATGTTCCGGTGAGCAGAAGGGACTCCAAACTTAGCTGTGTAAAATGGATCTCCAAGTCTACCCCTTCTGAAGAGAAAGTAGCGTGTATTCCCCACCTACCCCTTTCCCACCTTATAAAACAGCCCTATCACTCATCCAGGCGACGGCATCACCAAACATGCCTAGAACCATCCTCACTTCTCTCCTCCTCTCACCCCATCCTCATCCACCAGAGTGCCCGCCCCGTGGGTCCCCTGAATCTGCTCCTCCTCACTAACCCAGTGCAAGCCTCCTCCTGGCTCTGGAGCTGATGCTACAACGGTTTTCTTTTTCTGCTTTTCCTTTTGCCCGCTATAGTCAAGAGACTCTCCTAAAACATAAATACGATCATGACATTATCCTTTTCAAAACTGTCCAGTTTCATCAAGAGCTTCTCGTCACATGTGGAACGAAAGCTGAAGTCGCTGGATGGCTTCCCCCTTCACCCCCTCGGTTGCACTCCCCCTTGCCATCTCATTCTGTGGATCTCCCTAGGCCCCTTCCACCTCCAAGCCTGGGCACTGACTGGTTCCTTGATCTCAAAGGCTCTTCTCCAGTCTTCACAAGGCCTGTGACCTTCACGTCCCCGTGTCAAATGCCTCACAGAGAGGGCTTCCTCTCTCTACACCAGCTCCCCACCTCTCTCTATTCCTTACACTCCTCTGTTTGTGTTCGTTATTTATTCACTGCTAGTCTGTGCCCATGTAGACAGAACGTAGGCTCCTTGAGGGCAACCTGTATCCCCAACGTACCTGGCCCAGAGAAGGCACCCAGAAAATACTCAGAGAATCCATCAGTTATTCAACTTTACCTATAATATTTCTTTATTAAGAAGATATAGGCAAGGGGCTGAATGGTGGTGCCACGGAATACTCAGCTCCTAAGGCTGACCCACAAGTCCTGGGCTCATGTCTGGAGACCTCCTGAAGCACACCAGACATGTACATGTGCCCATGACCAGGGCTGCCTGAGCCTGGGTTTGATCATGGCATCGAGACCCCGTCGAGGGTGCAGTTTCTCTCTTTTCACCTCTCTTTTTCTCTCTCTCAGAAGAAATAAAACACACACACACACACACAAAACTTTGAAAACGGTATCAGGCAAATGGGGTCATGCTGGTTCACTCTGGGTGACAGACACACAAGTGTGTGTTGCAGTCCTCCTAACTTTTTGTATACTTAACACAAAACTACAATTCCTGGTCAGTAGGGGAGTGGACTGTGTGTTCCATAGGCTGATTATTACCAGATCTGAGGTCCAGAGCTTCCAGAATGTGGCCTGGGTGGGGCGTGGGGGACAGAACGGGGAGCTGGGGCGCAGCCACAGAGCCAGAGACCAGGAGGCCTTTTGGCCTTTGCCTTCTACTTCCTACGAGGCAGGGGCAAGTCACCCACAATCTCTCAACCCAAGTTTTGCCTCCACCACACCAGGCTTGCCCCAATCAGGTGGGGAGAGGAGCAGCTCCTTTTCCTGGAGCTGGTAGGGCACGGAGAGGATGCTCTCAGAAGTGAATTACTTTGAGATGACCTCAAATCCCCACCAGGTAGATGGCCACAACAATTCACATGTCATCTCCTCTTTAACCTAAAATCCTCCAGGTTCCCCCCAGTTCCAAAGTGCTAGAACTCACTGTTTCAATCGTCTTGAATTCATTTTCTTCCCAAAGTTGAAAGAAAAACAAAACAACCGAAAGTGACTTGTTTTTGAGGAGTAGAGTTTGCAAAGCATTTTGCCAAGTGGCATCTCCTGCAAGCCTTCCAAGCAGTCTGTGAAGTGCCTAAGGTAGTTGAGAATATAACCCCAGGTCATGATTGAGCATACTTAAAGGTGGAAAGAGTAAGGAGCTGGCCTAAGAGCATGGAGTTTTCTTTAGAAGCAGGAGAATTAAATCCCTAGCCAAATGCCAGCACTTGTGTTCCAGGGACTCTTTGGTATATTTGGTTCTTTTCAAATGTGACAATGATTAGGAGCCCAGACTGAGCCTGCAGGCCTGCTCCTCAGCAGCCACATGACCCTGCGTCCTCCCACCAGTGAGTAACCAACCCTCTTGCTTGCTCCCTCATACCACGAGACCTTGGCTTTCTCTTCCTGGAATGTTCTTCCTGCCCTGACCAGTTCTGACCTATTACAGAATCTCGTCACACTACCTGCCTCTCCTAGAGAGCAACTTCTATTTATTTACTTCTCCCATGAGAGAAAGAGACAGAGACAGGGATGGAGAGATAGGCACTCCCAATTTCATGCTGGAATCCAACCCCAGTTTCGGCTGACCCAGAACACAGGAACTAGAACACATCCAGTGTGCTCAGGGAGGCCCCAGGATATGAACATAGGTCCTTTCCCATGTGGGCAAGCTGCACTCCCACTGCGTCACTGCCTGGCCCCTGGAAAGCACTGTATTCACTGGGAATTCTCTATGTATTTGTGTTTCTCCCCCCACTAGACTACATGCTTCATGAGGGCAGGAGCCAAGTCTGACTTTGGTTGTGGTTATCGCCAAGTACTTAGCTTGAGACGGCATGTGTGAGGCCCGGAAGTGCCGAGGTCCACTGGTGACTCCCAAAGAAGAGAATAGTGCTGCTAGGAGATGTCACTCTTTTTTTTTTTTTTTTTTGAGAGATTTTTGCT
>NW_006159529.1:1336257-1360725 GCF_000334495.1 Tupaia belangeri chinensis | reverse complement strand
GCCTGGCATGAATTTAAGCCACCAGGTCCGGGACTTGAACCGCGGTCAACTACATGGAAGTTCAGCGACATAGTCATTATGCTAACTGCTGGTCCCTTGGAGATGTCATTCTTGACACTGCAGATGACACCTCCCACACAAAGAGCAGATGAAAGAGCTGGAGGATAAAAAGTCGTGGCCTTGGTGACAGCATTTGCTAGAAACCTGCCCTACATCTGGACTTCTTAAAAATCCTAAGAGCTAACAAATTCTCTTTATCATCCAAGCCTGTCTGAGGTGAGTTGTCTGTCACTCATGAGAGAAAGAATCCTGACACATTCTCTAACAAGGTCGTAAGCTCCCTAAGACCATGATTTGTACACTTCTGTCCTGGCTCATCTCAGTGCTGGTGAACCTCAGTACTCAACGCGTGTGAGAAAGAGGTGAAAAAATACCTTGGGTGAAATAAGTACTTAATAATGTTTTCACTTGGGCATTACTTAAACTCGGTACTCACTTGGTGTTTAGATCCGTACTATCTAAGTGAAATACTTCATCTGTTTTCACCACGTAGGTGATATTTCACTTAGGGACTTAATAAGTAAGTCAAATAAAAGCTCAAGGGAAACTGTTAGTTAATAGTCTGGTTCACTGACCGAGCTCCCACCTGCATATTCATTCAATCATTTCATTTCTTCCTTTAACAAAAAACACACTCAGGGCCTACTATGTGGCTTTCTTGGATCAGGGTCAGAGAAACAAAGAAGCCAGAAGGGATCCTTGCTTTTATGTAACTCAGTATTCTAGTAAGAGAAACAGACAAGTCATTCAACAAAATAATTCTGGGTAGTGGGGGATCCTGTGGAGATAATGAAACTGGGAAATTAATAAAAAGTGGAGGAGGTAGGAAAATAGTTACCTAGGTGGTTATGGCAGACTCTGGGTTGGAAATGACAAGGAAGCTCGGTCCATGAAGACCACAGAGAAGAGCATTCCAGACAAAAGGGAAATGCCAAGTGCCAGGGCTCCAAGACAGTACACACTTGATGGCTTTGGAGATGGAAGAGACAGTGGCTTCAGGGTCTGCGATCCTTCAGGGTAGGACGAGGCAAGATGAAATACGAGCGTGGGCAGGGGCCTGATTACTTAACAGTTCTTCTTCTGAGACTAGTACAGATGTCTGCAGGGACAGAACCGCAAGCCCGTCTTGTTTGGACATCACGATAAATGTAAGCCATGACAGAGGAAAGAGAAGGGGAACCCAGCTCCAGGGCCACGTGTCCCCGAGCAAGTCCCTTGCTCATTCTGGTCTTTAATTCTGTCATCCATCCATCAGTTAAAGGCCCAGATTCAGTGATCACAAAAACTTTTTTTGACACCAACATTCCATAATTACTGTCTTTTGCATTGTATGTATTTATTTTTATAGAGGTTTTTTCTTTTTTTTTTTTTTTGGCCTTAGGCTGCATGTGCTTGACAGAGAGAAAGAGACAGTGAGAGGCAAAGTGAGAAATCACCCCTAGGGGGCCTGCCACACTGCAATCTCTCTCCTCCATTTTCCTCCCAGAATTTTGGGCATGCACTCACACACACCTGGTGTGAGTTTCACAGGGTCCAGGACTCGAACTGCAGTTGGCCACGTGGGACTCCAGCTACACCATCTATTTGGCCTTGCATTTTATTTATTTATTTATGTATTTACTTACTTATTTTTAAAGAGTTATTTTATTTAACTTTATTTATTTATTTTAATGTGACCAGGAAGGGAGAGAGAAAGAGAGAGAGACAGAAGGTGAGAAAGCAAGCCACCAAGTCCAGGACTTAAACACAGTAAGCAGTGCCCTTAACCGCCATGACACCTGCTGACACCCTTCATTTTTTTTTTAATTAAACAAATCAATAGAAAAGATGAACCCAGCATTAGGAGAGAATTCTCAGTTAGGACCTACACTTTCGAAGCACGTGTCTGAAGCACTACAGGGCCAGTGGGCCACTCTGAGTCTCACTTGTACGAAGTCTCCAGTTGAGACAGCTGTTTGGCTCGTATTTCAGAACTGTGGAGTGAAACTATCCAACCATGGCGGTAACCCACACAAGCCTCCTTTCTAGAAAAGCAGGTGCTATGGCCCTGAAGCCACCATGACCCCAGCCATAGCTTCCTCCTGAGCCAAGGGGGTGGCCTGGCCTTGGGGACTGATCTCCTGCCCAGGGTGGCAGAGGAGATCATTGCTGGCATGAAAGTACCAGGCTCCAACCACACTGGCCCGTTTCTGGAGAGTACACCAGGCTCTTGCCAACCCTGGGGTCTTGAAACTCTGCTAACAACGTTCTTTGGCCAGTGTTCAGATGGCTGGTTCCTTTTCTGAGAGGCTCTTTCTGACTTCCCTATATAAAAGAGCTCTCCTCTTTCTTTGTTCACTATCACCCTGGCCTGTTTTCTTCCTTTTCTTTTTTTTTTTTTTTTATTTAAGAGAGATTTTTACTATAAGGCACATGCCCTCACCAGAGAGAGAGTGAGAGATGAAGAGACAGAATGCAAAAATCACCCCCCAGGGGGGATGGCCCTGCTGCAATCCCTTCTCTTCCATTCTCCTCTCAGGATTTTGGGCACACACGCACAAAGACCCGGCAAAAGTTTTAAGCCACCAGGTCTGGGACTCAAACCACGGTCAACTAGGTAGGAGTCCAGCGACATAACCATTCTGCCATCTGCTGGTCCCTCCAGCCTGTTTTCTTCTTAAGAATACTGACTGCCACTAAAAATCCCTTGCTTTACCTCATACCTCCTCACCATACCTTTGCTGTTCAGGGCCTCATCTGTCTCATCCATGCCAATGTTCCCAAGTCCCAGAACAATGTCTAGCCCACAAAAAGTTGACTTGCTACATATTTGTTGATAAACTAAAAGAAGCAGTCATCCAAGATTCTCAACAACACAATGAAGGCCACATGGCAGGCCACGACCAGAAAGTTCCTGAGGAAATTCTCAACCCAGACAGCGCATCTGCAGTGGTGGTACTGGAGCTACCAGAACATCATACATTTCCCCTGTGGAACAACGAATGCATATGTGTTGCGGGGTTCAAACCCCTTGCACGGCCCAAACACTGCTTTACCAGGAATGAACAGAAGGGTTTAGCAAAAGAAACAAACTAATTTATCAGCATGTCTGGAGACTTTAACTCGGATGTCTGGTTCATCAAAGAACTGCTCAGGTCCGATGCAGCCCTATACAAGTATAAGCAATTCAGCTGGTAGACTTCTTTTACCTCTGGAAGCTGGCAAAGAGGCCAGTCCTGCAAACACCAATGTCTCACACCAAGCTCATGGTGATGTGCTGAGTTATGAGGAGGCAGCTGAGACAGCACCAGGCGCATGGTCAGGCCTACAGAACAAAAATGTCAAAGCCCCTTGGATAGGGGGAAGGCACCTCTTTGAGAAGCGGACCAGGATAAAGAAATGGGGCAGAGGCAGAGGAAGGCACTCGAATGGGCTGGCAGAGACAGGCAGAAGAGGCCTCTGCTTGTCACTCCCACGTTCCAAAAGGCAGCTCAGTGGCCATGGACGACAGCAGCAGGCTTGTTTGTTTTTTATAATAAGCAAATATAAGACCCTGAGCGTAAATTTTTCTATTTTAGGGCTTTCTAAATAGCGTTTAACTTTGTAAGTGTTTTACATCTTGGGTAAATATTTGCTGGGTATTTCTAGCCCACATCAGAGTGCTTATCTAAAAAGCTGTTTTGTTCTCCTCGTAACAGCAAAATCCTACATTCAATTCAGGCTACTCGCCCTGCCTGTGCACCCACAAGAACTCACCTTCCTTCGTCTCCAAGGCTCACCCACCACACGAACAGCAGGCTAGATCGGCATGAGAGTCATTTCCGAAAGGCTATTTCTATCCGCACTAGCTGGACCTTCTCTTAATGAAGCTGAGGGCGTGGAGGAACAGGCCATTGGCTATCCCCACACTCGAGGTGCAATGAAGCAGTTCTGCCAGGTTGTGGGAATGCTTGGGGAAATTCAGTAACCATAAGACAGAGATGCAAAGCATAACAAGGGAGGGACACAGCTGGTGTCTCCTGTGAGGTGGAGCCGCTTTATTTTACAGACAAACCAGCAACTGACCGTCAAACATTTGGGGAAGGCAACTACACATAAATGCCCTGAGAGGTCTCCAGAGAGCAGCCACCAAGTCTGAGCAACACCTTCTCTGTGTTTACTCTAGAAAGCGGATAGGACCAGCAAGCACATCACCACCAGTCCTCCCCGGGGGCAGAGAAGTGTCTGAAGGCCAATGAGCACGTTCTTATTTTTAACAACAACTTACATCATTTGGAGGCCCCTCACATTGCATGACACGCTTGAACACACCATCTCACAGCACAGATCCAATCCTCACCACAACTCTGCCCAGAAGACATTATCCACATTTTACGAATCAGGAATCTGAGCCTTGAAGTGATTAAAAAACTTGGAAGATGATGAAATAGGGATACAAATCCTTATTCTTTCCACAACGGCACTGCTTCCCCTTCCCTTTTGGGGAAAGGCCTAAAGGTGGCATAGTGGTTACGGGAGCCAGATTCCCCTATGCTCAACCACTGTTCAAGTCCCAAATTCAGTGGCCTGAAAATCACGCCGGGTGTGTGTGCATGCATGCCCAAAATCCTGAAAAGAGAATGGAGGAGAAAGGACTGCAGCATAGCCATTCCCCATGGGGGCATAGGTGGGGTAATTTCTCACTTTGTCTTGCTCTGTCTCTTTTCTCTCCAGTGAGCACACATGCCCTATGGAAAAAGCAAAGCAAAACAAAACAAAAGACTCTCTCTCTGAGATTCTGCTATGCCTCTTCCTCATTTCCCAGGTTTGAGAGAGAGAAGGCAAGTTCAATAAGGAACATGACTGGGTTATGGCTGGGGTATCTTGGTGGAACTACCCATCAGGCAGCTGAATGGATATGTTCTAAAGGAAGGCTCTTTCTAATTTGAGAATTCAGAGACTTCCACTAACACATCCACCAATCCCAGGGAGCCTCTGAACCCCAGAGAAGCAACACTAGCATTTTTGAGACTCATCAGGAACTACAGAGGTCCTGGTATCGGCACCTTGATGGAAGCACAGACCGTGGGGGCACCGAGATCCTAGGAGGGTTTTGCAGTCGGTCCAGCCACCAGGGTAGGCACTGGACAGATGATCCAGGGACAAGGACAAGGAGGAATCTAGGAATACCTCTGCCAAGTCCAGGGCCTATCATCCAAAGTCTCTCTAAAAAAAAAAAAAAAAGTCTTTTTTTTTTCTGTTCAAATACAAAATAATGTTTGGACCAGAAGTAGGTAAGAATTGGGACCAGCAGTTAGCATAATGGCTATGTCGCTGAACTCCCATGTAGTTGACTGCAGTTCGAGTCCTGGACCCAGTGGCTTAAACTCACGCCAGATGCGTGTGCATGCGTGCCCAAGATCCTGAGAGGAGAATGGAGGAGAAGGGATTGCAGCATGGCCATCCTCCCAGGGGGGGTGATTTCTCACTTTCTGTCTCTCTGTCTCTCTCTGTCTTTCTAGTGAGCACATGTGCCCTATAGCAAAAACTTCTCAAAAAAAAAAAAAAGAAGTAGCTAAGAATCCATGTTGCATGTAACTGATTTTGTTCTTGACCAGAAAATCAAAAACAAGCAGGACTAGGCTTTTGGAGATGGACAAACTTGGCTCGAATTCACAATCATCTACTAGCTGTGTGGCCCTGGGCAGGTCATCTCACTTCTCTTACTTTCGGTTTCTTCTTATGAAAAATGTGAATTAATGCCCACAATCTCCACTCCTGGCCAACACTCAAGACTTCTGTGAGGATTAAATGCAATAGCCTATAAAACCTCTCATATCTGACTGCTAGGCACCCAGCAGGCATTTCACAATGAATGCTCTTTCTCAACTACATTTTGGCATCCATAGACTCCAATCTCAGGGCTGGGACTTGAGTTGGAAGCAACCCCAAAACATTCCTGGGGAACCACCACAGCGAAACCATCAAACCTGAAGAGGCCTTCCATGGAAGTCTTGAGCCATGATGGCAATGCCCTTCTAGAGGAGCAGTCCAGAGAGATCTCAAACCCCGACAGAGTGACCTGAGTGCGTTCTGACCATCACCTGACCCCACGCAATACAGTCCCAGTAAATTGACTGTCTCTCCAGAGCGACATAGCACCAACAGCTGTGGAATGTCAAAAACAGGGCTGCTCGGGTCTAAAGTTACCCCTCCTCCCTTCTGAGAGGAAAGAAAACACATTTCTGGGTCTCTGCCTCTTTATGTTTTGCTTATGAGGAACAAATGTCGACAAGATATAGGATACACTGCTCTGTCTGCCACCGAAACACACAGAACATAATTTTATATGAAGCTACACCCGCTTAATTGTGATGCATTAAGTATTATGTTCATTGTTTCTGAAACTGGGTAGAAATGAATAATTTATTTCAGACAAAGGAAACTCTTGAATATGAAATGCCTCATCTTTTAAAATTACAATTTGGAAGACAAGAATGAAAAAATACCCATACCCAGTGAACCTTATACTGCTAATAGAAAACAATGCTTCAACTGTTTCTGCTTTGTTTGCAAACATTACATTTTTTTAAACGTTCTTGAGAATAATCAGGAAAGCAGCACTAGGTCTCCACATTTTCATCTGCTTACACAGGGCCAATGTATCCGGTATGAACTTTCTGTGCAGGCTGAGTGAATGTCCTTTCCTTTCCCACTGATGTGAGAAACTCACCTGAAACCCACGCCCATGTCCCACACCCCAGGCTCTCTCTGCCACCTCTTTCCAGCACCTTCTTTCCTACATCCCAGTCCTCTTCCTCTCTCCTTCTCCCCTCTCCTCACGGCACTTGACTCTGCTTTAGACTTTCTTTCTAGATTAACACCAGCTGTGTTCACCTACTCCCCAGCAACTAACTTAGAGCCTGGCACACAGTCAGGTCTCACAGAATATGAGGTACTGCTATTTTTAGAGTAGATAATCAGTATTTTAGACTAAATTGAACTGGTGATTGTCATTTCAGGTATGGCTACTGGTACTCTTTTGTTTTGTTTTGATTTTTTAGAGAGAGATTTTTGCTACAGGGTGTGTGTACTTGCTGGAGAGACAGAGAGAGACAGAGAGTCAGAAAGTGAGAAATCCCTCAAGGGAGAAGGTCACACTAAAATCCCTTCTCCATTCTCCTCTCAGGATTTTAGGCATGCGTGCACACATGCCCGGCATGAGTTTTAAGCCACCATGTCCAGAACTCAAATCACAGTTGACTATGTGGGAGTCCAGCCAGATAACCATTATGCTATCTACTGGTCCTCATTTGTTTTTTTAATTGCCGGAGGGCACATGCACTCACCAAAGAGAGTGAGAGACAGAGAGCGAGAAAGCACTCCCTCAGTGGGGTGTGATCATGCCACTATCCCCTCTCCTCCATTTCTCCATCCTTTTGGGATTTGGGGCACACCAACAGGCACCAAGCTGCCAGGGTTGCAAACTATGCTTGGCCATGTGGGATCCAGCTCCCTTAACCACTAGCCTAGAAGATCTAGAAGGTTGTAAGTAACTGTTTACCTGTGGTCCCACAAGTAGCAAGTGCTAGAATGTAGAATTCAAACCCAAGTGTGTTTAACTCCACAACTTTTGTTCTTTTCCACTGTACTATTCTGCATGGCCTAATCTCCTAGACTCAGGACCTCACCTCTGTACCTTCCTAGCCCCACTCTAATCTCTGGAATGAACACTGACGGTCTGCCTGGTGGATCCCAACAAGGCACGTGCTGCCAGGCTCACAGTGTCTTTCTCCCAGCGATTACCAGCAGCTGAAAAGGACAGCACCACCTCTTCCCACCTTGCAACCCCAAGGACATCATTAAAACAATGTCATAAACACACTGTCGGCCCCAGGAAGGACACACAGAGAGGATTCTATAGCTTTTAGGAAGCAGTTCTATTGCTGTGGTAATTACTGGCTACAGTCCCAACAGCCCTCCCTCCTCACCCTTCCCTCCCAGATCTGCCCTGAGGTTAGCAGGCATCCCTTTCAATTAAGACAACTCCTTGCATTTAGAACCTTTGTGTTCTAATTCACACACTCTCTTGCGAAATGTTCTGAATGAGCTTGAGAATTTGGCACAGAAAACAGCCAAGTGAGACAGAGGACTGGGGAGCCAGAAGAAGAAAACAGTCAACAGAAAAGAAACGAAAAAACAAGCCAATATGTGGAAACTCCATCTGCCTGTGGCTCCTTCCAAGCAGGTGCTACCCACCAGGTTTCCAGAGGTCTACAGAGAGGCCCAGACAGTCACCCCTCACAGGCCGAAGTACAGTACTGGTCTGGGGGGGGCCAAATGCCCACACCTGAACCTCTGTCCCCAAGTGATAAAGCAGAAGCCCACTCCAAGCCAGGACAGATGCTAGTAGTGGGGTGGGTGTTGGGCAGAAAGGGAGGCAGAACCATTCCTTTGGAGGGTCTAGATTGCCCACATCCACTGCCCACCAAGTGAGGCCTCCTTTCAGCCTCCATGTTACTCAGTGTCTAAGGGTCCCCATGAAACAACAGTCAGAGACTCCTTTCTCCTACACAAACCCAAATGCCCCGTAGCATCCAAGGCCTTTCATGACCTGGTTCCAGACTTCTCGGCACTCCTTCCTGTTGGCACCTGCCAGCTGTGCTGTCACTCTGCACCCCAAATCACCACCTTCCCAGGACCATCCAGGGAGGCCCAGTCTGCCCCGCCCTGAGTCCCACTCCTCTGCCTGCCCCTTAGCACCTAAGTGCTGGGTTGTCGGCACTTGGCCGTTGCATTCTGGAGCCTTGTGCATCTTTTCTCCAAGGGAAGGTAAGTCTGGGAGAGGAGCTTGACCCACACCTGCTCTGCCACCATCAGGAGCTGAGGCCATTGGCACCGTGCCCACTCCTGGCCTCCTATTTCACTTCCGAGAAGGCATCTTGCGTGATGAGTTGTCGCTCATACACGAAAGCCTCGTGTCATTCTCTAGAAGCACTCAGAGCCCCGGTGTGTCCTTCTATAACACAGAACTATATTAAATGGAGTCATCTGGAATGTCTACTGTTCTACCATGTTGACCTTCAAAAATGGCAATTTCATATAGGATTTGATCTGAAAATCCCAGCAACGCTGAGGTAAATTAGCCAATCCTTCCCTTGGTTCTACTAAAACAAAGGCTAAGCCCTGAGCACGGCAAATCTGCTTCTCTGCCCCCTTCTCCCACAAGGTCTTGATGTTCCTGCCACAGAAAACATCCTGTCATTAGCACCCTGGACAACTCCGTGCCTTTGTCCACACTAGCACCTCTGCCTGTAATGCCCTCTCCGGTCATCTCTATTCCACAAACCCCAGTTCGAAAGTCACCTTTGGCATGTCTTCTCTGACCTGCAGCTCCATCTCACCAGTCAGTCCCTCCTTGGGGCTGCATCTGAGCTTTATACAGAGTTTTCTACTCATTCACCTACATCATAATTTACTTAGTTTCTATCTATCCATAAAACAACAACAGCAAAAGAATTCTTAGAAGGCAACAGGAGGGTCCTATTTACCTGAGTCACTTGGGCCTTGTACTGGGATCATGGCAAGTCCTTGACAAGTACCTGATGAATGAGTGCTATCCTATCATCCTGCAATACTGAACACTGACAGAGACCACAGAAACTCGCTTCATTCTAAGCTAGATAAAGGGATATACAGTCACATGCTATACAATGACATTTCAGTCGAAGAAGGATCACATCCATGATGGGTCCTGTAAGATTGCTTCATACAGCTAGGTAAGTAGTAGGCTCCACCATCTATTAGGTTGTCCGGAAAGTCATGACATATTTTTCTATGTTTTTCTATGCATAAATGTGTCATGACTTTCCAGACAACCTCATACATGCTATGATGTTCTCACAATGACAAAATCACTTGACAACATATTTTTCAGAAGGTATCTCTATTGTTAAGTAATACATGGGTGCATTATATGTGTAGCATACACAGGTATGCATATCATTCCATTGAAAAGGCCTAATAATTCCTTACGCAGTTCGTGTACCTAACTTTTGTGGACGATTTCCCCTGATATGTAAATGGGTGCTACAACATGGCTTCTGGAGAGAAACTTCCTGAATGGGAAGGCTGGCTCTACCACTTCCTAGGTGTGTGCCCTCAGACATGATTTTTACTTGGACCTCTGTTTCCTCACCCAACATATGGGACTAAGTGCATTTACCACTAAACGAAGATGAAATAAGTTACTACGTGTGAAACACTTAGCCCATTGTTTCTTGCAGCTGTTACAATGATTATTTTAATTTCTCTAGAAGTATCATGGGGAGGGTAATGATTTCCAATGGGGTGGGGGCATGTTTTGAATTTCAGCCTCCTTGCTCCTTTTCCCATTCAACCGCCATTTGCCATTCCTCAGCTTACGAGACTATAGTAGTTCCATTGAGTCGTCTCTGGAACTCAGAGATCTCCCGGTATTGTCCTCATCAAGAGTTTATTTGAAACTCATAGTAACAGGGATCGATGAAACATTTCATAAACATAGGCTTTAAGAAACCTGCTGGTCTATTCCTACAAAGAATGCAATCAATACTTATTTTCATACATTATTAACTGAACACGAAACGATAATGTGCAAAGGGCAACAGAAATAACAGTAGGCATGGCGCTTCTCAGACAATTCATAGGGACGGAAAGGAAAGCGGAACCAGCCTGGTGAAAGACGAACAGCATATTAGGTCACCTTAAAGTGGGACTAAACTATGTATTCCTTTCTTTACCACTGTGTAATGCTATTTATATGACAACATGACAAAAAATGGCCCTAGGCATTCTGCTCTACTTTAGAAGCCTTCCATCTAACACTGAAATGAAAAAAAGATACAATCCAGAAATTGCTTCTTTGGTTAATATTTTTGCAGTTCCGCAGGAATGGTTTTAATAGCGTGCGTGTTCTGGATTTGGGTTGTCAATTAAGAACGCATCAGAACACAGGGCAAAATATTAAAATAATAAGTATTGGAGTATATAAAAAACACTTTGTCAAACAGTGATTTAAGATGGAGAAAGCAGGGAATTAAGGAGGGAGAAAAGACACTAGAATAGCTGCTTATGAACAGAGGGTCCAGGTGTGTGCTTCATCATGTAACAGTAGGAAAAACACAGGATTTGGAGTCACAGGAACCAGACGTGAATCTGAGCTCTTCCATGTATTAGCTGTGTGGCCCTCAGAAAGTTACTCAACCTCTCTGACCCCAGGTTTCTTCCTCACAAATCAATGGGCACAAGGCGAACTTTTAGCATAGTGGAGGACCAAAAGGAGGTAATGCCTGGGAATAGGCAGCTTAGCATCTGACACCTGGCAGGGCAGGGACTCCCCCAGAGGGACTCCTCTTCCCACCCTCACCTCCCCTTTAGAGATTGCAGGTTTGGAAATTATACAGCTCTAGGATGGGCAGAGTCCCAGAGGGAACTGTGGTTTGACCAAAAATAGGCCATTTGACCAAATGATTAAAAGTCTGTCATATGCTAATGCTTGGACAGGGCGGACCTTTGGCCAATTTAGTAGGAGTAAATTGCAATTGATTTTCGAAGAAATTGCTTGTTCTCTTGCCTTTCCTCAGCTGTGTCATACTCTCTCATACACAGCTGCCTTTGTCACAGTCAGGACCAACTGAAACACGTGGTGAAGAAGAGCTTTTTGAGGCAAAATGTTTGATAATATAGACATCTGCGTGTGCACACACTATACATACACACATGCATGAGCAGGCAGAAATACACATCCGTCCACGTGTGTGTGTATACATGCTTATATAGATGTACTGAAGGGCTCATATCTTGAAACAATTCTGCCACCAGCCATACCCATCTGTATATTTTGCAAATCCCCCTGTGGTTGGAGAGCTATCAGTTATTTTTATTTTTATAACAACCTACTATTTGAAGAAAGATCATAAATGATCACACCCCAAAAATTTTCTCTGGATATGCTCTGCAGCCCTATTTATGTATCTTGGCTATGAGCAGAAAATGGTTAAAAGATCACAGAAGATTAAAAAAAATCATAATAATAAAGGTTAACAATGACTGCTTTCACCCCTAATTTCTGATGTGGTGATAGACCCTCTTAGAACATTAATTAGAATGGAAAGAGAGAGATGAAAGAAATGCCCAGAGGACATAATAAATTAGCCCCTTATGCAAATTACCCATTCATTTTCATCACTGACCCAGCTAGTTGAGTCTCTAAATTACGGGAAGTGGTTAGCTACTTTAACAAAAAAAACCCCAGATGAAAGATTAATTTTTTTTTTTTAATCTGAGGGCTGGGAAGGTTTTAAGTAACAAATAATTTCTCATTTTTCATTGCAGACAATTATAAAAGATGCTAAAATATATTAAAAATTAATGTTCCAGCCACTGGCTCCTGTTGCCAGAAACCTATTCATTAACCTTTCTTCTGAAACAATGGACAGCTACCCCCTTAACTAAAGTTGATGGTTGTGGCTCTTACTCTAACTACGAAACAAACTGTGGTATCTTAAAACATCCACAGACCTGAACAGGTGAAGGACAACTGAAACCAGGAAGGGAAATGCTAGGGTATGGAGAGTTTCAAATATCAATTTGAAAACAAACACACACCTAATTTTACTTGTCATCACTGTCCTCGACGATTTACGTTCTACTGTCCTATAAATTTACGGATCTCTCAGTTTTCTTATCGGTAAAATAAAGGGATTGGACTAGAATGACCTCCAAGAGTCCTGCAGCTCTACAATTCAGTGATTTTATTTATCCCAGTAAAACAAATGCAGTACTTCTGATCACTTAATGTATTTCAGTATACTCTTATAACACACGTTTTGTCTACGGAGCTCACTCTCGGCTTCATTTTCTCTTCTTACTCATTTTTTCCTTCTCCTTATTCTCTCCACTTATTTTTTTACCTTGTCTTCTCCCATAGCTTAAGAAAAGATGCTTTAAATACATTCTAATTCCAAGTGAGGAACACATGAGATAAATCATATTTTGTATTATTGCTAGTGTGAAAGATGTATGTCTAAGACTACAAGTTACCTTGGTATGAAGAAAGTGCTAGTCAACAGAACAATAAGTCTCGGAATAATACAAGGTCCAATATATAGACCCTTCAAGAAGAAAGAAAAATAAGTTAAAAAGCATCTTAGTCCAAGGCTCTCACATTCTAAAAGGAGGCAAGGCCTCTCAGGAAGAACAGACACTAGCCCAAAGTCACCCAGCTGGTTAGGGATAAGGCTCGAAGCAGGACACAGGTCTCCAACTCCTGTACCAATAGCTCTTTTGAACAAACAAGTCTGAGTTGATGCCTTCTCTTAAGAATTTAGTACGAAAGAAAGAAAGAAAGAAAGAAAGAAAGAAAGAAAGAAAGAAAGAAAAGAAAAAGGACCACCTTTAGAAAGAACAAGCATCGACAGCAGAAAAATTAAGAGATGGCAGAAAGAAATACTTTAGAGGACTAAGGAGAAAGAATGAGGATAGACATATTGGCTATAAATAATTTTGCTCCTTGTAACAATCTTCAGTTCATCCAATTACCTGTCACTCACTGATGTTTTATCTCCCTTCTGGAAACAGGACCTACAGTAACTCTATGCAAAATATTTGACTGTCTCTACCCTCACAGCCTTCACCAGAACATTTAGGCCTTTACCATAAGTATTTAAATATTAGAATGTCCTACTGCTTTATTCATGATACTTCTTGAGGTTGACATTTAACCTAAGTAATAAAATCTTGCCTTCAGGAAGTGGTCAGTGACGCAGAAAGACATGGGTTCTTCAGGTCATCAGGTAAGTAATAAGAATATACGTAGATGATGATCCCATTTTTGTAAATAAATAAAATTTAAATATATACACACATACACACATCTACATATTTTTACACGCAAAGGGGGAAAAGTCCGAAAACACACATATGAACACGTGAAAAACAGTTATCTTTGGGTAGTGAGACTCTGAGCGATAGAAATTTCTTTTTCCCTTTTTACCTGTTTGTAATTTCATATTGTTCTACAGTAAAAATGGATTGCTGAGGGGCAGGAGAGGGAGAGAATAAAAACCAGAAGTAGTGGTCTGTGAAAGTGAAATGTAAGTGTACTTAACAGAGCCTTTAGAGACGGAAGCATCTCCCAGGTTTAAGGCATGCCCTTCTCAGGGAGCAGTAATTCTTCCTGCTATGAGGGGCATTGGAAAGAAGATTTATGGGGCAAGGTTAGAGGAATGGGAATCAGTCAAGCTGAGAAGGGAAGGCTGATCACAAGAATCCTTAAACACAGGAAGAACTCCCACCCTGGCTGATCACCAGCTGCAACAAACTCACCTCCAACCAAAGAGCAAGGATAGGGGCCCAAAGGAGCAGGAGGAGTGCAAAGCAGGAATAAGGAAGACCTTCCCCAAAGCGTAGTTAAAAGCCTCAGGGTGGGTTATTAAGAGAGAGAATTTTCCTCCAGGGCCTTTTAGATGCAGGATAGGGTATTTTTAATTGCTTGTCCAAGGCAGTTTATGAGCAGCCTTCCCAAAGGTTCAGGATTGCTACCCTTTTCAAGACATGGAATCATTGTTCTATGATCAGGGACTATGGTCTGCTTAAAAAAAAAAAAAAGAGTACGTGAATTAGTAGCAAGTCAATAGCCAACATGGCCTTACCACGTTTGGGAGCCAACCTGAAGCTCCTAAGATTTCCTAGGCAGGTCTAAGCCACTCCAAAGTCTTAAAAACCGCTAAGATTTATTGAGGGGCAAGCTTATTTCAGGCACTATGCTAGATATTTTATATTCAGTACCTTTAATCCACAAGAACCTATTAAAGTAGGCATTATCATCATCCCATTTTATATTCAAGGAAACTGAGGCATGGCGAGCTCAAATGAGCTTCCCACAACAAAGCCAGGGGCAGCGCAGGGGTTCACCCAGTTTGGTGGAACTCCAAAGCACGTGTTCTTTCTCTAACACCAGTGTGTGTGCTCAAGTGTGGACACAGCGCCACAGGAGACACAGCTGGCCAGCCAGCCTGATCTAAGATTCAGGGTAGCTGGGCTGAGGTGGAAGGCTGATCGCTAAGTCTGCGAACACAGACTAAAGCTAAACTGTTTCTATAAGTCATCAAGGTGCTAAGACCAGACCTGGCAATGAACTAGAGCCAGGGAGGCCAGTAAGGAGGCCAATGCAAAGTTCATCTGAGAGACAGGATGAATACATTCAGGGCATGGAGAGAAGAGAGCAATTCAAAAGACAGCAGGTCTGGGGTGCCAGCAGAAAGAGTGAGGATGGTAGAAGGGACAGAGATGACTCCACGCTTATAGCAGGGAACACTAAGCAGATAGTGCCATTATATCACACTGGAAGAGAAAGGTGTAGCGAGAAAAGAGGGACAGATGAAAAGGTCCACTTTGGACAGGCTGAATTTGAGGTAAGTGAGATACTGCAAGATAGTCATCCAGGACCCAGCTGGAATTGCTACTTTAGTACTCAGGAAGACTCTAGTCACCCGTATAAATGGTACCTGAGGTCCTAAGAATAGATGAGGTTCACCAGAGAGCATGCACACAGCAGAGGCCAATACTGATCTTCCTTACAGCAGTGCCATGGCCTGGGAAACGTCCCCAAGGCTGTCAAGTAGCGTGACTCTGACAAAATAGCTTTTCCTCTCTGAGCTTCAAGGGGGGAACAAAGAGGGTTGGACAAGCTCTCTAAGGGCCTTTTCTCCTTCAGCCACTCAAGGTTGATGGTACACCTGCTTGGGGCCAGGAAGGATGCTTGGTGCTGAGCAGACACCTGGCATAACAAGCAAGCCCCTGCCTTCTACGGGGAAAGGCAGACACATAAATAAGGCCTCTCCACTCGAGTGATTAATGGCTATCATAAAGGCTAGAGCACAATGCAGCACGAGGGAGTCCTGGGTGGAAGTGCCTATCTGGGGGAATTCCAGCAAGGCCTTCAGAGATGCAATTTGATCTTGGTCTTGAAGAACTAGTATAAACAAATACCAAGCAGAGGCAAGGTTACAGGCAAACATACAAGCAAGGGTATGCATGTGAAATGCCTGGCAAAAGGTTTGGCTCCTTGAACCTGCATGAAGCGGGCAAGTGGGGCTTCAAGAAGGCTGGGGGAACCAGCAGTTAGAGTAATGGCTATGTCGCTGGACTCCCATGTAGTCGACCGCGGTTCGTGTCCGGACCCGGTGGCTTAAAAAACTCACGCCGGGCACATGTGCATGCGTGCCCAAGATCCCGAGAGGAGAATGGAGGAGAAGGGATTGCAGTGTGACCATCCCCCCTGGGGGGTGATTTCTCGCTTTTTGTCTCTATGTCTCCCTCTCTGTCTGTCTGTCTCCCTCTGTCTGTCTGGCGAGCGCATGCGCCCTACAGTGAAAATCTCTCAAAAATAAATAAATAAATAAATAAAAGAAGAAGAAGGCTGGGCCAGGCTGGGTAGGCTTTTCACTGACCTGCTAAGGAGTTTACCATTTGCCAGAGTAGATAACAAGGAACTAATGGGGCTTCAGGACCACCTCAAACACAGAGCTGTATCAGAGAGCTGAGGGGAATGGAAAGCAACACCTTAACTCCCCTAGCAGCTGGTATTTATTTATTTTTTTTAATAATTATTTTATTTAATTTTATTCACAAGTATTATTATTATTCTAACTTGACCAGAAAGATACAGAGAAAGAGAGAGAGGGAAAGTGAGAAAACAAGTTACGAGGTCCAGGACTTGAACTGTGGTCAGCCATGTGGAAATCCAGCACCTCAATCACCACATCACCTGCCAGCCCCACAGCTGGTATTTATAAGCCCTTTGTTCTCATTATCTGACTTGACAGACAGTAGAGGACATTATAAGGCTCTTCTCCAACATGCAAAAATTTTAAAGCTTTTCTTAAATAGTAACATAGGGGCCAGCAGGTGGCATGGTATTTGGGGTGCTGGACTCCCACATGTTCGACCACAGTTTGAGCACCGAACTTGATGGCTTGCTTTCTCGCTTTCCCTCTCTGTCTCCTTCTGGTCAAATTACAACATAATGGGACAAGCAGTTAGCGTAATGGCTATGTCGCTGCATTCCCACGTAGTCAACTACGGTTCGTGTCCCGGACCCGGTGGCTTAAAACTCACGCTGGGCACGTGTTCATGCGTGCCCAAGGTCCCGAGAGGAGAACAGAGAAGGGATTGCGGCATGGCCATCCCCCTGGGGGGTGATTTCTCGCTTTCTGTCTCTCTGTCTCTCTCTGTCTGTGTCTGTCTGGCGAGCGCACGCGCCCTATAGCGAAAACCTCTCCAAAAAAAAAAAAACTACCCACAAATTACAACATAATAATAATAAATTAAATTAATTATTCTTTTTAAAAAATAGTAAATAAATATGATGGCATTAAATATTGGGTCATCAGGAAAGTCATGATGCAGTTTTGCATAGAAAAACATAGAAAAATATGTCATGACTTTCCCGATGAAAGAAATGCTAAAGAGGGCTAATTATTCATAGCATCATTCAGAAAAAGGGTCCAGACTTGAAAGAGAGTTTAGGTGCATTTCATCTTGAAGCAAGCCCTTTCCAACTGTTTAGGAGCCAATTGGAAGCTCCCAAGGCTGCTGGGGCAGGTCTAAGCCACTCCAAGGTCTTAGCAAGAAGTGATGACAGAGCCAAAGGCTGGGGTTTTGTGTTTCACTAAATCAGATTTAGGCTATGCGAGTCCTGATATTTACTCTGTTCCTACAACTTGTCTTCCTGATTCTTACTCCCAATAGCATCGATGCCGATTCTATTCAAGGAACACCTGGCATTTCTTGACTCTTCTCTGCAATATCCAACCTCTGATGGATAGTTTTAAACTCCGTAGCCCTCTCTTTCTCTTGCTGCTAAAGAGGTGCTTATATGCTCTTTCTGATCGTCCATACTCAGGCTTTTCTTGGCACCCATTCTACTCTACAAATTTCCCACTGCTTTGTTCTTCCCCTCCAGGGAGTCAAAAAAAAAAAAGAGTTACCAGCAGGTTCATCATCCTTTCAAATCATTATTTCCTTCTTGATGTTTCTTGAACTTTTGTGAAGATGAAAAGGGAAGGCCAAATGGGGGTTAAAGAGCATAGAGTCGTGGCCGACAGAGATGCAGATGTGAAACACTAACTACATCTTGGTTTCCGCTGTAAACCTCCAACAGCCCACGGAGCTCTGCACTCCCGCTCCCAGGAGGCCTTTCTGTGCCCTCCCAATCCAAAATCCTCTTGCAGTGCCTCAGTTTTTCTTTTGTGTAATCCCGTTCACTGCCTCCCTCCGCATGTTCTTGACTCCTAAAAACCACACTGGCACCAACTCACAGAAAACATGCCTCCCCCAACTCTGAAACCTGCCTGGGAGGCCAAATGCTCAGCTCTCAGGTTTCCACAGGAGCTGGCCCACAACTCTTCCACCTCAGGTCTCTCCCGACTAGCCTGTCTGATTTCCCAGCTGCAGTGTGGGCTTCTAAACAGAGAAGACAGTTTTTAGATTTTTACCTTATTTTTTTAAAGAATTATTTTATTTAGCTTTATTTATTTACTTTAATTTGACCAGAGAGGGACAGAGAGAGAGAGAGAGAAAAATTGAGAAAGCAAGCCACCAGATCCGGGGTGCGAACCACAGTCGGCCATGTGGGAGTCCAGTGCCCTTAACCACCACACAACTTGCCGGCCCCAATTTTTACCTTATTTTTATTCCCTTCCTTGCTTGTGCCAGGCCACTGATAATATCTCAACATGGCCTGCAATCCGGTTAGCAAGTAAACAATGGCAAAGATGGCTGTGGGTTTGAGGAATCCAAAGAATGGCAGGAGGATTCTGCTCAGGCTTAATGTATGTGGATAAACATCCCGTTCACATGGGGCAAAGAAATCCAAATATGGAAACTCTGATTGCTACCATCTCTGTAAAAGTTAGAGACCCTGTCGTCCTGGCTTCCTCAGAGCTTTTCAAGATGGAAGAGATGTTCTGGAAACTCACATTCAAGCCACGAAAAGCAACATTTATCATCCTGCTCCTATGTCCTTCTCCAATGGCCAAACTGGATAGTATGCATTATTCAACAACTTCAAACCTCTCAAGGTTCCATTTGGCTTTGCTATCCCACTTAAGAAACACAGTCACTGTCAGAGGTCAAAGCTCATTAGTGCTGGAACCTAAATTCAATGCCCTTGAGACTGAAAACGGAACTCTAGACAGGCCTTCTTGGCTTTGGTTAATTCATTAGGACTTCTGGGTTCCCAGCAAGAAGGTCTTACAAACTTAGGATCATTGTCACTATGAAAAGAAACCTGGCTGGAAGAGGGATCCTATAAATGAATGAGTGAAACTTCATCCAGGAAGAATTTCGTTATTCATCAAAGATATTCAGACAAACCAGTGGAGTCAAGTATAATCACACACCACTGTAACTGTAGAAATGAATGCAAGGATTAAAAAAGTGATGTAAGAGCATGGTAGAGGAATTCTGGAGGTGACTCTATCTTCCCTCAAAATCATGAGCTGTTACAACCAGAGATTATTTATGTCAATTGCCTCATTACCAATGAGAAAAGAGAGACCCAGAGAGTAAAATGAGTCTGTTATAGGCCTCATAGCTCACAACAATTCTGAAATTAAAACTCAAGTGGTCCTGGGGCCAGCAGGTGGCATGGTGACTAAGGCACTGAACTCCCACACGGTCGACTATGGGTCAGTCCTGGACATGATGGCTTAAAATTCCAGGAGGAGAAGAGATTGTGGCATGACCGTTCCCTCCCAGAAGAGGGGTGATTTCTCACTTTCCCTCTCTGTCTACCTCTGGTGAGGGCATACACCCCATAACAAAAAAAAAAAAAAAAGAAAGAAAGGAAGGAAGGAAGAAAACCAAGCAGCCCTTCTTGTATGCTCGCCTACTTTTTCAATTCTCACTGTCCATGAAAAGGTTCCTACCCTTCCTGGCATCAGTACAAAGACTGAGGAGGAGAGATGTCCCTGCATCGCTCCTCCATTGCTTGAACCAGTGTCTTGGCTGGACCAAAGGACAAACAGCAGGAGGAGGAATTAGAATGAGAATTACTGGCATTATCCAGGGTAACATGTGAATACCTCCGTAGTAAACTTGTATCCTTATATCTTACTCCAAAACAGTTGAGATAGACAGACACACACGCACACACGTGACATTTGTTCTCTGAATGGAAAGACAGCATCATGCACAGGAGTATTTCTCGTAGGATACGATGCATCCAGCCCTAAAGTCTTGTTAAAAGGCAGATTCTGATTTGGTAGGACCATGATGGAGCCTGAGATGCTGCACTTCTAATAAAGCTTAGGAAATGTCCAAGCCTCTGATATGAGAACCACACTCTGAGTAGCAAAGCACAGACACCTCAAAAACTTGAGCTCAAACAAATTTGGGTTTCAATTCTGGTTTGACCCTTTGAGAGCTCTGTAATCTGGGGGTGGTTCCCAAGCTTCAGCCTGCCTCTATCTGGTCATCTCGATAATGGAGGAGTAGTACCTAAGAAGCACTTGATGTTGATTACATAAGCTAATGAGGTAAAGCTCTTAACACAATGCCTGGCATACAATAACAGCTCAATAAATGTCAGATGCTGGCTGCCTCTAAGGTTTGTAAGGGCAGGAACAGTAACTGGCTCACTGCTAAAACCACAATAGTTTCAACGCAGTAGGTGCTCAATGAATGTTGGGTGAATGAATGAATGAATGAATGCATAATTCACCCACATGTAATATTGGCATTTACATACTCCTTGGTTCTGTGGCTTTTCCGCAGGATAACATAAAACATTTGGAACACCAGAACACCCTCACCAGTAATAAACCATCATTTCACAGAACGCAATTTAACCCTAACCACCATGTTTAACCACCAAGAAACATGTCATTTGTGGTGGCTATCTATGCTTGAGAAAATGGTTTAGCTGTAAATAAATAAAGACAACATCAGTCTGGAATCTGTATGTCATTAGGAGAGATTACTGCCTCGCTCATTATTTATGGGCTGTCTGAATGCAGATGTTACAAAAAACTTAATTCTAAAACTAAATGCAATTCCAAACCAAACTGAGAACTGATAAGAGAAAAAAAAAGAGAGGAGAATGGAGGAGAAGGGATTGCGGCATGACCACCCCCCTTGGGGGGTGATTTCTCGCTTTCTGTTTCTATGTCTCTCTCTGTCCGTCTGGTGAGCGCACGCTCCCTATAGCAAAAACCTCTCCAAAAAAAAAAAGCAAAAAAAAAAAAAAAAAAACCACACACACACACACACACACACACACACACGGGAAGTGAGACTGTATTTTAAAGGGCCACTGGTCAGGATCCCATTCTCTAACAAATTCGTATGCTTGCTCAGAAAATTTAGAAACAGAAGAACTGTTAACAAATGGCAGAGCTTCATCTTTTACATCACAGGCAGACACGTGAGACCATGTAAAATTCTTCAACAATCTAACATTCTCATCAGGTGTCTCGTAAAGTGAGTGGCATCATCGGAACAGATCCCACGTCCAGGGAGGCTGTGTAAGGTACGCAGCAAGAAGAGAATACGATTGCCACCTACAGACAGAAGTGGCACTCCCGTTGCAAGAGCTGGCCAATCATATTTGAATGTGAAAAAAAGAAATCCAACTAAGTCACCTCCCTCCAACCTCTTTCAAACCACCACACCACATTACTTCATTTAGAATTACTTTCAAGACAGACAATCATCTCTAGGCATTCTGCCTCTTCATTATCATCATCTTATTTCTAACTTCCCAGAAACACTGTGCCATTCAACTCTCTACTTAGGTACTATTTGAGAGCCAAAGAGAATCCAAGCCAACAGATTTCAAGCAGCAAAGGCCTTAGAGTGGAATAAATCTCCTTACCTGATATGAATGGGACCACTCGGAATATATCTGACAACCTGCTGTTAACTGGCTCATATGGGGAATCTTCCAGTAGATCATTTCCTAAGAACAACAAAAAGACTGGGTTTAGATCTGAAAAGCAAATATATTTCAAACAGGTTATTGGGTTTTGTTTTGTTGTTTTGTTTTGTGTTTGCGGCTGAATCTGAATTCTAATTCTGTTATGATTGTGTAACAAAAAGATGCTGAAACTTTCAAAGATTTCAAATGCATCTATTTGGCTCCGGTTGTCTTTTCATTCCCTCTGCCTTTGTTGTCCTTGTTCTCCCCAGGGTGTCATGCAAACATTGGAGAACAACACAGTGGATCTTGCCAGAAAACTCTCCCACTCTTTGCAGAGGAAAGCTAGTGACGTCACATGCCCAATTTGCCTCCAAGAGCCAATGGGAGAAAGGTGACCCAGAAGAGGCCCCCATTTCTGTTTGCTCCCCAAACACGGAATGCATTCAGAAAGCTGGTACCTGGCTATTAAACACTCCATCCCTGAAATAGTTTTCATTACTGGATTCTGGAAGAAGTGGCAGCTGAGAGGTCAGATCTGTACGTTAGAAATTTGGGGTGTGAGTCTCAGTAGAGAATGAATGCCACGGATGCTTGTATGATTGTAGATTTACAAACATGAGATGCCTCTGGCAGAAAAGAGCCAACGAATTCCCAATGGAATGGATGGTGGTGACAAGGGGCTCTTTCTCTCCTTGAGCTTGCTGGTATGTTAACCAAGGTTGAACCACACCAGCTGGTTTAAGACACAGCTAATCTGAGATGACAAATGGTTTTTCACACATCTGCCTTTGATCATGTTTGAGGAGGGGTAAAGACAGAATGGATTCTACAGACCTTTCATGTTTCTTTATCTTATGTCAGAATAGGTTGGAGGGAAGAAGAAAAGGGGAGCACCCAGGCAGGATGCTGGAAAAGCTCGTGTATTACTACTTGGTGAAGTCGTTAAAGTCTCAGCCTGGCTCTCCTTGGAGAGTTGTGGGTTCCTTGGGTGGCGTTTAATGAGCTCCTATTCCACTCTTCTGACCAGACTTCAGAGAGGTCAATGGGGTCCAAGGATGCCCCCCCACACCTCCTCATGGGTTTCCCAACAACCAGACCCAACAATGCTGCTGGGCCTCAGCAAACACCAGCTGCCTCTGTCCCAGGGGGCCAATGAAAGGTCTTCATTCCGCAGCTGGGGAGAAGTGAGTGGAGGATGAGATCAGCGGGCCTGGGGATCCTGGGGCCCGCTGTCTTCAGGGAAGGACGAGGGGGTGGGGGGCCGGGACAGTCAGCGTACCCTGCAGGCTCTGGTACATGCTCCAGTAGATACGCAGGCAATTCTTCTCCTTCTTCATTCCCCGTTTGCAGCGGCAGTTGTAGAGCGACTTCTGCTTCAGGGCCTCCATGGCGCTGCGGCACTCATCCTTGGCCTCGAGGCCGGATGCCAGGCTGAAGTTGGTCTCCTTGCCGGCCACACACTGCCTGAGCGTGCGGTACTTGGTGCTGCAGCTCTGCTCCTTCAGGCACTGGTCGCTGGCTTTCACGCAGTCCAGGCGGTCCCCGCCGCTCACCTCGGCCGACAGGAGCAAATCTGCGAGGTGGAGGGGAGGGAGCCTGAGTGCCACGGGGCGGGATCCGGACGCCGCCACCCAGAACGAAGGCGCGCGCCAGAATGGGGATGCTCCATCTACAGCCTGGGGCGCCCTGCGCGGGGAGCCTGCTCACCCCTCTAGATCCGAGAGTCCATTTGGCCACTTTGGAACACCCCACCACCTGCCCCCTGTCCCCGGCCGACGGGGTTAGGTGGCTCAGGCTCAGTCCTCCGGCTTTGGGCGGTCTGCCCCAGAGACTGTGCTGTGCACTAGACGAGCCCACCCCGCCGCTCCCCGGCACCCCAACGCGAGCGGCTTCCCGGCCTCCACGCCGACCTCAGCTCCGATCTCGCTCCGACCACCCGAAGCCCGGGGACTCGGAGGAGCTCGGCAGCAGGGTGGGCGCCAGGCAGGAAAGCCCGGGTTCGCTGTCGGCCGGGCGGAGAGCGCTGAGCGGCTATTCGGGGAAAAGTTTTCCCCTCGAAGTTTGCTTCCCTGGATGCTCGCCCACACTCCACCTGCCTGCCGCGTCTCCCTGGCTCCCCGGCACTCGCCATGGGGTGTCCGGCCCGGGGCTGGAGGGCTGACTCCTTAGCGGCTCAGCAGGCTGGGTCATTAGAAATGCACAGAAAATAAAACCAAATACAAAAAGCTGCAGGCAGTGCCGCGACGCTACTGCCTTCTCAGCTAGGGGGTTCGCGCTCCCCTTCCCCCAAGCGAAACTTCTTCCTCCCGCACCCACCACACCCGTGCAGCAATTTGTGGGGGCTGCCGCAAAAGACCCCCAGAGAGACTGTGCGACTGAGAAAGCCCGCGGCGACCTCAACTTACCCAGGAGCGGCAGCGCGAAGTACAGGGTCGCCAGGAACATGGTGCCGGCGCGCAGCTGGTCCCCACCCCCCAAAAAATCCC
>NW_006159529.1:1334347-1336152 GCF_000334495.1 Tupaia belangeri chinensis | reverse complement strand
CCGGGCCAGCCACAGTCCCCCGCCACCGGCGACTCAGCTCCGGGCGGGCGGCGGGCGCGAGGGCGGGAGGCGGTTCCGCTTTCAGAGGTTCTGGTCCGACCCAACCTGGAAGGGAGAGCGCGCTTTGAAATGAGAGCGGAGAGCGCTGGAGCCTCCCCCTACCGCCCCTCTCCCATCCCCCGCTCCCGCCTAGGGGGACTTTCCAACGCCGGGGTGAACACCCGCCCAGGCAGGGGCGCCCGGGTGCTCGTGAGTTATTCCAGCGGACTGCCGGCTTTGGTGGGAAGGGGGCTGCAGAGGTCCACCGCGGGATCCCCAAGTCCAAAGGGGGTGTCTCTCGAGTGCAACCCAAGAGGTTGAACGCAAGCAAATAAATAAATAAGCGTTACTTTCCAAGCGCCAAGAGCGCAGCTGGCGGCTGCCTGGAGTCGGATTGGCGGCGGCGGTGGCAGCAGCAGCTCCCTCGCCAGCCCTCGCGCTGAAAGGGCCCCTTCTCCGAGGAAGTTGGCCGCCCCCTCCTCCTACTCTCCCCCGGCTTGCTCAGCCGCTGGCCCTCCCCGGCAAAACCACCAATCGCTACCCCCGGTCTCCGTCCCCACCCCCCCCTTCCCGGAGCTCGCCTGCTTGCAGAGGCTACCGGGCGAGGGGGAACCGACGTTCTGCTCCTGCTCGGGCCGAAACCCGGCTGATGCGCCCCTACCCGCCGCACGTCCTCAGCTCAGTCTCTGGCGTCTGCGCCTCTCACACACTCGCCGGCCTCCGGGACCAGGGCGCAGCTACACCAACGCCCCGGGCGAGAGTGCCGACCCTCTGCCCCTGCGCTCCGCCGCAGGTGCAGCCCAGCGCCCTACCAACCCCGGGTCCCAAAGTTGGGGACGCCTGCAAAATGGGAAGAGGTGGCTGGAGTAGAGGTGCAGTGACGGGTTCCCAAACAGAACGAGAAAACTCTCTCCGAATGCCACCAAACTGGACTCAACGGACCGCGTTCAGCAGCGGCGAGAAGCCAGTTAATTTGTTTGTTTGTTTATTTACTGTTTGGGGGAGGAGGGTCCCCGCCCCTTTCTCCCCTTTCCGGGCTCACTTTCTCTGCGCTAGGATAAAGAGAGCTCGGAGGGCCGAGTTGGGCCAGGGCAATTTCCCAGCAGAGCTCCGGGCTCGGATGCCCAATTGGGCTGTTAGCGGTTATTGGAAGTGGCGCGGAGGATGGCGCGTTCCGAGGCCAGATTTCTACTAGCCAGTGGACTCTCGGCCTGCTCCTGCTTCCGCCGCCCGGCAGCGTACCCCCAGCCCCCGCCGAAATTCGCCAGCACGGCAGCAGATGCACCCGCTGGTCCACAGTGGAACCCGGGGCGGGACCCAGGAGCGCGCCCAGGACACGCAGCGCTATGCAGCCGGTCGCGGGCGCTCTCATTCTCTCTCTCGCTCGCTCGCTCGCTCGCTCGAAAGGGCACAATGCACAAGGGCTCTTTCTTTCTCTTTAGTTCAATCAAGCCAGAACCTTCTTCAGAACGCAAAGTTTTTCCCCCACGTCACTGTCATCTGTGACTCAAGACTTGGCGCGATAGAGACACACTCAGACCCAGGCCCCCAGAGCTGCGATAGCGGATGCGCCTACCCGTTTATCCACGCCAGCGCACACACACACACACACATGCACACGCGATCTCTACTTATCTCCTGGCGCCTCAAGGAGACAAAAGCAGAGCCCCATCCCACTACATAAACCCGGTCGAACCTGGCTTCGCGAAATTTATAAACCGACCTTCATCTTGGCTGTTTCGAAAGTATTTTTTTTTTTTTTAAAA
>NW_006159529.1:1325795-1334310 GCF_000334495.1 Tupaia belangeri chinensis | reverse complement strand
CTTGGTGCGGCTGGTTCCCTGTCGCGCTGCTGACCCTCCCACCTGGCGCCAGACACACATTCCCCTTCCCGCACGCCGGGGGGCGCCCGGGACACCTAAGTTGGTTCAGCGACGGGGTCAGGGAGACAACCCGCTGTAGTGGGTGGCCATCCGGCCGCTTAGGGTTTGTATTTTGTATTCGGGATCTTTGTTGATGTCCAAGTTCATTTCTCAGGAATACCGAGTTTTGATCAAATCTGTGTGAACCCAGCTGTCAAATCTGCAAACCCATCACATTAGACAATGGGCCGCCACGGAGGACAGAAAAGAAGTGCCCGTTTTGATCGAGGGGGGTTAATTGAAAAGGGCACAGGCTTTGGTTGAAGTTTGAGGCCCTGGTATAAGGACGGGGAGAAGAGGAGGAGGAGGGAGGAGGGATGGATGGCTCTCCATTCAACTACACAGCGCACGGCGCGCCCCTCCGCTGCAGCGGCTGCTCCTCTGCGTGCTGGCATTGTTCAGAGTAGCCGAGGAGAGTCTGCGCCTCTGTGCCTCGGTGCATGCCCTGAACCCCAGGGACGTCCCAGCGACCCACGCTCTTGGTTTGCAGTGCACGTGTTCCTCAGGGGCAGGTTTGGGGAGAGTGACGCCCTCATCAGCCACCCCTCCCCCAGCACAGACCCGCACGCGCGCACACGAGCATACCATACGCGGATTTCCAGTTCCGTGTATCAGTTTACATTTGGTTGTTGAGTAAACAAAGCAAACATATGTCACGTTTTCGCGACAGATGGTTCAAAGTAAGGGCTACTTAAGTTCTGTTTCCCCAGCCTTGGTAACAATCTAGGTTACAAAGAAGACTAAGAGCAAATGTAATGAAGTCTTAAACTCAGTTTCTTTTTTTTTAAAGAATTGTTTTATTTAACTTTATTTATTATTATTATCATTATTATTTTCCAGTTTGGTTAGAGAGAGACAGAGAGACAGAGAGAGGAAGTGAGAAAGCAAGCCACCAGGTCCGAGACTTGAACCTTGCGTGGTCAGTCATGTGGGAGTCAAGCGCTTTTAACCACCATGCCACTTTGCCGGCCCCCCCCTAAAATCAGTTTCTTCACCTTCAAGAACTTTATTCTCATATTTTCACACACACACACATACACAAACATAGAAATCCTGGGAAGATGGTTTTAGTGAGAGGAGGGCTAGATTTGAATTAAGAGTTTACCTAAAAATTCTGTTTGTCTGTAGACACCCACAACATAAAACTCTATTTCATCTTTCTAGACTTCAAGTATAGGGAGGTGTTTACTCTAGAAAAAAACGATAATTGGGATTCCAGATGTTAATAGCCGGACTAGTGATGTGTCATTGCTGACCACTTGGGTGGTTGAACAGCAATAAAGTTCTGTTTAAGACATCATCTATACCTGTTGTGTTTGTAGTTCGCTTAGCTCTAACTCCATGTCACTCTATATATTCTACAGAAATCCTTTAAGTTCAATTTCAACAGGCTGGAGAAGGGTGGGTTAAAAGTTCTCCAAGTGTAAAATATAGAACTTCTCTTAAATTATTTATAACTTCAAGAATATTTCAGAACCGTCCACTCGCATTCATTCTCAGAAAGTTTTTGCTCATAATGAAAATAGAGCTTTAGGGGACCAGCAGTTGGCGTAATGGCTATGTCTCTGGACTCCCATGTAGCAGACCTCAGTTCGAGTCCCAGATCCGGCGGCTTAAACTCACGCCGGACGCATGTGCATGTGTGGCCAGGATCCTGAGAGGAGAATGGAGGAGAACAGATTTCAGCATGGCCATTCCCCTTGGGGGGTGATTTCTCACTTTTTGCCTCTCTGTCCCTCTCATCTTTCTGGCGACCATGTGCCCTATAGCAAAAACCTCTAAAAAGAGAGAGAGATAGAAAAAAGGAAAGAAAGAAAATAGAGCTAGCAAAAAACCTCTCCAAAAAGAAAACAGAGCTTTGTTTTTTAAAAATAAGGAAGCATCAGCCACTTATCACGGTGTTGTCCAATTCAGTACTCACCGACCATGTGACTATTCTGATGAAATTAAAATGAAATAAAAGGAAAAAAGTAGTTTCTCGGTGGTGTAACCACATTTCAAGTGCTCCATAGCCATATATATATACGCACACACACACACACACACACACACACACACACACATATATATATATTTATTTGTTGTTGTTGTTGAGGGTTTTTTGGGAGGTTCTTATGGATAGCACTACCTCGTAATGTTGGTGTGAAGTTACTTATTATGGTGTACGTGGAAAGTTCTTCAGATTGTGGAGTAGTACCGGCATAGAGTAAATGCTCTGTACACAGCAGTAGTGGGAGCTGTTGATGGGAGAATAATGATGCTTTGTCACTTTCTTGAAGTGGAAGAAACTATGAGGACACAGCCCACTGCTAGTGTGTTTTCCGCTCAGGATGGAATGAGAAAGCAAAGCCAAGAAGGAGGGCAGTAGATATGTCAAAACTGGATCCCCTGGGACCAGCTGTTAACTTAACGGCTATGTCGCTGGACTCCCACGTAGTCGACTGCAGTTCGCATCCCAGACCTGGTGGCTTAAAACTCACACCAGGCGCGTGCACGTGCGTGCCCAAGATCCCTAGAGGAGATGTGCATGTGCCCTATAGCAAAAACCTCTTAAAAAACAAAACAAAACAAAGCAAAAACATGCATCTCCTGAGGCCAGCAGGTGGCGTGGTGGTTAAGGTGCTGGACTCCCACATAGTCTATTACAGTTTGAGTCCCAGACCCCGTGGACCCAGTGGACCCAGTAATTCTGTTTGAAAATCATGCCAGGTATGTGTGTGTACATGCTCAAAATCTAAGGAGGACAAGGGAGGAGAAAGGACTGCAGCATGGTCATCACCCCTAAGGGGCGATATCTCACTTTCCCTCTTTTTCTCTCTCTGGGGAGCGCACATGCCCTATGGCAAAATCTTAAAAAGAAGAAGAAGAAGAAGAAGAAGAAGAAGAAGAAGAAGAAGAAGAAACTAATCTCTTTTTTTTTTTGGAGAGGTTTTCGCTATAGGGCGCGTGCGCTCACCAGACAGACAGAGAGAGACATAGAGACAGAAAGTGAGAAATCACCCCCCAGGGAGGATGGTCACATCTCAATCCCTTCTTCTCCATTCTCCTCTTGGGATCTTGGGCACGCACGCACACAGCGTGAGTTTTAAGCCACCGGGTCTGGGACGCGAACCGCAGTCGACTATGTGGGAGTCCAGCAACATAGCCATTACGCTAACTGCTAGTTCCCAAGAAAGTAATCTCTTAAGGAGAGTTGTAAGTGCAAAGAAGTTTCCCTTCCTCTAACCCAAGACTTCTTGTAGCAGGCACTAAAAAACAATTGCTGCTGGGGCTGGCAGGTGGCATGGTGGTTAAGGGCACTGGACTCCCACATGGCTGGCCGTGGTTCGAGTCCCAGACCTGACAGTTTGTTTTCTCACTTTCTCTCTTCCAGTCAGTATGTCCCTCTCTGGTCAAATTAAAATAAAGAAATAAATAATGTTAAATAAAATAACTCTTTAAAAATGTTGCTTTACAACTGTACCCACTAACTTCTTTTATTATTATTATTTTTTTTAATTGGACCAGAGAGAGACAGAGAGAAGGAAAGTAAGAAAAGCAAGCCACCAGGTCTGGAACTCGACCTGTGACTGGCCATGTGGGGGTCCAGCATCTTAACCACCATGCCATCTACTGGCCCCTCCTCTAACTTCTAACGGTGGGAGAAACACATGGCCAAAAGACCCAGGAAATATAGAACAAAAGCATTGTGACAGATTACATTAATTCTATCTTTGTTCCTCTGGAGTTTATCTGTTCCTATGAGCATGGAACTGATCTCAGGATGAAAGGTGACATCAAAGTATCAAACAGTATTAATAATGATAAAGATTCATGCAATCCTCAGTGACATGTTTTCTCAGCAGAAAATTGGTTCTAATGCCACAAAATGAGCTTCAATCCACCCATAAGTACGTGAAGTGAGCAATTTTCTTTCATTTCTTGATGTAAATATATTTTTCATAAGTTAGCAGATGAGTCACAGTGAGGACGATAGTTTCATTATGCAGCATTTTGTCTCTGACTCTCATTGCCTAGGCCCTATACAGTATAATGGGAAATACATTCATTTTCGTAGAATTCTACTGCTCAAAAATGATCCAAGGGTCTTGAATGCAAACTAGTCCATCGAATGTCCAAATCTGACATTAGAAAAGCTTGCCTTTGTAGCTCTGCAAAACCACTTGCCAGTCCCTAAATGTGTGTGATTTTTTGCCCTGCTACGTTTTGCTCCTTCTGTCCTGTATGCTTGCTGTGTGCTACACCCAAATATCTTAAGGTGCAGTTCAGTTCAAACATGTCACTGAGGGTAGGAAGGACCCCTTCAGGCAGGATGAATACTTTCCTAGGGCATGCTCCATAGCTCTATTCAATCCTCTGTCCTATCTGCCGTGGCATTGTATTGCAGCATCTAGTTCCTCGTCTGCAGTGTCAGCTTCCTGAAGGCAGGACGATGTTCCAGTCACTTCTTTGCATCTCAGCATTTAGACTGATGACCGACACACAGTCATCCCTGGTAACTGTACATTGATTACATGAATAATGAGTGATTTTCTTTCTCAATTCCTTCTGATATAATAGTTTTACTGAAAGATTTACGTCAAATCCCTTTACTGTATGAACAATACCAAATATAAGTACCTCATACAATTACTGGGATTGCTGTTCCAATAATAGTATCAAATATGTATTATTCCTTTGGGGATTTGTCATTCAAATTAAAAAAAAAAACCATTATTGTAATAGAATGCTCTTTTTCTCTGGTTCACTTTAATAGTAACATATGACATATTTCATTTCTGGGAAATGATAGCTTGCCTTAGGTCATATTTTAAGGCATAAAGCCAGAAGCAAAGTAATGTTCCCACCTGAAGTTCTCTAATCATCTAGAAATGTGCCTCACTCTGGGAGAGAAGAGTTTAGAAGGGCCAGGTTATAACTACCCTAGAGGCTACATCCTTAAAGGCAAAATGTAAGAAGGAACCTTGGCTCCAAAGTGTTAAAAATGATCTTATCAACACACAAATCCTCTTGTAATCTTTTAGAGAAAGTGTGAAACTCCTGATCATCCAAACCTGGAAAGCTGGTGGGAGGACCCCTGTGCTGACACGGATCTCACCTTCTCCTGCTATACTTTGACACTTGCCCTTTGGTGATACAGGAAGAGCCAGTTGCTCTCAGACTTCCAGAGCCCTTTCGCAGGCTGACTATATTAAGATGTGTCTTTTGAACATTATTTGCAAATGGAAGCTTCTTATTGGCTGTCAGGGTGCCTGACCCCTAGGAACCTATCTTAGAAAATCTCTCTTCCTCCTTAGTTTTCAAGCCATTTTCATTTCTTAGTACTCATATGCCAGTGCAGGGATTTTAATGCATTTGAGAACGAATATTGCATTTCATGAGAGTTAAAGTCATTTGTACTTTGGCCTTATGCCACAAAATGCATTCAAGGTGTACAGCCCTGATGAAATAAAGTGCCCGTCATGTCTTATTGCTTGAATATATGGCAAAAGATACCCCATTTTAGGGGGACTTGTAAGGGCTTTCTAGTAATTGCCAAAGGTGTGAGATTAAAAGCCCAGTGCATTTCAGTCCTCTTTAGCCAGGAAACATGGAGAACGCCTGCATAGAGGAAACACCTTTTCACTCTACCACTTTCTTAGTAAGCCCTAAACTCTGTTCCAACGGGACTGCCCTTCAAAAGGGCAGGAGGGAAGCTTAATATCCAGCTTTGTCCAGTAATTAGCCTCTCTCTCTTTTTTTTTCTCTCTCTCTCTGGAGGCAGCAAACACAGATGCCGATCCGGATGAGCCTTGGGACGAGAAATGAAAACAAGACTGAAAACACTGACTCATTTCTTTGGAAGCCTTTTAGCAGCCTTTAAGACAGTAAAAACTTCTGATTTCTACTCATGCTCATACATCATCGTTAGGTCTGATGTGGTGGGACCGATCATCTCCAACCGGTGATAATACAGGTAAAGCAGAACAGGCAACCCAAGCCCTGGGGGTGAGCAGCTCTGAGGCCCTGAGTGACAATGAAGGCTCTGTACTGTGCAGCACTGGGCTTACCAAGCCACTTACCCAGGCATCTTTCAATCAATGCCATGGAAATGTACTGTTTACCAAAACCAAACCCTCTGGAAGCGTGAGAGTCTGAACCTGCTAACACAATTAGCTTTCAGTTAATCATGGTGCCCCCACAAGAACGCATTAAGCCCATGGTGCTTGTGGCACAAGAATTTGAGGCCTATTTTAAAGCATCGATGGTGACATCATTTAAAAGTCATTTCAAACTCCTCCAAAACTGTTGTTCTGCAAACAAGTGCAGGGCAATGTTCTTAGAGTTGTTGGTTTTATTTTCCCCTGTCAAAAATCTGACAAAAGTCAGTTGAAACTGTCAAGGAAAAAACATCACACGATATGAGGTTTGCCTCAAACTTGAAGTCTATAGAAGGAATGACATATCTGTTATATAGATTACTCTAGCACAAAAGTGAACTTGGAAAGTCTAAGAGATACACTATCACAATGAATATATGAGGTTGTCCTTGACATGGTTCATAAATTGGAGGCTCTGACAAAGAATTAAAATGAGATTAGTTTAGGGCCAGCCCTTGTAGTACAATGGTTAAGCACTATGCATTAAGAGCTGGATCCCACATGCCAGATCATGGTTCAAATCCCAGCCGAGCTCCAGAGGCTTGAAAAACATACACCAGGCACATGTGTAGGTATGTCTAAAATCCTGATAGGAAGAAGAAATGGAGGCAATAACAAGATTCCATTGGGGAGGGGAGTGCTTTCTCCCTTTCTCTCTCTCCCTGGCCAGCACAGGTACCTTCTGGATTAAAAAAAAATCAAGTCAGTTTGGTTTTGATCTGAATTGTAAATATATATATATATATATATATTAAGCTTGAAATACAGAAGCTATATGTTTCTGTGTGTATTTTTTCTGCACAACCAATATTGAGAGACAAAATTTCTTTTCACCTCTAATGAATCTTTTGGTAAAGCCTCCTCTAGCCTTCAGCTTTTTGTCAAAAGTGTCATTAAGACTCCACCTATACTCTATAATATTTCATTGATTACTTTATTGATCCATGAAATGATTACTTTGGTGGACTTTTTATTTTCTTCTATCTATCCAGTGACCACTACTCTGATGCGAACTACAAGGAATGTAGGCAAATTCTCTTGCCTAAGGTCACAGCTGAGTACTTCCTTCCCCATGGTGGTGACCCCTGGTAATGTCCTAGGATTTTTGTCATCCTTCTGTAACAGTGCCTTTTAAATTGTGGGTCATGCCCCATTCCTGGGCACAAACATTGATATTATTAAATATAAAATGACATCACACAAAATGGGTAATTATTGCTTCATAAAACATCTGTTTCAATCCTATGTGTGCATAGAGCCTGTATTAGTCTGTCATGGAAAATGTATTTCTTATTGTGAATCATGGTTTAGCCCATTCGAAGGGCTAGACAGCGGCCCAGTAGTAAGGCACAATACTCTGCGAAGCAAGCCAACATGGGAGGGTTCACAGTTCAGATCTGAAGCCCTCTCTGAGTGTGCACAGGGCTGGCTGAGGGCAGGGGGTGACTGAGGCATTGGAAACCTGTTGAGGGTGCTGTCCATCAGTCTATCTCTTTGTCTTTCACTTTCTTACATTCATGAATGGAATAAATAAATTAGCTTTATGAATTGAAACCCACAGCCTTATATTAATGATATTTTGATTTTTCATTTGGACCTCTGCCATTCAAATAATGACCATATTCCCTGTCCTCCATTGAAGCCAGCTATGTGGCCAAGGTCTGGTAATAAGATGTGGCAGAAATTATACGAAGGGCCTCTGAGGGGCGTTCTTATCTACACACCTCCATCCTTCGCCATCCTGCTGATTGGCATGTGACATTTGACCAGGCATGTGAGAACAACACACAGAGGATGGCAGAACTGTAAGGCAGAAGGGGCCTGAGTCCCAGCAGCCTGCCTGCCTTTAACTTCTACCCCCCCACAATACTGTTATGTAAGAGAGAAATAAATGTGTCTTATTTAAGCCTCTATTACACTGGGTTTGCAATACATGCAGCTAATCTTGTAGAGCTAGTAATTCCAATTTCTGATGAAAGAGAAAGGAAAATAAATTGAATTAACAATTATTTATCGAGTATCTCTCATAGCCCAGCCCCTCTGCTAGGCTGCTTTGGGAAACCCAGACTATTGGCTCTGAAGGAAAGTGCAATCTCTTTAGGAAGATGAGCTGCATATCTGAAATAATCAAACAATATTGTTATTAAAAAGTATAGGATGAATTGTCAGCATAAGTGGAAATAAAAATAAGGCTCTCCACAGTCAGAGGAGATAGAAAGGTAGAAAATGAAATAGATTCGTGGAATTGAGAGAAGGGGAGAGAGTACAATAGAAGA
>NW_006159529.1:1322814-1325594 GCF_000334495.1 Tupaia belangeri chinensis | reverse complement strand
GCATTCCTGAGTTATCATGACGCTAATGAACTGAACTGAAATATAAAGCATCCAAAGTAGAAGCCATCTATCCTTTTAACCCAGTTATTCCCTTTCTAGCACTGACTAGCACTCACCCAAGGCAATCAACAGGAGTCCACGCTATGGCAAAGCTACCAACCCACAGACTCGCTCCTCAACCAGACAGGCATGCGTTCTCATTTGTCACGATCCCTTGTTTCCACCTTGACAGGCCCAAGGTTCCTTGGTTAGAACCTCCCGCAAAAGAAGATGCTTTCTTCATGGACAATCACTCTGCGTTTGGTGAGAATTGTTCTTTATGGGACTATCCTATTCAAGCCAGATACACAACCGCTTTGGGATTTATTGGTCTTGCCTTATGCCACAAACTCTTGGTGTGGTTTGTAATATTTTTCTAGGTAATTTGAGCTGCTAGTGATGTGGATATTCTGGAATTTTATTTTCTGCATACCAACCAGAAGCCATTTAACACTCAGGCCTCCCCACTAGGAAGATGCATGGCTTGGAGACACCTTGCTGGCAAGCAGGGGTGTGTTAAAAGGAAAAGTGTTATTTCAGCAGACTCGCCACAGAGGCATGTGTTAATTAAGTTAATTGTGCCATCAGTGATGCAGACGATGACAGTAACTGCTCCCCATAATGGGACTGGATTATTGCCATCATTTATTAAATGTGCTGGTTTTCTTAAATGTGGTTTCTTTCCTTTATTCTTTAAGCATACACAACACACACACACACAAGCACACACACACAATTTATAGTTTGCCAACCACTTTCGCATGAATTTGACTACATTATTTGATTGCTATACCTACTCTGTGATAAAAGAGAGGTAAAATTGAAGCTCCGAGTTGTCAACTGACTTGCCCAAGGCCACCCAGCTTCTTAGTTGAGAAGCCAAGTCCAAGTCTAGTATCCCTGACCCTGTGTCACATTATCTAAGATGTATGACATTCTGAAGGGTAAAACCAAAATTTTTATATATTTTTAAAATCTCCTCACCTCCTATATATTTTTAAAGCATATATTTATTTATTTATTTATTTATCTATTTACTTGTAGTGATCTTCAAGCCACCAGGTCCAGGACATGAACTATGGTCAGCCTTGCAGAAAACAGCATCTTAACCACCATGCTGCCTGCTGGCCCCAGATTTTTATAGTTTATATCCATCAGGACATTGGATTGGCAAGAGTTAAATAATAACTTATCTTTGAAAATTATTGGTGAATTACCTATTTGCTTCGTTCATAAAATACTCAGGCAGTAATTTCATGCATATGAGTTGATCAAAACCAAACACAATCTAGATAAATAGAAATCTGAATAATTTGGAGATATATCCCAGATCCATTCCCCACTTGCCTCGGCAAGACATTAGGAAACATTTGTTTTAAACTGAAGTTATTCTCACTGTAATTATTGTGAAGACTAAGAAATGATTAAGAATATTACATCAGGACCACTTCCCAGTAGACTTAACTCAGATTTCTTTCTTATTTTTTAAATAATTATTTATTTTAATTATTCATTTATTTATTTTAATTTGACCAGAGAGAAACACAGATTAAGAGAGAGGGAAAGTGAGAAAGCAAGCCACCAGGACTAGGACTCAAACCATGATCTGCCATGTGGGAGTGCCCAACGCCTTAACCACTACACCATCTGCTGGTTCCTTAACTCAAATTTTCTGTTGAATGCTTTCAATACCAAAGTGAGTACCTGTTCAGGGGTTTATCGAATAATTGTCCTACTGAAATAATTCCCCACCTTGCCAACTGAGGAACCATCATTAAAGCTTGGTTATGAATCTCCCCTGTCAAAACATAACGTCTTTGGGAGAGTTTAATTCAGGAGCATTTTTGGTTAATTGCGCTTTAGTGTGACTGAGTTTATAGCCCCTTGTTTGGAAGGAGAAAGGGCAGTGGTATGGTCATACACGATAGTCTGGAGTGGATGAGCACCAAGGTCCCTAAAAGAGACTCATTTCTGGGAACAGGCAGTTGGGCATAGTTGGTGTGCAGAAAAGGACTTCAGCCATGTCTAACATCACTCAAATGCTTGAATGTAATGCTTCCAAAAAGGCACAATGGACCCCCACTTTCATCTCATATCCAAGTAAGTTGTAGAAGCAGAGATGGAATCGGTTTCTTCATCAGGTAAGTGAAACCCACTTGGCGTCATCTTTTACAGGCTTTTTAGAATCGTCTTAAATTTTTTAATAGAAAAAAATCTAAGAAAAAGAGATAAAAAACATCTGAATTCATTGACAAGTACATGCTCTCAGCTTGAGTAGAGAAAGTGTCAGAGAAGCAAATTTGGTGCCTGAACTTGTTATTTTCTGTTAGTGTAAACACTTGTTAGTATAACTAGAACTTTAGTACATGCCAGGCTGAGAATGACTATATGACCTGCGCTGGGCAGAAACCTATGACGCTGGGCACCAGAGGATGACATAATTGTTATGACACTGGACTCCCACATGGCCTACCATGGTTCAGGTCCCAGACCCAGAGGCTTGAAACTCATGCCGGTACATGTGCATGTGTGCCCAAGATCCCGGGAGGTGAAAGGGTTGTAGTGTGGTCAGTCCTCCCTGAGGAGTGAATTCTTGTTTTCTGTCTGTCTCTCCAGTAAGCACATATGCCCTATAGCAAAAATCTCTCTCTAAAAAAAAGAAAAAAGATAGATAGATAGATAGATAAAGAAAGAGAGAGAGAGAGAGAGAGAGAGAGAGAGAGAGAGAGAGAGAGAAAAAA
>NW_006159529.1:1312484-1322783 GCF_000334495.1 Tupaia belangeri chinensis | reverse complement strand
AAGAAAGAAAGAAAGAAAGAAAGAAAGAAAGAAAGAAAGAAAGAAAGAAAGAAAGAAAGGGAGAGAAACCTAGGACACCAAATTTCATTTTATTTATTTATTTATGAGAGAGCGCATGAGCATTCATGCACAGGAAAGAGAGAGAGAGAGAAGAATCCTTAGTGGGGTCTTATCATGCCAGGATTCTCTTCTGCCATTCCTCCAGCTATTAGGATCTTGCGTGTGTTATCTTGCTCTTTCTAGGCTAACTTGGGATCTAAAACGTGGTGAACTGTGTGGCTTCCAGCACCCAGAACCCCAACTTCTGTGCCATCACTGCTGGGCTGGGCACTGACCCTTTAATGAGGCTCATCTGTAGCCATCATTTTACGTGGGGGAATTAAATGCATTCTGCATGACTCCGCTGAGAAAAGACTCTTTGAAGCTTGTACCTGGTTTCCTCTAGACTGTCTTATGTGCCTCTTTTTTGTTTTCCCTGAGCTTGCTTTGTCTCCCAAGTCATAGCCACAAATCTGAATCCAGTGAGTCTTTCTAGACAATCATCAAGGCTGAGGGTGTCTTGGGGACCTCTGAGGCAGAAATATTCTAAATGCGGTTTACGAAATGAATAGACAGTGGTGTCAAATGGTAAAGGACTATGTTGACCTGGTCAAGACAAGGCCGACTTCATGAACATGAGACTTGTACAAAGGGTCCCACGCTAAAAAGGGCCCTGAGCTTGGTTTAATGCTTCGCTGTCATCATTTTGAAATTCTTGATAGTTTATGAACAAAGAGTCTTGCGTTTTCTCTTCGTACTGAGTCCTGCAAATGGACCCTGGGTCAAGGAGGTATTTAGTGATAAAGGAGTGCAACATCTTCTTGCCCTACATGCTAACTCTCTTACCACCAGGACATTTTCTTTTAGCTTTCCACAGGGCCTAAAGGTCTACCTATAAAGATTCACTTTGTGGAGGAGAATGTCCTAGGAATGTTAAACGGTTTCTAGTTATTCACGACTTAGGCCGCCATGCTTACTCATTCGCTCGCTGCATATTCTCCCTCTTCACCTTTAACTGACTTCAGGTTCCTCAGTCAGTATTTCCAGAAGTCTGATTTTCAGGATAATGATCCCCATGCGAAGCATTGGGGAAAAAGTTTTGTTGCGTTAACCTACAGCAGCAGTTAGGTGTGGTGCCTAGAGAACTGGGTCCCACGTGGCTGACTGTGGTTCTAAGCCTGGCCCTGGCAGCTTGAAAAGCACACCCGGCACCTATAGCAAAAATCTCTCTCTAAAAAAGAAAAGAAAAAAGATAAAGAAAAAAAGAAAGAAAGAAAGAAAGAAAGAAAGAAAGAAAGAAAGAAAGAAAGAAAGGAAGAAAGGAAGGAAGGAACCATATTAGAATTGGAAAGATGATTGTCATCCTTGACTCAAAACCATTATAAAATGTGAAGATAATACTTGTTGAAAAGAAAGGATGGTGAATAAAAAGGCACAAGAAGTTAAAGAGAAAAGCACTTTAGAGTTGATTCTCTACAAGAATGTATATTTGTGAAAAACTAGGGGAGAGAAGAATCTAAGAAAGAAAGAAAGAAAGAAAGAAAGAAAGAAAGAAAGAAAGAAAGAAAGGCTCAAACCATGGTCCTGATGAGATGGAGAAATGGAGGAGAAGGGATAGTAGCATGGCCACATCCCTTTGTGAGAGGTTTCCTCTCTCTTTCTCAGGGGAGCTCATACAACCCCTGGCAATAAAAAAGAAAAGTTATGTTGTCAAATGAGTTTAGGAGGTTCTAGCCCTTCTCTAGGGAATTTAGAGTGTACATTAGTATATTAAAAACTCTGGAAAATCACACCTCAATGAGCTATTCGCTTTGCATTAATGTCCTCAGGTGGCTTAAACAACGAGAATGTATTGTCTTGGTTCCAGAGGCCACTGGTCAGCCAGGCTGGTGCCTTCTAAGGCTGTGGGGGAGAACCTGTTCCCGATCTCTCTTCTGGGGGTTTGCTGGCAATCTTTGGTGTTCCCCAGTTTCTGGATGAATCGTCTACTCTCCGCAATCATGCGGATATGGTGCTCTCTGTGAGCACGCACACGCCCCTCAATTTCTCCTTTCTAGGACGCCAGGCATACGGAATCAGGGCCCCCCTTATGACCTTATTTTAACTTGATTAGCTCTATAAAGACCTTATATTCAATTAAGGTCACATTCTGATGGAGTAGGGGGTCAGAATTTTGACATATGAATTTGGGGACAGGGGAAGAACACAGTCAAACTCATAACGAACTTTGTGCTGTTTTCCCAACACATGTTACTATTTGAGAGCCTCCCTGATAGGGACATCTCAAGGAGCCAGTGTTTGACAGAACAGATGTAGAGGTGTGTTATTGGATGAAGAGAGGAACATCTGGATGGCTGAAGGGTCACAGGAGAGGATGCTAGAGGTGGGCAGGTGGGGGAAGGGAGAAGAGAAGGTAGGAAGCAGACACCTGAGTAGGGTGGGGCAGAGACTGCTCTGCATTCTGCACTCTGGGCGATGCACATCTATCAGAGGTTCATCTAGGACTTAGCAGTGATTTCCAACCAGGAAAGTGGCGCTGTTAAACCAGGCAGCAGTTTGGAAATGTGAAAGGTGAGAGGCTGGAGGCAGGAAGACTGAAGAGGCTATTTCAAAGCCTAGAGAAGTGAAGAAAAAGGAGCCAAAACCAAAGCAGCGGCAGTGGTGAAGAAGGACTCAGCTTAAGAGGTAGTCCAATAAAAGATGCACACATTCCTATCCCTATGCAAAAAATGTATGCAAAAGGCATATGATGAAAAAACTGCATATTTTAAATTTTTCTTTGCACCAAAATAAACTAGTACTTTAATTCCATTTTTCTGTGAACTTTTTGAGGACCCCCTTGTATATGAAAATGTGTATTATGCATATAATATACTGCCCAAGATCCCAAGAGGAGAATGGAGGAGAAGGGATTGCGGCGTGGCCATCCCCCCTTGGGGGGGGTGATTTCTCGCTTTCTGTCTCTCTGTTTCTCTCTGTCGTTCTGGTGAGCACATGCATCCTTTAACAAAAACCTCTCAAAAATAAAAAGAAAAAAATATATGTATACACACACACACACACATATATGCATGGATTTCAGATATTTTTGCACCAAAATAAACGAATTCAATTTTCCCATGAACGTTCTAAAGTCCGTCTATAAACATACACCCATATGTGTATAGGATATACGTCTAAACTTTATATCTACGTCTGTAGCTTAAAGGGTGTCAGGAGAAGACCCTGTGCTTTGCCTTGCTGGTGGCACTCAGGTGAAAGGCCACAGAGGGCTGGTCTGGGAGATGTGTCTCCTGGGGGGATCCTGTCTTATAATCCCTCTGAGGGGCTGTGGCTGCTGTGAGTTCTACGAGGCAGATGGGGTGCAGCATCTTGCTTGATCTGCCCTGGCTTGATCTGGCACGCCTTTCCCTGGCTTTCCTAAGTGCCGGCTGCATTGGCTTTCGGTTCTATTTCAGACCTTTGCAGCGGCTGCTCCCTTACCTAGCTCTTGATATGGTCCCTGTCTTATTTAGCTGAAGGTCTCAGCTTATGAGAAATGTCCCCTGGAAAGCCATTTTTCCTGTCCCGTGGCATTCCCTCATCAGACTTGCAGTCTGTTCGGATCTCTCTGCTGGACTCTATGTTTCATGGAGCAAGGAGCACGTTTCTTGTCTCTTTGTCTCTCGTGCCCAGTGTAATCCTGGCACAGTAAACATGCCTTGAACGGATGGATGATTCACTATATAAAAAAGACTTGAAACAATGTAACAAAGGAAATGATAAAAATAGATGGACAGATAATGTTTATAAGTGAGTTTAGAAAACCCCTTGCCAAAATGACTTAAAATTTAAAGCCAAAGGAAACATTTAAAAGGTTTATGTTAATTTCATCTTACCCAAAGAAACTTCCTCTTTCTTAAGAAAAAAAGGGGGTACCAAGATTCATTTTAAAAGCTTCATAGACATCAAATTACTTTCATAAAGGGGGTGGGGAGAGCCTTCAGATAAATGTATTTGAGTAGACTGGCTAGAAACATGTGGATTGCATTTCCCTTAAACTCTCTTGGGTTTGCAAATTGGAAAGAAGGGCCTAGAATAAAACGCATTTTCTATTTTCCTGAAGTCAGTATATTTGGGAAACAGCGTTGTCTGAGATATTCAGGAAACTGAAAATATGTGGGGGTACTTGTTTAAGTACTGTTATTCCCAGGGCTATACTAAAGTGGCTGATAAGAAAGAGGAAGTGGTCATTTAGCATCTGAAAAGAACCAATTCAAAAAAAATTTTTTTTCCTATGTAGCTTTCATACAAGAAAAATCTCCCCCTATGTCCCCCCTTAACCACAATCAATATTTTTAGGGGATGAAGACGGGAGGAGGGAAGAGTTTATTCAGTCTTTTGTATGCGACTGAGCTGTGAAAGCAGGATGAAGATTTTGCTAAATCTGTCCATTAAGTGCCTCTAAGTGCTTTTAAAACATGTCCTGGAGCAGAATGGAGGGCACAAGAAAGAGAAACTGGGAATTAAGGCTAAATTATTACATCGAAGTGTCTTGATAGTGGAAATGTCAGAAGAAATAGCAGGAGTGACAAGCAGATCAAACTTCAGATGTTCCACTTAAATCTTCTTTTGTCGAACAGCCCTAAAAGGGAAAAGTCATTTTGGTTTTTAAGTGGTCAAATTATATAAAGTTTGTGGAGTGAGAATTTCTTTTTCTTTATCTGGAGCAACATAGTGTAGATTTTCCCCTAAATATACGGAATAAGAATTCAATTAAATATATCAATCTAAGTGCTTAGTATGATCACCAGGCATGTCAATAATTTCCCATATGAGTAGAAATTTCTTTCTTATGTGGATATTTAGAAGGAAATGTTCAACATAAAATGAAAAGGCTTAATTCCATTGGGGAAAAATGTTTCTAATGGAAAGGAAAAAAAAATAAAATAAGGAATTTTTGACAAAGAATATTAATAATTTTGAATATAGATGATCAATTGTTTAGCTTATATGAATCTACTAATATTTAGAGAACGTAATGCAAAGAGTCATCCATTTTTAGATTTGCAAATGATAGCAAATGCATTTGTGTCTGAAAGGTGGACTGCTAGAGCCCCCTAGCTGTTGGAAATAATTCTGTCCTCCTAGGTGTAGATAAATAACCTAATTGCAAAGGCAGTAAGTAGTCTACCAAGAAACCTACTGGGAAACAGTTAAATAAGAACATACAGCATCCACTACTATCTTACCGTTTGGGTTGGTATAATGTCAGCACTGCTGTGAGCATCCACAGAAATCAATCCTGGCCCTCCACACCCCTGAACTTCTTGATAGGTAAATTATAAGGACAGTTTTATCACCCTTTCTCATATTATTTTGGAATGGTTTGAAATAGACAGTCTCCCAAAGCCAGAAGTACAGTGAGTCTAATCAAGGTCGATGATTTCAGTTCTAAGTTCAGTAGAGGGAGGGTCTATCCCATGGACCTGGAATATCGTGAACCTTGGAATGAATCAGGAGCCCATGGACTAATGTGTTTTGTTTAGTTTGCACAGACCTTTTAAAACCTTATATAGCTAGGCAAATTATATAAATCAAAAAATTGGGGGCCAGCCTCATGGCATAATGGCCAGGGAAGCCAAATCCCACATGGCCAACCATGGTTCAAATCTGAGCTCCAGGAACTTGAAAGACACACAAGTAGGGCCAGCTATAGTGCAATGATTAAGGTGTTGGATTCCCACATGGCTAACTGCGGTTCAAGTCCCAGGCCTAGTGGCTTGCTTTCTCATTTTCCCTCTCTCTGTATCTCTCTAGTCAAATTTAAAAAAAAAAAAGATGATAAATAATAATAAAACTAACTAAATAATTTTTACACACACACACTAAGAATGTGTGTGTGTGTATGCTCCAAATCCCAGCAGGATGGAGAAATGGAAGAGAAGGGATTTCAATGTGACCATCCCCTATCAGAAGTACTTTCTCCTCTCCTTTTCTCTGTCTTTCTGGAGAAAACATGGAGAATGGAAAAAAAAAAAAAAAAGAAGAAAAAGAAAGAGAAGAAAATACTTTCAGATGAAAATCCATCTCTCCAGCTTCTCTTGAAAAAGTAAAGAGCTGGGCTGGTAACTCTGGGCCTGCATATTCATATGGCACCAATAGGCAAGAGCCAAGTGATGGTACTCCTTATATGACGCATGCAAGTGCAGTTCACCACAGTTCCCTCTACTTTGTAACAGATGATGTAAAACCAGATAATCACGCTGGGTGCATGTGCATGTGGGTCCCAAATCCCCAGAGGAGAATGGAGAAGAAGGGATTGCAGCATGGCCATTTCCCTTGGGGGGTGATTTCCCACTTTCCCTCTCGGTCTCTCTCCCTCTGGAGAGCGCATACACCCTGTGGCAAAAAAAAAAATCTTAAAAACAAAATCAAAATCCAAAAGGCATCCCTGAGCCCGCCGAGTTGTTACCATGAGCAAAGCTCACCCTCCCGAATTGAAAAAATTTATGGACAAGAAGTTATCATTAAAATTAAATGGCGGCAGACATGTCCAAGGAATATTGTGTGGATCTGATCCATTGATGAATCAAATTTGTGATAGATGAATGTGTGGAGATGGCAACTAGTGGGCAACAGAACAATATTGGAATGGTGGTAATACGAGGAAATAGTATCACCATGTTAGAAGCCTTGGAACGAGTATAAATAATGGCTGTTCAACAGAAAAACCCATGTCCCCTTGTCAACAGGCCCGTTTTTACTATGATGTAAAAATCAGGTCATGTACGTTTCCATAATAAATTTTTTGTTAAGTAAACTTTAAAAAAAAAGAAATCAAAACTCCAGCATGTTAAATACAATTGTATTACCTGCTTGAAGCCTATAGGCAAGTGAGTTTTTAACTCCTGGCCTAAACTCTGATAATTATACTCCTCTTACTACCATCAATAAAGCTTCCGGTGGTTGAACACTTGATGTGAGTCAACCACAGAGCATTCCTTTATGTGCATCATCTCAAATCTTCATATGAACCATCCAAAATAATTTCTGTACTTATGCTACAAATAAGAACTCAGGTTCAAATGAAGTAATTCAATAAAGGGGCCAGATGGTGGCATAGCAGTGACATAACCGACCCATGTACAAAGGTCCTCCGTTCTGTCCCAAGTCCTCCCTTTATGCTGGTCATGCACAGATATGCCAGCCTTCTGGACTGGCTGAAGTTGGGGGTAGATGGCAGTATGAGGACTCTGTAGTGGCTCCCCCTCTCTCTCTCTTTTGAATGGGTGAAATATTTAAATAGAATACATTTTAAAAAGTAATTCGGTAACTATATATCAGGTGGCACTTGAGCCAGGTATTGTACAAAATACTGGGGATGCAGTGTTGAACAACATCTACTTAGCCCCTGCTCTTATGGAGCGTATGCTCAAATTACAGACGTGATTTCGAAGTGGAACTGTAGATTGCCGTGGAGGTGTAAAGCAAGGGAATTTAATGCGCATGTACTGGTGTCCTCAGATTTTACAACAGCGTCACCTGGAGAGCTTGCTGTTCCCTGCTCCATTCCTGCCTGCTCCAGTCTCTCTCCTTTCTTGGTTTTCTGATTTAATAGGCCCCAGTTGGGAGCCAGGAATCTGTACTTTTTTTTTTTTTTTAATTGTGGCACAGATAAGAAATTTACCATTTTAGCCATTTTTAATTGTACAGTTCAACATCATTAGGCACATTCACACTGTTGTGCAACTATATTTTCTAACAGATGATGTAAAACCAGTGTGTTTTATATTGATTAGAGCCATCCATCTCCAGAACCTACTTTATCTTCTTGATCTGAAAGAAACACCATGTAAGTCCCTACCCCCAGTGCTCCCAGCAACGTAATGTCTTCAGAGTCCATCCATCTTGTAGTGTGTACTGGAATTCCCTTCTTTTTTGAGGCCAAATAATATTCTGTTGTACTGTGTGCACATGCCTACATTTGTGTAGTCATTCATCTGTTGTCAGGTGCTGGTATTGCTTCCAGCTCCTGGCCACTATGAATAATGCTGTTCTGACAGTGAGTGTACCAATGTCTGTTCAAAAACTGCATGTTTGAAATCTGAGCTTTATCCATAACCCATGTAAATCTGATATAGGTGGATCATGAGCCAGACTTTGATAAACGATGATCTGGAGATCTGTGAAAGACTATCCAAGAAACTGACATTGAAATTGATACTCAAAGCATGAGTAGCACTTGACCAGGTGAAGGTTGCTAAGAGCAGTAACCCTAGAAACCTAGAGGGGTGGATTCTGACTTTCTCCTGAAGTACCAAGATACTGGAGTTGCCACAAGAACACACATCAGCACTCAGGTTTGTAAGTGGGTGTCATAATTTAATCGAGTGCCTCAAACAAGAGTTAGTAATCAATCCTTCCTTGAACAGATGTGCGTTTAATGTTAAGCGTTAGGTACAATAAACACCAGGTGTGCCCATTCTTCCATTCCCTTACAATAAGCCAGGCACTGTGTCTAGTGCTAGAAAATTATTGGAAATTGTTGCACTATATAATTTTGTTCATTGTTTCACAAAACTCACATACATCACTTATCAGTGTTAATAATTTTCCTTCATGCTGATTCCTGAGAACTCCTAAGAATTCTTTAATACTAACCTATCTCTTTCTCCATCTGTAGGCAACTGAGCTGATGAGTCTGAAGGATCTCTTCCTCAACTGTAAGAGAGGAAATTATCACTGGAGATGACTTCTGAGTTTGGAGGGATTCTTTATTTCTACCATTAATCCTTCATTTGTTACCAATGGAATATTGGCATTGATTTCTTGGATTTCACATTTAAGAATGACTCAGGTTTACCAGAGCTCACCAGTGCTGTTGGAGTTTTCTCGACACATTGACTAGAAATCTGTAGTTCTTTGAGAGAGAAAATAGAGGATATCTTTCATGACTAAATTACTTTTAAAAATTATGAAAAATAAAATGCCTGATAGTACATGATTTTAAAATGCTCAATTCAGAGATAAAAGTTTTAGACTGAAAGAGTCTCAGAGAAATTCAGAGGAGCGCCTTTCTTTTCTCTTCTCGTTTCAGAGGTTTTGCCTTAGGGCATGTACGCTTGCTCAGGAGAGAGAGAGATACACACAGAGACAGTGAGAGGGAAAGTAAGAAATCCCCCCCTCCTCAGGGTGGCAATCCCTTCTCCTCCATTCTCCTCTCAGGACCTTGGGCATGCATGCACATGTGCCCAGTGTGAGTTTAAAGCCACCAGGTATACAGGTATAGGACTTGAACTGCTGTCAAGCATGTGGTAGTCCAGCAAGGTAACCACTGTGCCATCTGCTGGCCTCCAGAGGAATGCCTTTCTGAATCCTCACATCATTTAACTTGGATGATAGTTATAGTCTATCTTGAATTATAGCTTATATTTTTACTTTACCAGATTGCAAGCTTTTTGAAGATAGGAACTATTTCTAAATTATCTTTGAATAGCTCTCAGCATCAGCATTTGGTAACTCACATTACTGAAGAACTCAGCATATGATGTGCTAAACACTGTCATAATAACATAGATATCCAATAAAAATGCAGTGATTGGACAGTTACATAAACGTGATGCACAGAAGAGCAATTTGGAAAGGACCAAAAATGGGTTACCATTTGCTTAAAATAAATACACTTCTACATTACAATAGGTAGACAGCAAAATAATGATTTTAGTATAAAAACAAAATGTTGTTTTCTTTTTATAAAAAAAAGCACCTCAAGAATCTTGTGACTCATCCTTCAGAATGAACCCTTCTCAGAAGCGTGAATATACCTGCTTGAAAAGGTAAACCAGCCTAAATATCAGGTTAAGAGAAGTTGAGTGACTCTGGACTGCATAAAGCAAGTATCCAAATATTTTTCAAAGAATTATTTATTTAAAGTTAAATAAATTAACTTTATTTATTTATTTTAATTTGACCAGAGAGGGACAGAAAGAGAGAGCGAGAGACCAAGAGAAAGAGGGAGAGGGACAGAAAGAGAGAGCGAGAGAGCAAGAGAAAGAGGAACAAGCCACCAGGTCCAGGATTTGAACCACAGTTGGCCATAGTGGGAGTCCAGCACCCCAACCACTATGCCACCTGCTGGCCCCAACAAGTATTAAAATTGTATAATCTTATCATAGAAGGGTCCGGAGTCTCAGACTGACATTGATCAGTGCTTTAGAAAGGGAACGGATGGAGAGAAGAAGGGTATGGAAGACGCGGGATGCGGAGGAAAGGGAAAGA
>NW_006159529.1:1304954-1312466 GCF_000334495.1 Tupaia belangeri chinensis | reverse complement strand
TGTTTGAAAGGCTCTTCCCCCCTATTCTAGAGTGGGAGGTGAATTAAACAAAACAGTCTCTGAAACAAAGGGTGAAACCCAAAACATTATTATTTTTATTTAATGCCAGACATCATGTGCCAGACAGAGAGAGAGAGAGAAATTGCTTCCCTGGTAGGGCCTGGTCATGCCGCAGTTCCCTTTTTTCCATCCTCCATTCCATCAGGATCCTGGACATGAGTGTCCAAATGTCTGGTGTGTTTTTTAAGCAGTTGGGGCCAGGATTTGAACTGTAGTTGGCCATGTGGGATCCGGCTCCCTTCACACAGCAATGAATTACTATGCCATAGTGCTGACCCTCAAAATATTATTTCAAGTGACGTTGAAACATATTTTCTTTGGCCGTAACTTTAAAAAACATATATGTATGTGTGTGTGTATGTGTGTGTGTGTGTATAAACACACACACACAAAATTATGAAATTATGAGTGTATATACCAAATGCCCATCTACACCAATATAAATGTATGTGTGTATATATACTCATATATACAAATTTGACTATGTATACCTTACACACACACACACACACACACATTATATATGTGCTCTCATTCTCGGTCATTTTTCAAGAGAAAAATTCTTACTATCAAAGCTGTTTATATTAAAACTCACATTGGCCTACTTATCTCCTATTTGTAACTTCTTATTTATTTATTTATTTTTAGGTTTTTGCCATAGAGTGTTCACTCATCAGAGAGAAACAGTGAGAGGGAAAGTGAGAAATCACCCCTCCAGAGGGGACAGCCACAGCACGATCTCTTCTGCGTTCTCCTCCTGGGATTTTGGGCATGCACGCACATGTGCCCAGTGTGAGTTTCAAGTCTCCAGGTTCAGGACTCAAACCGCAGTCAACTACATGGGAGTCCAGCAATGTACCCATTACACCATCTGCTGGTCCCCATCCCAGTTTTTTGACCCACATTTAACCAGAACGCTTATTTTAGAGAAAGTTCAGGGGAGGCCAAATTCTCTGTAATCTAAGGGAGGATGATTTAACAAGATGCAGGGCGCTGTTAGATTAAGAATGAACGTGTGGAAAGACAGGAGAGTCTGCCGTTTCTCCAGTTCTTTCTAAATTCAAAACCTAAAAGGTCACGTTGGTTGACATACTGTAACTTAAGCAATACTGTTTCCGGAGAGTATAAAGCCTATAATTTTTAAACTCTACCTTCTCATGGGGATGGCTTGGAAGTTCTCAACAGAAGGGATTCCCAGTGTATACTGGCAAACAAAAGCAAGCATGTAGGCTTAATTCCTGCTTGTTCTGGGCTGTACCTCCCAGAGCGAGAAACAAAGCTGGGAATGTGACAACCTCCCTCCACTGACACCATCTCAGATATCACTTCCGGTGCATCGCTGGTTCTGCTGAACAAGTAAACGCTTTGTTTATTTATTTGTGTATATGTGTAGGAAATCATCAGCACAGGAACATGCACAGCAATCGATTGACAGTAATTTCTAGATTGTGTCTAAAAGGGCGCAGCCTGAAATAAAATAGTCCCCAGAACCCTGTTATCTAGAGAAAATCTGCACAATGGCAGGCATCTAGTCCTTTATTCATCTCAATGCTTGGCACATTAGAGAGTCTTATAAATGTCTGTGGGATGGAGGGGAAGAGAAGGCTCTGATACTATGCAGAAGAAGGAAGAGCCTTTCCATTTATAAAGCAGGCAGTTGCCCGTGTGAAGTAATTACCCAATAGAACAACTTGTTAATTACTCAGCCCTGTGGGTTAATTCAATATTGCCAATAACATCGTTTTCTTAACACTATCTTTTCTATTATTTAATTTTATTCATTGTCATTATTATAATTTTTAAAATTTGAACAGAGAGAGACACAGAGAGGGGGAAAGTGAGAAAGTAAGCCATCAGGTCCGGGAGTTGAACCATGGTCAGTCATGTGGGAGTCCAGTTCCTGAACTATACCATCTGTTGACCCCTAACCTCTGTTTTCATTAAGTCAAATCATGTGAAATTGCCAACACTTGACCAGTTTTATTCCTAGGTTCAAGCTAATATTCTGTCATTAGTAGCTGCAGTGGAAACATATGAGATTGTTATTTTTGTGGGTCAAACACTATTATCTACTAACAATTTCACACACTTCAACTACAGCAATAATATCACGTATCTGGGTATTATATAATTATTTGTACAATATACACAACTACCACTGTCTAATGAGTACGTACCATGTCCGCACACTGTGCTCAGTAGTTTATATAGATTATTTCATTTAATCTTATAAGGTAGGTTGTAATATTATCCCTTACTATGCAAATTTTCCAGGAACTAGTCACATTAAGGCACTGGTCACTTTCATCTCACAGATCAGCTTACCTGTGGGCTTGGTGGCATGTTCTTGAAGACATAAGGATTGAAGGTTGAGACCACATTCTCACAGGGAAACAACTTGTGCGAGGCAGGGGCTTGGAGCCCACATCTGATTCCAGGTTAACTTTTTTTGGACACACCTTAGATTTCACACCTGATTCCCAAATTGTCCCAAGATTTCAGTCAGGCTCTAGGAAAGGTAGTACGTACACTGGAGGTTGACAAGTCTCGGGAGTTGAATTTTTCACACACACACACACACATACACATACACACACGCACACACACACACACACACACACACACACACAAAGAGAAGGGAGCTTTACAGATAGATGGTATACTGAAAACAGAGAGGGGGAGATTGCCCAACAAACACGTTTTTCAAAGTACTGATTCAGGGACCAGCAGGTGGTGTAGTGGTTAAGGTGCTAAACTCCCACATGGCCAACCGCGGTTCAAGTCCCAGACCTGGCAGCTTGAAAATTATGCCAGATGTGTGTGTATGTGTGCCCAAAATCCCAGAAGGAGAATGGAGAAGAAAGGATTGTGGTGTGGCCATCCCCTTAGGGAGTGATTTCTCACTTTCTCTCTCACTGTCTCTTTCCGGCAAGCACATGTGGCCTGTGGCACAAACCTAACAACGACAACAAAAAAGTACTAATTTATGTCTACTGTCTACTTAATAATTGCATAATTATTAAGTTCCCAATATCATACTTAACAGTAGAGCCAGAACTAGGGGAACAAAGTGAGTGAGGTACTTACCTTGGGTGCAAAAAATAGAAAGGGTACCATAAAACTCAGTCATCAAAATAAATCATCTTTTAAGACAATACTATTTTCTTTATTTTTTTAATTACCAGATGGTGGGAGCACTCACTAGAGAGAGGCAGAGAGATGGAGAGAGAAGGAACCAGCTAATGGAGTATGGTCATGTCACAATCCCTTCTCCTCCATTTCTCCATCCTGCCGGGATTGTGAGTACATGTGCACATGTACCTGGTGTGTTTTTCAAGCCACTGGGTCTAATCGAACTGTGATCAGTCATGTGGCATCCAGCTCTCTTAATCACTAGGCTAAAGGGCTGATCCAAGGCAGCATTTTAAAACATCAAAATTAATGTAAAAGATCCATGATTAGGCCCAACCGGGGGAGTGATTGCTTCTGCTGCTTGTCAGACTGAGGCCACATGAGAGGCCTAGGTTCGATTCCTGGCCCATCCTAAAAGCCAGGCACAGTGGTGTGTGCTTATAGTCCCAGTTACTCAGGAGACTGAAGCAGGAGAATCATGAAATAGAGAGACCCTGTCTAAAAAAGAAAAAAGGAATAAAGAAAAGAAAAAAGAAAAGTTCATGTTAGAAAAATACCCCACCCCAAATTTTTTTTTAGAGATTTTTGCTGTAGGGCATATGCACTAACCAGAAAGAGAGAGAGACAGAAAGCAAGAAATCACTCCCCTGGGGAAATAGCCATGCTGCAACCTCTTCTCTTCCATTTTCCTCTTAGGATTTTGGGCATGCATGCACACACACCCAGGGTGTTTTAAGCTGCTGTGTCCAGGACTCAAACCACGGCTGACTATGTTGGAGCCTGCTAGTTCCTCAAATGCTAAAATTTTAAACATAAGAAGGATCAGCATTACTAATTTTTCCTTTTGCTTCAGATTTCCATGAGGTTCTGTAAGGCACAGTTTAAAAGCATCCCAGTTCAAATAATAAATTATATGGTCACTCTAATTTAGAGTGCCTTGTGAATAATGACAAAGGCATATATAGTGATTATTAGATACCCAGTACGACTCTAAGTGTTTTGCATATATTAACTATGAGATAAATACTGTCATTATCCTCATTTACAGCTAGAAAACAGAGGGTTGGAAAGTTTAAGTAGTTTATGCAAAGTCACACCACCAGGAGAATGAGTCCAGGCAGTCTGGCTTCCAAGTCCTTAACCTTTACACTATGCCACTTCTCCAAGAAAGCTCAATAAATGTCACTGCTATTAATGTTATTATAAATAATAAAGGAAGAGAGGACAGGTCTGAGAAAGAGAGGTAGAAGGAAACAGCCCTACTACTTCTCAATTTGGACTAAGTACAGTCTAGAATACAGCTGTTATCTGGCTGTAATTTAACCTTTTTTGAGCCCCTCTTCCTGTCAAATGAAAAGATTGGATCTGCTGATCTCTGAGGTCCCTTTCAGCTTCAAATAACAGCCTTTTATTCAAGGAGTCTTCATTACAATATAGCATTTCTCTGGCCCTTGCTAGTCCTCCAAATACCTCCTTTTTCTTTTTTTCTTCCATGTTCCACTTCCTCTGTGCTCATCCTTCCTGTCTTCCCTCCATATGGTTTTTCCTTGGTGATCTCATCCATGTTCACAGTTTCAACTCTCGTCTCTCTGCGGCTGTCTTCCAAATCTTCATCTGAGCTCCATCCCCTCTCCCAAGGTCCAGACCTGCCTTTCCAGCTGTCTGATGAACTCTTCTAAAACTCATGTGCTGGAAACTTCGAGTCAGTATGTCCAGTATCAAACTCATCACCTCCCACCATCAGCTCATTACCGGGGCTCAGCCCCCTCACCCTTGTCTTGAATTTCTGACTCAGGCAATTGCTGAGACCTGACAGTTTTACCTCTGCTCTCTCTCTCTCTCTCTTGAATTAATCAGAGGGCACGTGTACTTGCCAGATAGAGAGAGTGAGAGTGAGAAGGTGAGAAAGCACCCCACCATGGAGAATGATCATGCCACAATTGCTTCTCCTTTTCCTCCATTTCTGCTCCCTTTCAGGATTTTGGGTATGCATGCACATGTGCCTGGCATGTTTTCCAAGACACTGGATTTGGGACTCAAACCACACTGTCTTCCATATGGAATCCAGATGCTTTAACCACCATGCCACCAGCCGGCCCACATCTCCCTCATTGCTCTCCTTCCCATTCCAAATGCCACATCCCAATCAACCCCTCACTGCCTTCTTCTTGGTCTTCTCCCTACCATCTGCCCATTCCTCATAGCTGGGACAACCTTCCTAGACTGTAACTAGGATCTTGGCTCTCCTTCCTGAGAACATTTAGTGGTTTCCCAGTGTTTGCAGAGGAAAGTCTAATTGGCTCCAATCTGCTTTTGCAGTCTTACCTTCCACTTCCTACTTCTGTATCTTTCCTTTCTTCATTCGTAGGGTGTCTATGCTCTTACATGAGAGTAAGAGAGTGAGAAAGGATCACCCAGTGGGGCTAGTCACACCATAGTTCTTTTCCTTCCCATTTTCTATTCCATCAGGATCCTAAGAATGCATGTATGCAACCCAGCATCTTGCTGGCAGGGTCTGGGATTTGAACCCCAGACAAACATGTGGATCTGGCTTCCTCTGCATAGTGCTTAAACTCTGTGCCATAGAGCCAGCCTCCTCCTCTATGTATCTGAAACATTATATGTCCTGGATTACTCCAATGCTTCCTAAATGTGTATAGAGTATATTCTCCTACCCTTTCTTTAGGTCATTCCCTTTGCTTAATACTCTTCCCTATTTCTGTTTACCTATCCTTCAAGATATGACTCAAATTCTCCCTCCCTTTTGAAGTCTTCTCAAATTCTCCAGAGATCATCTTTTTTTCTCGTAATTGTTTATAGTACTTTATCTATATACCTCTGCCAACACTTATCTCCTTCCACATTGTCTTATAGCTACATTAATTTTTTTTAGAACTTTTTAAAATTTTATTTACAGTCACTATTATTTCTTTTTAAATTTGCTATAGGGCATGTGTACTCTCTAGAGAGAGACAGAGAGAGGGAGGAAAAGTGAGAAAGCAAGCCATCAGGGATGTGAACTTGATCAGTCACATGGGATTATAACACCTTAGCCACCAGGCCATCTGCTGGGCCCTACATTTATTTATTTATTTATTTATTTTTTAGAGATTTTTGCTACAGGGTGTATGTGCTTACTAGGGAGACAGAGAGACAGAGAGACAGAAAGCAAGAAATCACCCCCAAGGGGGAGGGCCAAACCAGTCTTTTCTCCTCCATTCTCCTCTCAAGATTTTGGGCACACATGCGCATGTGCTCAGCATGAGTTTTAAGTCACTGGGTCTTGGACTCGAACTGCGGTTGACCATCTGACAGTCCAGCACTTTAACCACTATGCCACCTGCTGGCCCCTGTACATTTACTTTGTATCACACCATATTAAGGCCTCATAGCTGAGCACATCATTCATCTTCCCCAACCCCTTAGCCACTCTCCACTGTCTATCATGCAATCACACGGTAGAAATAAAAATGTGAGCACTAAATTATTCTATGTAATTTTTTAAATTGTCATATCTGCAAAATAAAGTAACTGACATGTACTTTAAAACATTTTTATGTGTATTTATTTCATGAAAAAGAGATACAGAGAGAGAAAAAGAAAGATTGTTTTTGATCAGCCTCAACAGGGCCCCCATACCACCCACCATCTATCCCCAGGTCTCAACTGGCCCAGTACAAGGGCCTGCATGTTCTGTGTGTCTGGGGAAACCCTGGGACACGAACCCAGGACCCTGGACCCTCCCACTTCTTCATCTGGGTCCAGCTGAGTTACCACAGTGCCTGACCCTCACCTATACTTTTGTATGAGTGAGAGGATGGAACTAAGATTGCCACTCCCTCTCCCAGAAGGCAATTATCCTCTCTGAAGAGTGTTCCTCTCTTAAGGGCAGCAATCCTTGGGACCAGCAGTTAGCATAATGACTATGTCGCTGGACTCCCACGTAGTTGACCGCAGTTCGAGTCCCAGACCCAGTGGCTTAAACTCACGCCAGGTGTGTGTGCGTGCATGCCCAACATCCCGGGAGGAGAATGGAGGAGAAGGGATTGCGGTGTGAGCATCCCCCCTGGGGGGTGATTTCTCGCTTTCTGTCTCTCTCTGTCTGGCGAGTGCATGCACCCTATAGCAAAAACCCCTCTAAAAAAAGAAAAAAGAAGGGGGACAGCAATCCTTCAGGGATAAGCTTACCACGCAGACTAAATCCTGTTTCCCTTCTAAGAGTGGGAGAACATCCCAAACCTTGGGAAGAGCCTAATGTCCTTCCTCTGTTCCAGCAAGCTCCCTGGATCCTTGAGTGCCACCCTTGATCTTTTTCCTGGG
>NW_006159529.1:1289662-1304923 GCF_000334495.1 Tupaia belangeri chinensis | reverse complement strand
GCTGAACTCAGGTGTCCTTGTGAGGGTTCATTACTGAGATTACTCAGCCATTTCAAACCCCAAACCTGCACAGATTTTAAAAAAGCAAAAGCAAAAAAACTATTCCTGGGTGTTTGTGTAGGGGTGGTATATTTGTTGAGGGCAGAGAAAGATTTGAAAAGTAATCATAGGCTGTTGTTCTGATTACCAACTGAGAACACCAGTGATACTTAGCAATGGCTAAAGATAACTTTCCACAGCACATTGATATCGGTGCTAAGCTCAATCGTAAGCAATGAGTTAAAAAGACAAGTGAAGAGGAGCTGGTCACCAAATATCATTCATTCTTAATTAAGCAGCTAAGAGGTAACATTTTTAGAAAACGCATTTCCTGCTTTAGTTTGTCCTTGGACTAACAACTGATGGTGGAATTTTAATTTAATATTACAGCATATGTTGCCTTTCTGAATTAAAAAATCTATGACTTGACTCCAAAATCTTTTTAAGTTTTACCGAATAGTCTCACCAAAATAAGGTCATCAGTGGTAGTATTTATAATAAATTTACAATTTCTGAAACAAATGGAATCAATATATACAATTAATATTGCAAATAAACGTCAAAATGATATACTTCCCACCGTATAAATGAACCCTGTTTCACACATAAATGTGCTTCGTGGCAATGGTTCAAAATCCTTTTTCTTCCACAGTAAGCAGATTGAATGAAATAAAAAATGATGTGCCAAGACTTAAAGGTACAAATGGTACAAATTTCAAATTATTGATTGCTGACTGCGCTTACAGACATCAAACAATACTTTTTCAGGCAGCTATAAGAGTCCACTTCAGTGAAGACATGATATATTACAGGAAAATTGAAAATGTGGGGACTGTTTGACTGGTCAATGGTCATTTTCAATTTTTAAGCTTTGAGGGAATATTTTTTTTAAGTCATAGAAAAAAACAATGCAAACTAAATGGCATCTCATTAATTCAAACCGTTCTCACCAAGCACCTTTTTTGTAGTTTGAAAAGTACCTAAGATATTCACTCAGGATTAGAAACTCACTTTATGATAAAAGTGCACATTTGGGCAGAATCCATAGGCAGTGACATCCCTTAATGGAACGCCTAGCAGGCCAAAGCCATCACGCTTGAGAGACCCAGAATATATTTATGGAGGCAAGAAATTTTCTCAGAAACTAACTTCTGATGTATAGGCAAGACACGTGCTCTTATAGACTGAATCGGAGCTCTCTCAACCTGACCACACCTTTAAAATTGCTGTTGAGTTAACATCTTTGCAAAAGTAACAATCAAATCCAGCATGGAAATGAAGCCAATGATTCATCATTGCACACAAACTGTCCCTAACATGGAAATGTGAAGCAACTTTGTGTATTCAAAAATGTTATCAGTTGGAATTCTTTTAGTTGCTAGTGACAGAAACCAAACCCCAACCAGCTTGGGCCAAGAAGATAATTTATTGTTGCAGATGATTGGAAAGTTCAAGTAATGCTGAATCCAGGGATTCATATGATGTCAGAAACGTGTTGTTTCTCTCTGTCTCTCAGTTGTGCTCCCTCTGTGCTAGATTCATTCCCAAAGAGGCTGTACGTACCCATGTGGAAGACCTCTGATGGCCAGGGCTGCTGAGAGCAGGTGAAGACCCGGAGGACATTTTTTTTTTTCCCCAGGTGCTCCAGCAAGGGTTAACTGGTTAAAATACTTTATATTGGTTTGGTATTGATCTGCACACTGGAGCCCAAAACTCTTGTCTACACCTCTTGCCCAGCGATACATACTATTTCCCTGGCTGCCCCTGCCCTTCTCCCCAGTACATGGACTTCCGGCTCTGTCCCCTCATTGGCCCAGTGAATAGGTTTCACTGTTCTGCACTTACGATTTCACAAGGCAGCAGTTTCTGTCTCTGTCTCACTCTTCATCTGTCTGTCTGTCTATTTTTCTCTTCTCTTCTTTCCAATCCATATTACATTTGGAAGCAGGAAACCTGTCAGCCTCGCTTGATAACCTCCAAACCTGGTCAACTGAGGTGCCTGGGGGGATGAAATACTCTGATGGGCCTATGGCATGTCCATCACATAAGACGTGGGGCCTATCTTGATGGATAACTTAATCAATTACATGCACAATTGGAGTGCGGGGAGCAGTCCTCAAAAGGAAGAATTCTACTACATACAAAAAAGAAGTGCTCTACTTCAGCTACCAAAACCCTCGTGGAGATCAACATTTAGCATTTTGAGCTGGCTCTGTAGTTCAGTGGTTAAGCACTGTGCTTTGGGAGCCAGACCCCATGTGGCCTACCATGGTTCAAATCCTGGCCCTTATAACTTAAAAAAACATGCCAGGTGCATGTGTGTGTCCAACATCCTGACGGGAAGGAATAATGGAGGAAAAAGGATTGCCATGTTATCACACCCAACCAGGAGGTGTTCTCTCTCTCTCTGTCTCTCTCTCTCTCTTTCAAGTACACACATCCTCTGGCAAAAAAAAAAAAAAAAACACCCAAAACTCATCGTGTCATGTGATTTTCCCTGCGCACAGTTTTCTGACTCAGATCAGTAAAAACAGTTTAAACAATGAAATAAGCTGTACTTGGAAACCTTCTCTCGAAGATAACTGAGGAGAGAAAGGCTTGTTTCTTCCTTACGCTATGGCATTAGATCCGTCCTCACCAGAAGGGGGTTGTGCGGACTTGTACGTGTGTACTTTGGCTTCAGTGCAGTGAAGCTGATGGGTAGGAAGTGAGCAGAGGCGTCCAGATGATCCGTCCTCACCAGAAGGGGGTTGTGCGGACTTGTACGTGTGTACTTTGGCTTCAGTGCAGTGAAGCTGGTAGTTACTAGTAGGAAGTGAGCAGAGGGGTCCAGATGGGGAAAATTCTCTTCTCTTGGAATTTTGCTAAAGCGGTGAATATGCTGTTTATGGTGCAAACCTGGTCAAATGAAGATGTACTGAGAGCCTCTTATGATAACTTTGGTAACATTTTAAGAAAAGTTCCCGGCCTTCAGAAAATTCATAGCTTTTAGGGACTCACAGGAAAGCAAATAGCTAACGCTAACGCAAGGAGATCAGTGCCGTGAGAATGGTATATCGGTGTTGGAGGAGCGCAGAGGTGGGGGTGATTCATTTTGCTGGGTAGGTAGGGAATAAGCATTCATCAGAGAAGTGGGGCTTGAGGGGCCTCGGTATAGGCTTCCTAGGGGAGATGACATCTGGCCTGAAGAATGAGAGCAAGTGTGATCATTTAGAAGAGGAGAGCAGCATTTCGGGCAGAGGAAGCAGTAAAGGAGGGAGGGAGAAAATCAATCCGCCATCTCCTTAATAGTCGCTGGCCAAGTTTCCAGAGCCTGTACAAAGAAGAGGATTGAAGCAATTATTGAGAAAACTGTCTCAATCTTTCCTTTTCTCCTGGCTGTGGAAATTTGGCCATTGCTGCATTTTTGTAAGAGAAAGAGTCTTGATTCCCAAGACCACACAATGTTGTGATGGAAAATTATTTTTCAGACAGAACGGAGAAAAATCACAGCACCTGAATTCAACTAGGGGAAACTAGACTTTATAAGAGAGGAAAATGAAAACCTTTCTTCTCTCTCTCTCTCTGTCTTTCTCTCTCAATTCACTCTTCCTTATTCCTTCTTTTGGAGAAAGAGGGGAGAGTTTCAATTTACAGAACAAATTCATTGAGCAAGAACCATGTGTATGTATGCATTTGGTGCCTCATGAGAGCTTAATAAATACTTGTAGTAAGATGATGGTAATTATTAAAACAATTTCTCAAACATTAACTTATGTCAAAATCAAAATAAAGTGCAGCTCCAGGAATTGATTCCTGTGCCCTCTTCTTCATTTTCCAATCTCCCCAAATGTCTGGGCAGCTTGTCAGCATTCAACGCTTCCTTTGAAGATTAAATAGCATTAAATTTTTGCCTTGCAAGGAAAGAGATTATGAACTTATGTGAAAACAAGACTTGGGTGGAAATATACACAGAAATCTGAAGGGGGAAGAACTTTTGGCTTAAGGGCCACAGAATGCACTGTAAATAAATAGAAAGTGAATGAACTTTGGTTTCAGCACTACAATTTATTAAAGGTTTGCTTCTGGGCAAGTTTCTTCCCTCCTTAAACTTTAGTTTTAAAATTAAGTTATTGAAGGTAGTGACCAGCAGATGGCTAGACTCCCATGTGGTTAACTGCAGTTTGAGTCCTGGATCCAGTGGCTTAAAACTCACGCTGGGCACATGTGCATGCGTGCCCCAAATCCCAAGAAATGAAGGAGAAGGGATTGTAATGTGGCCATCTCCCCTGGGGGGATGATTTCTTGTTTTCTTTCCTGTGCCCTCTTCTTCATTTTCCAATCTCCCCAAATGTCTGGGCAGCTTGTCAGCATTCAACGCTTCCTTTGAAGATTAAATAGCATTAAATTTTTGCCTTGCAAGGAAAGAGATTATGAACTTATGTGAAAACAAGACTTGGGTGGAAATATACACAGAAATCTGAAGGGGGAAGAACTTTTGGCTTAAGGGCCACAGAATGCACTGTAAATAAATAGAAAGTGAATGAACTTTGGTTTCAGCACTACAATTTATTAAAGGTTTGCTTCTGGGCAAGTTTCTTCCCTCCTTAAACTTTAGTTTTAAAATTAAGTTATTGAAGGTAGTGACCAGCAGATGGCTAGACTCTCATGTGGTTAACTGCAGTTTGAGTCCTGGATCCAGTGGCTTAAAACTCACGCTGGGCACATGTGCATGCGTGCCCCAAATCCCAAGAAATGAAGGAGAAGGGATTGTAATGTGGCCATCTCCCCTGGGGGGATGATTTCTTGTTTTCTGTCTCTCTGTCTCTCTCTGTCTCTTCGGTGAACACGCATGCCCTATAACAAAAATCTCTATCTTAAAAAAAAAAAGTTCTTGAGGGTCAGTCCATAGTGCGGTGGTTCAGCACTATTCAGGGAAAGTTGGATCTCACATGGCTGACTAAGGTTTGAGTCTCATTTCCGGTGACTTGAAAAGCATGCCAGGTGACACTCATGTGCTCTGGGTCCTGACGGAAAGGAGAATTGGTAAGGACCATGGTGTGAACAGGCCGTATTGAGGGAGTGTTTTCATTTTCTTTCTTTTTCTCTCATGTGCCCACACACACACTCTGGCATTAAAAAATAAAATAGAATAGAATAAAATAAAAGAATAATGATAGTACCTGCAGCATAGAATTCTTTGAGAATTAAAAGGGATAATCCATGTACAAATGGGTAACATAGTATCTGTCACCCAGTATTATCTTGCAATCAATAGAGCAGTGGAATTACAAAATATTGCCCAGCGTTAGTATTAACCACAGAGGAGACATTATATCAACATTGCAATCTAGTACTATTTTATCTGCCATTCCTTTCATCAAGGTATTGACATTAACAAGATTTGGGGACTAAATTATGACAGTCCCTGTTGGATACCACGAGAAGGCCAAAGAATGACTGTCCGTGGTTTTGACCCTCTTGTCATTTGCAAAAAGGAAAAAGAAGAGCAATAGATTTCTTTCCCTGAAAACCTTGGTAATTTGGCACAATAAGGTGTTTGATTGTAGAGAGAGAAGGAGGAGGTCTTAATGTGATGAAAACATGGAGCCTGAAAGACCGTGACACAAGCCCTTCTCTTACTCTATGGCATATCTTCTGTTATCTGAACATTCATTCAAATATAACATGCCACTTTATGGGCATTAAGTCTTAGACTACCCTCTTTCTGTATTTTTTCTTTCTTTCTTTACTTCTTTTTTTTTTTTTTTTTTTTGAGAGGTTATAGGGCTCGTGCGCTCGCCAGATGGACAGAGAGAGACATAGAGACAGAAAGCGAGAAATCACCCCCCCAGGGGGGATGGTCACGCCGCAATCCCTTCTCCTCCATTCTCCTCTCGGAATCTTGGGCATGCACACACATGCGCCCTGCGTGAGTTTTAAGCCACCGGGTCCGGGACGCGAACCACGGTCAACTATGTGGGAGTCCAGCGACATTCTTTACTTCTTTTTGGAGAGATTTTTGTTATAAGATACATCTACTCACCAGACACACACACACACACACACACACACACATACACAGAGAGAGAGAGAGAAAGAGAGACTGAGAAATCACCCCCTAGGGAAGAAGGCCATGCTGCAATCCCTTCTCCATTCTCCTCTCAGGATTTTGGGTACACATGCACATGTGACTGGTATGAGTTTAAGCCACCAGATCCAGAACTAGAACCACAATTGTCCACGTGGGACTCCAGTGCCTCACCCATTATGCCACCTGCTGGGCCTGAATATCCTTTTTCTTTCTTTCTTTTTTGTTGGAGAGAGATTTTTTCTATATGGTAGGTGTGCTCTCCAGAGAGACAGAACAGAGAGAGACAGAGGGACAGAAAGTGAGAAATTATCCCCCAAGAGGGATGGCCACACCACAATCCCTTCTCCTCTATTCTCCTCTCTGGTTCTTGGGCATGCAGGCACACGTGCCAGGTGTGAATTTCAAGCTGGGATTCAAACCACAGTTGGCCATGTGGTATCAGTAGAGCTGTCTATAAATGATTATGAACATTCCATTTATGTTGTACATAAGTCAGGACATAATTCAGTACTGCGTGTCATTAAGATATATGTGCTTATTAGACTTTTTCTTAGAATTGATTTATTACGAAGAACCTAAAATATGAATTTATGTGGCAACAGAAGTCATGACAGAAGTTTGGTCAGCTTAATAATAAATAGAACTATTAGTATCTTATTTTTAGAGCTATTTTTAAATATTGCTATTTATCTCTTTTAATAAACAAAGATTAAAGTATTACTGATTATTGATGTAAAATTGGAATAAATACTGAGAAGGGAGTTCTTAGGACTGTATACATTGTAGGCAGAATTTTCCATAACTGTGTGTACATATATAACATGTAAATTTACTTTTAGCTGGATATGTACACCAAAGAGATGTGTTCAGTGTTTGTGATTTGTTGAAACAGCTGAACAGTTGCATGATATAGGTCCTCATGGTCATCTATCATTCTGAATTATGATTAAGTACAGAAAGGAGATATAGTTTAGAAAAAGCACAACATAAACCTGGGACATAATTGGAATGGGCCAATCATGATTTGTAGTCGTAATGAAATTTGCAGGGAAAAAGAAAAAGAACTTATTTTAAAAACCATACGAGGGACCAGCAGTTAGCGTAATGGCTATGTCGCTGGACTCCCACGTAGTCGACCGACCGTGGTTCGCGTCCCAGACCTGGTGGCTTAAAACTCACACTGGGCGTGTGTGCGTGCGTGCCCAAGATCCCGAGAGGAGAATGGAGGAGAAGGGATTGTGGTGTGGCCATCCCCCCTGGGGGGGGGTGATTTCTCGCTTTCTGTTTCTCTGTCTCTCTCTGTCTTTCTGGCGAGTGCACGCGCCCTATGGCAAAAACCTCTCCAAAAAAAAAAAACTCATACTTTTCAGAATCTGATCAGCATAATTATGCACAATGGCTAAAGAATCATGAGTCTATTCAGAATAAAACATTGTTTCTTAGGTTCATTTTTCATGTGACATTATAATGTTGTATGTCCACACGTACCTTCCTTAAAAAAGTATAAAGTTGAAGGAATTTTTTAAAAAAATGGTTAATAAGGCTGTATTCTGTTTTTCTTTCTTTCTCTTTTTTTTTTTGAGAGGTTTTTGCTATAGGGTGCATGAGATTGCCAGGAAGACAGAGAGAGATAAAGAAACAGAAAGCAAAAAATCACCTCCAAGGGAGATGACCACGCTGCAATCCCTTCTCTTCCATTCTCCTCTGGGATCTTGGGCATGCACGCACACGCACCTGGTGTGAGTTTAAGCCACTGGGTCCAGGGCTCAAACCATACACAACTACATGGGAGTTCATCGACATAGCCATTACGCCAACTGCTGGTCTCAAGGCTGTATTCTTTAAGGAGCCTCAGTTCAGAAAATCAATCAAAAGTAGAAGCTTTTGAGTCTGATACCAACTCTGTCACCTTGTGCATTTGTAAAAATCAGAAGCTCAGTTTCTCAAGATGGAAATAATGACATATGCTCACATCCCATTACCTGATGCCCAACAATTTACCAGAATGCGAGCCTAGGCCAGGATCACAACATCGGGAGTTTCCAGCCAGAGGAAAGCTGAATGGCCTGTGACCAAGACCCAGTAGCCGCCTGAATAGAACTCCATACCCAGGTTTGAACCACAAATTTTATTTTGTAGGACATCATTGACACTAATGTGGTTAAGTATGCTTCATGACAGAAAGGACCTCCTGGCCAAAGAATTTAGGAATATTGTATTAAACTAAATGAGTCAGGTTCTTTAGTGCAGGGTGTCTCAGAACCTTTAATAAATTAATATGCATCGTGAGTGTATAGGGGGACTAGACAATGCAGTTTCCCAACTTATTTTCATATAGAATCATGGTTTCTGTTTTTTAAAAAAAGAGCATGTGAAAATCTTGAGAAATATGAGGGATTTCTTAAGATACAGCTTGAAAAATACATTTTTAGGTAGTTTTGCTAATGTGCAGATAGTATAGACTGGTACATTTTAAATAACATGATGGTAAAGAACCGAAGATACTCAATAAAATGCTCTTGGAGAGGGTTTTCTTGAAATTCTGCATCTTTCACTGAAAGGTCTTGGAGTTGTCTTTGTTAGTAATGAGTTAATTATGGCTTGTCAGTGATTGTAAAAAGAACATTTCCCAAGCCCTAGAGATTGCTGGAGAACATAGAATAACATACAACCTGAAAACTAGATATAAAAGCGATCTTTTGGGAACCCATTTGCACAATTTAGAGATGATGAAAATTTCTTCTTTTATGGATTAAAACAAAATTGTTAACTGCAGAGCAGAAGTCAGGTCAGACAGATATACTGCTCTAGAGAATGTGCTGATTACGATTTGTATTTTATGGTAGCTGAAGAGTTCGAGCTGCTTTGCTAATGAGATCAAGCACCATTACATATATTACTGGCATCCTCAGAAGCTGCAGATCTATTTTGAAACATCTTCATGCTACATTTGCTCAAAGCATTGTCTTCCTATTAAAAGAATTCACCTGCACATTAAATTTTCTTTATAATATACTACGGATAGTCTAAAGAAACATTTTGGTGTATCTCTTTGTCTGAATTTGGAAGCTATGCATTTTCTTGAGATCCTTTTCTTCTGAAAACTAGTTGTTGACAAATACAACTGTCACAATGATTGTAGGACTGAATTACCCTGTTGATTTCCTAATTCGTTTCTTGAATTGTAATGCCTCAAAATAAGAGCAGTCTCTCTAAAATATTTTGTCATCTAATACTGTTTGAAAGATAAATGGTCTTAGAATAGTAGCTAAAATTCTTTGGTAGAACTAAAGTTTTAATGTCAAATTCTATCCCTGAGAGAATGTAGATGGCAGGGATTTTTCTTTTTTGAGGGAAGATTTTCTAATTCAAGTAGTAGAGTCAAGTCTAAAGCAAAAAAGAGATAAAGGAGATGAATTTTCAAATTAAAAAGAGGTGAGATGCGTATTTAAAAGAGCAAAAGGAATGCAGATAGCTCTTTGCGAAACTGGTATCAGGTCTTTTTTGGATAGAAGTAGGCTTGTTGGACCACATGGTAGCTCTATTTTTAATTTTCGAGGAACATCATGCTGTTTTTTATAATGACCATACCAAAATACAGTATGTCCCTTGCAGCATTATTCATAATAGCTAAGATATGGAAACAACCTAAATGTCCATTAACAGATGATGAAAGGATTAAAAAAATGGGGTAAATATAAAAATGAAACCTTATTCAGTCTTGGAAAAGAGGAAACTTTACCATGTGCAACAGTATGGTATAAACGAATCTGAAGGACATCATGGCAAGTGAAATACGCCAGAGACAGGCAATACCACATGATCTCATTTATATGGGGGATCTAAAAAACCAGACAAACACAAACAGGAAGCATAATGGTCGTCAGTAGGGAGTCAGGAAAGAGGAGATGTTGGTCAAAGAATGCAAAGTTTCAGTGTTATGTAGGCTGAATAAATTCTGGAGATCACAAAGTTTCAGTTATGCAGGATGAACAAATTCTGGAGATCTTATGTAGGACACAGTAACTCCAGTTAATGCAGTATTATAAACATGATGGCTGCTAAGAAGGTTGTCATGGTATATGCCAATGGCTTATCTTACAAAGTTTCCTGTTTTGGAATTTGATGTTGGGAGGTGGTGAGGTCTAGTGGGTGGGTGACGAGATCATGGAGATTGCAACACTCTCATGAATAGATGAATGATGTTTCACAAGAGTCAATGAATTCTAGTTCTTGTGATAAGGGGTTAGCTCTTGCAAGACCTGTTTTTTATTTTTTTATTTTTTTGAGAGTTTTTTTTGCTATAGGGCGCGTGCGCTTGCCAGACAGACAGAGAGAGACAGAGAGACAGAAAGTGAGAAATCACCCCCCAGGGAGATGGCCACGCCGCAATCCCTTCTCCTCCATTCTCCTCTTGGGATCTTGGGCACGCACACACACGCACCCGGCGTGAGTTTTAAGCTACGGGGTCCAGGACGCGAACCGTGGTCGACTACGTGGGAGTCCAGCGACATAGCCATTACACTAACTGCTGGTTCCCAAGACCTGGTTTTTGTAAAAGACTTGCTCACAGGGGGCCAGCAGGTGGTGTGGTGGTTTAAGGGCGCTGGACTCCCACATGGCCTACCGCAGTTCGAGTCCTGGACGTGGTGGCTTGCTTTCTCACTTTCCCTCTCTTTCTTTCTCTGATCAAACTGAAAAATAAAGTTCAATAAAAATAAATCTTTAAAAAAAAAAAAAGACTTGCTCACAGCTTGTGCTCCCTCTCTGCACGCCAGGTGCCAGGCTGTCCTCTGTACTTCCATCAGCCATGGGGTAGGCCTCAGCCTCTGTACTTTGCAGCCACTAGAATTACGCCTTTTGTGAATAAACTTTTTTGTTACAAAGTCACCCAGGCTCAGGTACTTCTGTTAGCAACACAAAAACAGACAAAAAACAAGGTAGATTTTAAGTATTCTTATTACATTGACAACATAAAAGGTAACTTGGAAGTGATGGGTGTGTTAATTAGCTTGATTTTGGTTGTCACTTCACGAGGAACATGTATATCCAAACATCATATTGTTGACCTTAAATATATACAACTTTTGTCAACTTTACCTCAATAAAACTGGGGGAATAAAGAGTGTAGAATTTAGGTTCAGATTTGTCATGAAGTCTTGGGTAAGTCAAGTAGTTGTCTGTATGTCAATTTCCACATTCAGGAAGTGAGAAGACTAGGTATCAGTAATCTGTAAAATAAAGTTTTCATTTGAAAGTTTGTAGGGAAGGAGAAAAAATGGAAAATTATGGAACTTATTGTGGACAAAAGTCTGACTACTTTTCCTATTTTCCAAAATCTTTTCAAAAGGGACTGGGAAAGTCATGCCCAGAAACATTAACAGATCATTTATTTTCTTTTTCTTCTTTTTTTAAAAAATTTTTTATTTTATTTATTCATTCATTTATTTTTTAGTTTGATCAGAGAGAGACAGAAGGTGAGAGTGAGAGAGAGAGGAAGTGAGAAAGCAAGCCACCAGATTCAGGACTCTAACCCGGGTCGGCCATGTGGGAGTGTCCAGCGCCTTACCCACCACGCCAACTGCTGGTCCCCCAGACCATTTATTTTCTATTAACAGGATTCTTCCTACCTCCTGTCCCTGGCATAGTATCTTTGAGATGTATATTTTCAACCTATTACAGTATATTCTTTTGCTTATCTCTTCCCAAGACACAAAACTTCCCTTTTCCTTGAGATGTAGATTAAGCCTTTCTTTAATTAATCTCTTTCCAAGACACAGATCTTCCCTTCCAATCACCAACCTAGGAATTGTGGAAGCCACCTATAAACTGCAAGCCCGCTCCGAGCATCTGCATGCCCCCCCCCCCCCCACACACACACACACACACTACTACATGTCTTGCCTTTTTGGGCCAGGCCAATGGAAAATCTCTTCACTAAATGTTGTCTGTCAATCCCAAAAACAAATCAAAGGAACCCCTGTACATGATCACCCCAAGAAAGGCATGTATGCCTCTTCTCTGGGCCTAGGTCACTCCCATTTGGCTTGGAAATAAACTGCATTATTAATTAATAATTACTAATTTTACAGTTGGTTATTTTTTCCGTCGACACTATCTACTGTAGAATTCTTTCCATGTGTTAAATATAGGACAAAGTCATACTTCTGGGATTCATACTTTCTATATTCCTTGTTTTTCATTTCACACATAGAATAGAAATGGCTACTCTTTTGGAAAAAATTAGATCTGCAAATTTGACTTAATTTTCTGCCTAGAATTTTGTACTTTGTTATTGTATGTCTCGAACAGGTTTTGTGGTGATTGTTTTTCTTTCTTTCTTTTTCTTCTTTCTTTGTTTGTTTGTTTCTTTTTTTTTTTACTACTTCCAATTTAAAAGGCTTTCACTTACGATGCTTATAAACTAAACTATGATATCAAGACTCAATGCCTGTAAAGTTTCAGGGAAAAGAGTGAAAAAATTATTTAAAAGGACTGCTTTTTGATAATGGCAGTGTTTTGACAGTTTTTGACAGGCAATTTGGAATAATGCAACCTCCTGGATTACAGCCAACCTCTGAAATGGGCTGTAATTTAGAATAATGGCAGCTTCTATGACCTCTGTGTTCGAGAGTCATTGGAATTAAAAAAGAAAAAAAATTCTCCAAACAGTTAAGGTCTAAGTTGAAAACCTGGTTTAAATATTCTGATATGTAGCCTTCTTTTTTCTTTTTTTTCTTCTTTTTCTTTTCTTTCTTTCTTTCTTTCTTTCTTTCTTTCTTTCTTTCTTTCTTTCTTTCTTTCTTTTCTTAAATTAAAAGATTTTCTTGTCCTATTTACAACTCCAAATTCTCATCCTAAAGTTAGGAAGATTTTTCTGCCTTTGTGTGTGTGTGTGGTAAAGCTCTTCTCAGATTCCACTACCAAAAGTACTGTGGGTATTCTAGTGAGCTGTTTGTGGAGATGTCCACCCCTTATCTCCACTGGATAAAATTAGACCCACTCAGGGTGGGTAACCACATTGTGTTGACATCCTGCAGCAGAGGAAAGTCCTGGGCTGTCATATCTTCCAACGTTCTTTTTTCACACAAATGTGCTGTCTCAGATTCTGAGTTTGTTCCTTAAGGCTCCTTTGAAAAATAGATCCTATTATTCCCTCAGTTCTGAGAGTTAAATGCTTTTTAAAGAGTTGTGTAACTTAAATACGAGCTGGGTGTGCAGTGTAGGATTTTTAACTGAACCGCAATTCTCCAAACATACCGATATATTCCAAAATTGCCAGTTTCAGGCCATAAAATATTTACATTCCAGAGTAAATAATGTATGTTTAGTAAAAAACGATGAAATATTTACAGTTTTTTCTAAAGATACTGTATGGGCTTTTTCCTCTGCCATAGTCATTTTTCTTGAAGTAGGCAAAATAGGCAACTTTAAGAGCTGAGAACAATTTGGAAGTATCTACAAAGGAAAAGAATGTGGCAGTAAGTGGAAAGGTCTCCATAAGGAAAAGGAACACCAGCTGATCTCAGATATCAAGATACATATTTCAGATGGTTAAAGGTTTAGGGAGGCATTAGCAAACAATTTTGGTATCCTTAACATGAAATTGAAGAGTTGCTAGGCCCAGTTCATATGACACAGACATTTGCCAAAGCTGTTCTGTGAGAGTGTTGTAAATAAAAACCTTTCCCTCCACACTCTGGACCCTGAATATGATCCAGAGAACCCAATCACAATGTTACTAAATCCTCACTGCATGTGTTTGGATAAGAGCCTGCTAAAGTATTTAACAAAGATTTTCAACAGAATCACCCAAGAGACTCCTACAGACAAAGATTCTCAGGCCCTCACTCTAAGAAATTTGAGTAGGATAGGTCTAGTACAGGACTTGGTAATCTTTATTTTTGAAAAGGTTTCTTAGTGGTGATCATTGGGAACTGTGATGGGCTAAAAAAACGGCCCCCAAAATAGCCATACTCTAATCCCTGGAATCTGAATGGCAAAATATATAGCAAATAGGAGGTTGTATATAGGATTAAATTAAAAATCTTGAGATGGGGAGATTATCTTGAATTTTCTGAATGCACCCTAAATTTAACAAGTGTCTTTTTTTATCTTTTTTTAGAGTTTTTTTTTTTTTTGCTATAGGTCACGTGCACTCGCCAGAGAGAGACAGAGAGACAGAAAGCAAGAAATCACCCCCCAGGGGGGATGGCCACCCCACAATCCCTTCTCCACCATTCTCCTCTCGGGATCTTGGGCACGCATACACACGCGCCCCACGTGTTTTAAGCCACCGGGTCCGGGACGCAAACCGCAGTTGACTACGTGGGAGTCCAGTGACATAGCCATTATGCTAACTGCTGGTCCCAACAAATGTCTTTAGGAGGGAGCCAGAGGGAGATTTGATGGTAGAAGGTAGCGAAGTGATGATGGAACCAAGATGTCATGCATCTGGCTTTGGAGGTGTGGGCCCACAAGTCAATGACCTAGGCAGGCTCTAGAAGTAGAAACAAGAATGGAAAGACATTCTTTATTAGAACTTTCTTTTTTTGTTGTTTTGAATTAGTTTATTTAATTTATTCATCATTATTATTTTTTTTAATTTGACCAGAGACAGAGAGAGACAGAGAGAGATAGAGAGAGACAGAGAGGGAAAGTGAAAAAGTGAGCTTCCAGGTCCAGGACTCGAACCACTGTCAGCCATGTGGGGGTCCAGCGCCTCAACCACCACACCACCTGCTGGTCCCGCCCCTAGAACTTTCAAAAGGAATCAGCAAAAATTGATTTTGGACTTCTGACCTTTAGGACTGTAGAATAGATACGTGTTGTTTTAATCCACTAAATGCATGGTTGTTTGTGACAGCAGTATTTCTCCTACTTATGTTGAGCACTTCCCCCACAGTCACATTCCCTTGAGGATGCCATAGTTGCCAGGAGAGGAAAGGCAGCATTGAGGGACTGTAGCCAATAGCTGCATCCCTCGAGGTTGGACATCAGGCGACGAGAACTCATCATACTTCTCCTGTACACTCAGCATTCTGCCAGCCACTGTGGGAATTCAGAGAATCAGAAGAGGTCACTCCCCATTCTCCTGCTGAGTAAAGACATTGAACAGTGATTGCAAACACTTAGGTTGCATTTCCAGG